>NC_056726.1:569500932-569848432 GCF_019279795.1 Protopterus annectens
GTGAGGGTATGATTAAACATGACACTTAGGTGAGGTGCCAGTTCATTTTGTAGTTCATGTAGTACACAGCCCGGGATGTCATCTGGCCCCATGGATGCTGTATTCTTAGCTTTGGAGAGTGCATCTTTTACCTGTTCGGCCATTATTACCAGAATTTGGCAATCTTCTGGTATTGAGATGGGCCATTTAGGGGGTGAGAGGTGGGTGAAGTTGGCACTGAATTGATCTGCCAGGATATTGGCAATATCCTTGGGATCAGTATATTTAATGCCATTCTGTTGTAGCTCAGAGCAGATCTGAGCATTGCCATTTAGATTCTTGACATAGTTATAAAATGCCTTATGGTTGTCTTTGGAATCTTTGGCAATTTTATTTTTGTAACTAGTTTTGGAGGATTTTACGAGGGATCTCAGCTTCTTACTGAAGCTGGTAAGGGAGTTTTTGGCATCCTGGGATTTTCCTCTTTTCTGCAACAGTTTCTTGCTTTTGTTGTAAAGTTTGTTTATGGCAGGGGACCACCAAATTGTTTTTGGAGGAGAGCATCTTGGTTCTATTTGGGATGGCACGATTCATGAATGAGTGGATGTGCTTGTACAGTGCCTTAGTGTAGGACTCAGCAGTCGAACTTTCAGTTCTCGTCTGCATGGGTGTCATGAAGTTTGTAACTTCTGACTTGATAGCATGAAGTTGGCGTTGGAGAAGTTTTTTATGGAGGTTTCCTTACTGGGAGGTGGTGGTGGGATGTGGATGTAAAGGGTGATTAGCTTATGGTCTGATCTGACCAACGAGGGGGTGATCATAGGTGTGTAGCATTGATTTCCCATGTTGGTAATGACCAGGTCTAGGATATTGGAGCCCCTGGTGAGACTATGGATTAGTTGATCCAGGGCATTGGAATTTATGAATTTCAAGAACCATTGGGCAAAGGTGTTGGTACACGAGTAGTTTTCCCAGTTAATGGCAGGGTAGTTGAAATCACCCAGTATTAGGGTGTTTGGTTGTATATTAATATTTTCCAGTATGTTTAGAAAGGTGTAGTTTAGATCTTGGGGCATGGTTGGGGATCTGTAGCAAGCTACAATTTGGATTGCCATCTTACCTAGTGTTAGTTGCATCTGGTGAATTTCAGACGCATTGTGTTGGGCAACTAACCTGGTGATGTGAATATCCTTGGTGAATATGGACACTCCTCCACCTTTAGTGTTTTGATCTTGGTTTGGTGGCCGAAAAGTGTGGTAAGAGTTGTAGCCTGGTATTGCAGGGGTGCTCTCTGGAGCCTTGAACCAGGTCTCAGCTACTGCACAGATATAGATCTTCTCCATTTTTAGGAGTGCCTCGAGAGAGTACATTTTGAGGTTTAGACTTCTAGCATTGAGTAGCATTACCTTCAGATTTTGCATGTTTGTACCTGTTACGGTGGTGGCTTTGTCCTTTGAACTTTGCCTAAAAAAGGCACTATAGGGGTGGCAAGAGCCTTTGCCAGTAACCTGAATCCCAGGGGTGACAGGTGCAGACCATCTCTGGCAAAGCATCATGGTCTGTCGATCAGGTCGTCCCAGGCAGACAGATACTGGATCCCCTTTGAATGACACCAGAAGCTTAGCCAATTGTTGAAGTCAATTATTTTGTCCTTATATTGTGGTATCATTCTGGGCAAAGGCAGGATGCTACTCATGGCTAGGGTCATACCTGCCTAGACCACATGATCTGAGAGCTCTTCCATGTCTCTTTTCATGTAGTCCAGGGAGGTACGTCTTAAGTGATGCACTCCAACATGGACAATGACAGAGTCATATTTGTACTTGTTGTAGAGTGACTTGAGTGCATGAGTTATGTGGCAGATCCTGGCACCCAACAGGCAGCTCACTGTAATTTTCGCCTTGTTCAGCCTGGTGAGAGGGACATCAGTGTGCCTGACTATAGAGTCACCTATGACTAAAGTGTTAGGTACGTTGTCTTGCCTTAGGGTCTGTTGCTGGGTGGCACACTGGTGTTGTGAGCTATGTGACACTTTGGTTGTGATTGGTGTTTGTTTGCGTTTCAGCTTCGGAGGTCTTTGTTGCTTGGGCAGGTTACAGTTAAGGGCCTCCACATATGTGGATTTAGTGTTGCTATGTGTGGGTGTTGGTGGTGTGAGTTTAGAAGGGCTATGTGTTGCTTGAGGTGTAGTGCGGGTTTTAACCTTCTCCTCTTGACTGTCTAGTACAATCTTGGATCGAGAGAGCTTTACTTCCAGTTTGGCTATGTAAGTGCATCTCTCACAGGTTGTAGTGTTGGGTGGTAGGAGGAGAGGGTTGTCTGTGTACATGAGGCGATTGCTGCATTGCCCCAGTATGCCCAGATTCACCAGGTGGACAGGAGAAATCAACGAAAGCTGACCCTTGGACATGCCTGGTTTGGTGCTTTTTTTTGAAAAGTACAGGAGCTGTTTTCCCTTACCTTAGCAAGGTACTTTGCAATTATAGGCTGTTTAGTGCCTATGATTAATTTATCCTTATTAATAAGGAGAGTTGAGTGCTTGTATCAGTTTAAGGCTTCCTAGTGCTTTCCAGCAGGTATTAGAGCAAATGTCCTAAACACTGCAGTGTGCACTAGAGAATTAGATGCGAAAGTAGGTAAGTTAAGTTTTACCTGTTTAAAAAGTTAATTTTTAGTGGAGAGTCACTATTTTTAAAACAGCAAGATAGATTGAAAGGGGCTGATCACTTTTGTATTCCAGTACTGTGGAATACAGTAGAATGGCCAATAAATTTAAATAGTTGAAGGGGAGTGATTTCACAAAATGATAATTTTGTGCTTACTCACACAAGCCATTGAAAGCAGAGAGGAAATGAGATATATGGTCAAATTAACATAAGAGGCAGGCAACTAGAAAGACAGCGGTATTTAAGAACACAACAGTGACAGGGTGGGGGAGGAGATTTCTCCCTGACTCACAAATGACAGAGCTGTAGGATCTTTTGAAGTTATAATATGCAGTTAAAAGCAGAACACAAGCAAAACACAAGGTAAAGAAAAGAAATCACAGCACTCAAAATATAAAAAGGCAATAAACTAATACAAAATACAACAAATAAAAAGCAAACCAACCTTTCCCTCACAGCAAAGTGTAGCAGAGTCTGGGTGAGCCTTTCCAATAAAGTGTGTGTGTGTGTGTGTGTGTGTGTGTGTGTGTGTGTGTGTGTGTGTGTGTGTGTGTGTGTGTGTGTGTGTGTGTGTGTGTGTGTGTGTGTGTGTGTGTGTGTGTGTGTGTGTGTGTGTGTGTGTGTGTGTGTGTGTGTGTGTTTATATACATGCTGGAGGGAGTAGATGCTCTGTACTGCCATTGATTTCTGTAAAATGTCTTGGATTCTTTGCATAACATTTATTTTCCTCATAATGTTTGCGGTTTCCAGGCAAGTCAATGAGCATACTCTCCAAAAAATGCACACTAATGTAAAGCCAGTTTTTCTAGCGAATGTGTAAGTACTTAAATGCAATAACTGTCTCTGATTTTGGTCATTTGTCTACTATTAATGTTGGCTTTCACCTTCTTTCTTAAAATATGCGGTTTAATCATATGTTTGGTGGGGAGATTTTACACTATATTCTGACAGAAGTGAGCTTATAAGCTAAGCTTCTGTGACTATAAAAGTTGTCAACGGGCCATAATTTTTTTCACTCTCCATCACAGTCAAACATCAACATTGTACAAAAGAAGTCACTGTCCTTGGTGGCTTGGACAGGGCATTTGTGTGATAGCAACTGATCATTGACAGATTGTCACACTTGAATAGTGTTCATATCTAATAGCAGTTACTAGAACAGAATCTTGGCCAGTTATGTTGTCTTAAAAACATGAGGGGTAACTAAAAAAGTAAGGCAAAGTGTGGTCAGTTAAGGTGTCTTAAAGTCATGAGAGGAAGATAAAACATAAGACAAAATGTGAAAAAGCAAGGAAAAGGTAATCTGCATGGATGGTGTGGTCCAGGATGAGTGGAAAACAGGGTCGAGCACTGGAGAGGTACACCACTGAGGCTAGCATGCAACAGGTGGGCCTTTGGACTCCTTTGTCGAGGGCTTCATTTTACCTAAAGCTGGTCTTGTTGACTGTGGATGTGGATGAGGAACAATGATCACAGATAAATTACATTAACCTGCTGTAATAGAGCTCCACCTATTTCCAATTAGCCCCACCTATTCAGTTGCTTCCTGCAGCCCCTCTTGATTTGAATTCAACAGCTGCCACTGCCTTATGGCATCATTTGCATAGTTCTGATGGACCTCCTTCAAAGGAGTATAATACAATGAAGACTCTGGTTTAGCTGGGATCTTTCTATTTATTGTTGGCTTTTTGAATTTCTATGTGATTTTTTTTTTTTTTTTTGCTTTGTCTTGATAGTAAATTGCAAAAAGGAGCGGATTGGAAGCAGTAGGGTGTATACAAAGGAAAATAATCAAGACCCAGGTAAGAATGAAATAAAGAACCTAAAATAAGCAGGCAAAATGGGTTACAAAATGCCCTGTAGTACACAACCCTGGAGAAAGTTCAACCAAAACAGCAAAAAGGTTCCACAGCAAATTACTGGAAATACACATATATAAAAGCATTTGCAAACATCCTTTGGCATTGCGTCATGGATGCTATGCATTTTACCCCAGAGGAGATAAATGTTTCAGTACATCTGGCTCTTGACATAAACAGCAGATTGATTCTTGAATCTATAATGATGCTTAGGTCTTTAGTAATACACTAATACTAAAAAGCTAGACTTCACAAGCTGTAGACATATTCGCACTCAGCACTTCATTATTAAGTGGAGAATGTAGCTATGTTCTGAAACACTCAGCCTATAAAAAGCCTAATGTGCATTCATATCAGACTAACATAATTTTCAGAACACCAGTGCTCAAAAATACAGCCCTAATCTGATTTATGCCTTTAGAAATATTCTTAACACTGTCTAGCTCAGTCATTAATGTTTGTATTGCATACAGTTTTAGATTCTTACATCACTATTTCCATTTCATCTCTCTCTGACTAATCATCCCTGTGCATAAACATACACATGTGCCATACTCTCAGTTTTCCAGAATAACTCTAAAATGCATACTTCTAAAACAGAGGCAAAATAAATTAACTATGTTGCTGTAATTTTGATTTGGTTCCCTTAAAGATGTCTTATCATTTTAGCAAATGTAATATATAATGACACACACATGTGCGCGCGCGCACACACACACACACACACACACACACACACACACACACACATATATGCATGCACACACAAAGACAAATAAAACTATGGTATTTTTACCTAGCAGAAAACACTGCAGTCTAACAGCACATTCCATCCTAATCTCCCATTAATTGTGCAAAGCCTGGGAAGATATGATCGACAGACCACAATGCTTTGCCAGAGATGGCCTGCATCTGTCTCACCTGGGCTTCAGGCTTCTGGCAAAGGCTCTTGCCTCCCCTATAGTGCATTTTATGGAAAAGTGATGAAGTTAAAACTATTGTACCAGTATAAAAATTTCAACAAAACACAAATTAAAGGTCATGCTGCTAAACACTTGAGTCCAAACATGAAACTGCACTCAATGCAAGCATTCCTAACCCTGGAAAATGCTGACATCTGTGGTTCAAAGCTGCGGAGAGCACCCCAGCCTTACCTGGTTACTTATCCTATCATATGTTCAGACCCCAAACTGTGGGCAGTAAAGCCAAAGGAGGTGGAGTTTCAATATATATTAAAGACATACCCACCTCCAGGCTGGTCAAACATTATGACACCCAGGAGACACTCCAGGTGCAGTTAACCATTGAGAAGACCCTTATTCAAATCATAGCTAGCTACTGGCCCCCATATCTGACTCAAGATCCCCGATTGGCTTATTTGGACCTGTTTCAATCTATCAAGATTCAACGCTTTACCCTGATCCTGGGTGACTTTTACTTCCCAAACATAGATTGGAAGAACTACTCATGCCAGAACACAAATACCCAGAGATTCCATGATTTTGTCAATGCAAATGCCTTGGAACAGCTAGTCGATACCCCCACAAGAGGTGATAATATCTTGTACTTGGTATTAACCAACTTGAGTGACCACTGCAGCATCCCTACAGTATCATCCTCCCTGGTAAGATCCAACCACAAAGTGGTCACTTTCAAAGTCACCATCTCCCCCAACCTCCTTCTGGCTAGAATCAGACATAAAAACTTTTCCAACGCTGATTACAGCCTCCTTAGGGATAGTATAAACAGCTTCACAACTCCCTCTCCCTCTGTAGGAACTGGTAACTATATCCAAAACTACACCAAAGCACTATACAAGCATTTATATAGATGCATGGAATCAGGAATACCCAACAGGACTAAATCATCCTCCACAAGGAAGAGTAAACCTGTCTGGTGGACATCTGGAATAAATAAACTCTATAACAAAAGGAAAAAATTGCTGTCCAAGACCAAGAAGGAGCAGGTGCCAAATTGGATGCAATGTCTTCTTATCCTGAACAAGCAAATAAAAGCACTAATGAAATTCTCCAAAGCAAACTTCAAGTCCAAATTGGCCACATCTACTAGAGACAATCATAAGGCCTTCTTCACATATATCCACAGCCTCAAAGGAAGCACCCAGATCTGTTCAGAACTGGTGGTCAAGGACACCACACATACAAATGCTGTAGATATAGCAAACTTGTTATCTGACAGATTCACCGAAAACTTTACCCCTCTGTCCCCCCCATCAGTAAATCAGGATATCCCCAATACCTGCCCTCTTCCCCTTATATCTAAGGAACAAGTTATTACTGCTCTCTCAAAGGCAAAGAATACAGCCTCCATGAGATGCGATAACATCCCAGGCTGCATCCTACATGAACTCAAGCAGGAACTTGCAGCACCATTAGGCACCCTATTCAACCAAAGCCTGAGTATTGGCTTCATCCCAGCTGAGTGGAAGACAGCCACTGTGATCCCTTTGCACAAAGGTGGAGCATCCACCGATCCAGAAATTTAATGACCCATCAGCTTAACAAGCCTGATCTGCAAGGCCATGGAATGGATTATCATGGACTTCATTAACAAGGACATTGGCAACCTCCAAACACTTGATCCCACACAGTTTGGCTTTGTCAAGGGGAGGTCATGTCTGCTAAATTTGGTCAACTTCTTTGAGACAGTCTCCAAAGCCATGGGCGAAGGGAAGATGGTGCACACCGCCTGCCTTGACCTGGCTAAAGCCTTTGACACTATTCTCCACTCAAGCATAATAGCTAAACTCTCTCAAGTAGGCTTCAATCCATATGTTACCAGATAGATAGCAAACTGGCTAACTGATAGAACCCACATAGTCAAAATAGGGGAAGCCACCTCAAGCAGTAGATCCATAAAAAGTGGCATACCCCAGGGTTCGATCTTGGGGCCTCTATTATTTGGGATATACTTTTCTGAGATGCGGGCCAAAACCAGTGGGCTATGGCTGACCAAGTTTGCAGAGGACTGCAAGCTGGGTGCTGTCATCAATTCCCCTAGTGATGCGGGCATCCTCCAAGAGGGTCTCACTCAGACAAATGACTGGTGCCAGAAACATGGCTTCAAGCTGAATACTAAAAAATGAATCATCATGCCCTTTGGGGAAAGTGATGTCCCCACAAATTATCACATTAATAAAAATGTCTTAAGCACGCAATCAGTTGTGAGGTATTTGGGCACCAAGGTTGACAGCAACCTGAATTTTGACCATCATGTTGCTTCCATTGTAAGGAAAGCCTTCTACCTAGCCCACCTCATAAGTAAGGGTATCTCATCCAGGGACAAGGAGGTCATAACATCCCTGTATTCTTCCCTTATAAGGCCCATTATTGAGTACAACGCCCTTTTTGGCATGTACCTTGCAAAGCACATGCAGCAGCTGGAGAGACCACGGAAGCTCCTCACCAGGAGAATCCAGGGCATCAAACATCTACCATACACAGGCTAAAAGCCCTATCCCTCTACTCAGTTTCATACAGACTCCTCAGAGGTGACATCTGTCTGGCATACTAGGCAATCACAGACCCCACCTTGATGGGACTGCTGCATATCCACAAGTCAAGCTTCACTCAAGTAACCCATATGCATGGCCTTAACCTGTTCTGTGACATCAACAAGATTTATTGGCGGGACAGATTTGTGTCCCAGAGACTCCCCCATATATGGAATAGACTTCCTCTCCACTTCAAGCATAGTACCTCTTTACCCCTTTTTAAGCACAACCTGGATAACTGGATGGGAAACATAAAATATACCCCAGGGATTCCACCCGTGTCCCTGCTGGGCATGGGGCATCAGGTGCTGATTTGTCTAAATATGGGCTAAATTCTTGGCTAAGTTTATAAGGGCCTCAGGGCCAATAGCCAAGTAATCGCCTATGATCCTATGATTGTCCTCATTATTCTACTGTAAAGAGGTAAGAAGGAATTATAGTCCACTTAGCTCACCACTGCCAGATCAGGCACAGATTACAAATAATGGACTCCCCACTGTAACCTCCTTAACATTGCAGAATGACCCAGTCTGCAACAGAGCATGCCCAGCACAAGGTCATCTGCAGTGACCTTATCAATATCGTAACTAGGTACATATACATATAATCCTATATATTGCAAAATAGCCTACAGCCCCATGTATCATGCATTGGAAAAAGAAAGTAAAAAATTGCGGTACAGTCTGTATAATAAATTCACATTGCTCATGGAACACATACCCTGTCCCCATGTCTAATCTGAAATCTTTATTCATTTTCAAAGCAAAGTTAAAAAAAACTACATTTAAACTCAGATTATTTCAGTACCATATTTAAAAATCAGCATCTGACGACATTATACAGAGTTTCAGTAAAAACTATTTTCACACACTACAGCTTAGATTTAAAATATATAGCCTGCCCTCTATAGAAACTGAATAGATCAACCTTAACTAAGGACAGCAAGTATTTATCTTCTCAACCTTTCCCGTCTTATATGACCATACGGTTTACCTTGACTTTTCAAGAATGGTATGTGCGATTATGCATTTGCACAACTCTTCAGAGCGAATTATGGAACACTTCAGAGGACAAATGTCGAAAATGGTTTGACGGAAAAACATTTTCGACATCTGTCCATGTGTTTGAATGGCATAGTGCATTCGCAGTATAGCCTTTCGAACCTCTGTGAGTCGGCGCTGCATTTTTTTGCTGTTGCCCTTTAAATGTAATGCACATTGGACAATGGACACACGACCTAATGAAGGTAAACTGACCATATTTCTAGGTTTTCAACCTGATGGTCAGAAAAAACTGCAGGTTAAACCAATTAAAGAGGTAACTTTGTCTTTTGATAACTGTGTTATTACATTTCATTACAAATGTTGGATTTGTTTTTATATTTCGTCATGCTAATATTTAACAGTATGTTCACCCTTTGTTTTTTACTGCAAATAGAATTCAAGTTTCCCAGCATGACTGCCTACAAAATGGAAAAAAAATACCTTACTTGGATTCATGCAGTTGTCACAGATGTACATAAAATGCAAATTACTTCATGTACCAGCAGTGCTATATCTTTTGTACTATGCAATTGACTTTCTACTGATATCAAACACTGTTCTCATTATAAATGTTTGGTTAAAAAAAGTTTCTTTTAACAGCAAAAAAAAAAGAAATGATTGGTATACAACACAAGTGGTTAGAATGCGTCTTTATACACATCAGCATAAAGAATGGTAAAAATCTGAAGTGACGGCAGTCTCATGTATGAAGTCATTTATAATATTGCAATAGCCCCAGGAAGTTTAATACTGAAGCATGCTAAAATTATTTTTGGTTTAATCACAGAGCTCAAGGACTCATGGTTGAATATTGGTAAAATGCAGTACGTTTGCCTTATGTATATTTTCTTCACCTATTAAATATTGAGGTTTTGCTACTTACTGGAAGAGGTCACACTTTCTATTCCGGTTTGTGTTTGCAACATACAATAGGCCTAAAAACAATTCTCAGTCAAAGTAAAAGCAACAAGTAAATGGCATCACAGGGCCTATAATAACATAAGTGAGTCGAGTCACCCAAGTTGTATAGCAGTAGTAACACTGATACACTCATGTACTGGAAGTAGACTATGTGCGGAAGTTGAACATGCTGTTCCCAGAGAAGAAACATGCTGCAAGAAAGAAGGAGATATTTAGTACAATTTTAAGTTATTTTATAACAGGAAGCGGTTTTAAACCAAAAAAATTGAGAACTTTTGTGTGTGTTCTGCCTTATATTCTGTTACAAATGAATATCAGGATGCCTAAATAAGCATTTTTTAATGTATTAGTTAATTAATGTAGCCTAATATGGTACTAAAATAGAATTAATATGTAAATTAGCTGTTTGGCTGCAATGCAATTAGCAAAATAAACAAAAAACATTTAGAATTAATCCATATTCTGAATTAAAGTGGCTTTTCTGGAGGTAATTTTGATATACATACAGTGTCTGTTGAACTTTATGTATTTGTAGCACACTCCTACCTAATGAAATACATTGTCCTCACAGTTATTTGCTGAGTGTGGAAAACAAATCTTTACAACTTACAAGGCCAGTGAAATAAGAGAGTTTTCCTGAATGATTTTATTTTTATTTTTATGTCCTGAATGATTACTGGGAAAAGGATACAGTTTATATTGTATCTTATAACATTTCTGCTCATGAATAATGGACACTTCATTTCCTACAACAGAAAGAAAAACTAGGGCAATTCCAGTTCAACAGCAAAGAGTTTGATTAAAAGAAGTGTAAAATTAGTGCATGATCCCGTTTCCAATCAGCATTGGTACATTTTCTGTTCAAATTATTCATTTCCTGAACTCTTCCTGTGTTATCTATATCCCCTTTGTTTTTGTTGTTGTTGTTAGTCTTTCGGCTTTTAGGTTAGGGGTTGCCACAGCGGAACTCCAGTCCACTAATGATTGGCAGTTGGATTTTATGGTGTCGAGTTGCCAGCTCGACGCCCAACCTTCAACGAAGGCACGCCCATTCAAAGCATGTCTTTCGAACGCCCAACATCTATATCCCCTTTGCATGTTATCAATACACATCATTTAAGGAGAAAGTGGGCGCTGTAACAGTGTAAAGTTGCACTGAGTAAGCATAACAAAGCTTTGACTGCCAGAAAAGGTGATAGAAATATAAAAATAAAATCAGTGTATTGAATGAGAAAACTAGTAGACTGAAAAGTCCAAGCTATCAGAATCTTATCTGTTGATGTGTTTATGGCAGCAGCATTATGTTCTCAGTCTGTGAATTCCACAAAGAAACCCTCACCTGAAATATAATGTTCTAACACGAGGATCGCTTGTGTAGGAAGAAAGAATATAAAACACTGAGGGTTAAATTAAAATAGCTAGGAACAGAGGGGCTGACATATCAGTCCATGGAGTTTTATTTTTGTCAAAAACTCTATAAAGGTTTAGATGAAACACAGAAATCACTAACAACATGTTCCTTGTTTAGATTTTTAAGATATATTCTGGATATGTCTTATGTTTTGAGACATTAAAATGCAATCCTATAATGAATGTTGTTTCAGCTAAGACTGAAATAAACATGACAACAACCTCTATAGTTTATGCTCTATACATGCTAAAACAAGAAACATGGAAATTATTGATTATTTAGGAATCATTTTATTTAAATGTTATCTTCTGCTCATGGGCACATAATATGCAGCATAAATTAAAAGCATGAGAAATATTTTGTAAGTGATCTTTGTGCATGCTTACATATTAAACCATTTTATTTTTTCATCCCATTTTCTCTGCAGCAACAATATCTATTCTGTTATCATTTAGCATCAGATTTTCTGGACCTTTTTGACACATACGGAAACTTCCAGTAGAAGATGAATGTAGATTCACAAGGACTTCTTAAAAGTGGGGAACTGCATTTTAAATAAAAATAATCAAGGACAATAAAATATCGTTCCATTTTCAGACCTGTGCAAGAGTATTTAATAAATAAAATCAGCCCTATACTAAAGTATAGGAAGAGAAATACAGAGAGTACTTATCATTGGTCATGGTGTGTTGTCGTGTGTTTCTACAAATTAGATATAATATTGATATCAACATAATGTGCAGAAAAACTGTGAATAGAAATGTAATCCTGTTTGGGTATTCCATAAGTTTGCACATGAAATTATAAAGAAAATTATGACCAAATTGCATACTGATGGTTGTACTACAAAACTAGGAATCTAGATATATAAAGCTGCACAGCAAATTGTATATGCAAATAATGAGTTTGACTGATCCATTGAACTGCATTTCCAGGACAGAAAAATAATATTGGCAGAATTACTTTATGGACAATGCAATGAACTATTGTCCCTTTTTCAACTGCATACACAGGAGGAACCATTCTATCAAAACTCATCTTGAAAGCAGTATTACATAATATGTAAGATATGATATGTGTTTAGAATTACATGAGAGGTGATGTAACTCTTGTGATTTTTTAAAAATTCTTAACAATGAATATTATTAAAAGTTAAGTAATTCACTTGTGTGCCGAAGAAGAGCCCATGAAGTAACATTTTATATTTTTTTGTTAGTTGTGTATAGTAGCAAGCACTGTATCACAAATTATTTATGCTTACTGATGCTTTTTGTTTGCTATCCCCGATATTACCTGTACATACCCTACATTAAAGGAATCTTATTTGCCAACCTGATTGAAGTATGCAGATGACAAGTGAAACAAAAATGTCAAAAATCCAGATTATTCCTATTATGTGATTACTGTGGACAGAATCGCAGAATGGATCTCAAAGTAATTCATTCTTATGGCTACTCATCAGATTAACTTCTCATGAGCTACATTTAACAGTTTGAATGACTGTGACTGTTTTTGTATATACTGTAAGTTAGCACATACCTTGTTTAAATAGTAATAACAGCATGTACATAAAGCTAGTCTAACATTATAAATGTATTAAACAAGGATTTTGCATGTACTATGTATCTTATAATTCATTGTCATTATTTTGTTGATACTATACATGGTTCAACAATTATTCCTGTTGTCTCACTTCCATAGTTTGGTATCAGTTTATCAGCACAGAAATTATGGCTTTGTTAGTGACTAATTTTGTCAGAGTACTGCGGTGGTGCAGTGGTAGCGTTGTCGCCTCACAGCAAGAGGTTATCCTGTTCGATTCTCGGCTGGAACGCCTTCTGTGTGGAGTCTGCATGTCCTCCCCATGGTCGCGTGGCATTCGAAAGACATGCGTGAATGGGCATGCCTTCATTGAAGGTTGGGCATTGGGCTGGCACCTCGGCACCATAAAAATCTACTGCCAATCATTAGCAGACAGAATTCTGCTGTGGCGACCCCTAACCGGGAAAAGCCAAAAGAAAAACAACAAAATGTTATAAAAACATTTCCAGCCATACTAACTTTTCCTAACACTGCAGACATAATGCATTTTAAACTATGGTCAATAAATTTTCTAAATTAATCAGCAGAAACTACTAGAGCTGAGGAATTAACAGACTACAAAACATTTTAAGACATTGATCCAGACACTGGTACTAAGCATATAACTATTTGTCCAGACCCCTCCTTTGAAATAACCACACAATTTATGCAATGATGACCAGTTTATTTATTGTAGAAGATATTAAACAGTCAGACACAAATGTTTCATAACCATACAACAGATTACTAAGCATAGTGTCAACATCTCACTATAACTTATCGTCCATTGAAGGAGAGCGAACTTGCTCTGCTCACTTCAACTCAGATAAACTTACAAATTAAGCATTAAGAAGCCACATACCCTGTTCACTTCTTAAGCACTAATTCAATAACCACTCAATCACAATTAAATGTAAGAAAATAAAAGAAAATCAACAATAATGAGGGAGGGAACAGAAGCGGGGTTAGAGCGAACCTGTCTCCTCCTCCAGCAGAATGACACCCTAACTGCCCATCCTTATGTTCACCCTCCAAACAGGGTTGGGAAGGAGGGAATAGCAAATTCCACACCAACATAACTGACTCTTACAATGTCTGCTATTAAATAGGGTTAACAAACCCTTCTCCTTAACCTACCGCACTTCCTCCCTCTCAGCCTTTCCTCTCCCTCCTTTAAATATTTTGACCCTTTCATGATCTCCCTCTTTTATACTAACCTCTACCCAACTAGCCTGCCAGCTCATAATTCCTCTACCTCAAATGACCCTTTACGCCACCAAAGGTGCCTCTGGACAAATTAGTCTGCATGCAAACTTCATATCTACATGCATCTGACATATTTTCTTAGTTTCCATTTAAAACAATGTAGAAACATATATAATCTATTTACTTCTAATACATTCATATAGTTAGGCAGCATATGAGTGCTCATTTCCTTGCAAACTTTTTAGTAAATATCACCACAAAGCAGGGAACTGCATTTTGCTTTTCTGTGTGGCAATTCTGAAATTTGCAATATAACTTGGAGGCACTTGAGACAGTCCCTGAAATGAATTTGGGGAAGGCATGCCTCTACTGAAAATCATGTGAAGTGTGCTCACAATGAGATTGCAGCACACCTTTGATAAATTCAAATTCATTTAATTCATATTTGACTAATCACTTGTTACCTGTTTCACTGTAGCTCTTCAGATTCATAGCAGAATGATGAATCACAGTTCTAAACTCTCATCATACAAGATAACTGAATACCAGAAATACTTTTGCCTCAAGTAAATATGTAAAAGCTAAGCAGGTCATATCTTTGGTTTAAAACATATAAGCAGCACTGAGGAAAGAATAATGCCTGACAAGGTGGGCATTACGAGTAAGTAATGGGCCAAGTATCATTCCTCTATAACACACCCACACACACGCGCACACACACACACACACACACACACACACACACACACACACACACACACACACACACACACACACAGTCACACTAGAGGGCATTATTGAACTTATAGACAGTTAAACTGTGTATATATATATATATATATATATATATATATATATATATATATATATATATACGGGTTTATGTTGTATATATATATATATATATATACGGGTTTATGTTGTTTGGTCGAAAACACATTTGGTCGAAACTGACTTCACTAAGCACACTTAACTGAAAGCTCGCATCACTGAAAACTCATTTGGTTGAAATGCATTTCGTCAAAAGTAATATATGGACTTTTCCCCACTGTAGTGCGATCCTGGAGTTACAATATAAAGTAGGGGGGTACACAGCCCCACACTGGGGAGTGTGGGGTGCTTAACACTCCACAAACTTTGAGTTTATATTGTATTGTGGAAAGAGTTGTTTATTGCACTGGTTAATATACATGTCTATGGTTTAAAACATTTAAAATATGTGGGGGGCTATACCCCTACACCTCCTAATGTGGGGGGCTGTGCCCCCCACTCCCGTACTTTATATTGTAACTCCAGGATTACACTACAGTGGGGAAAAGGCCATATATTACTTTTGATTAAATGAGTTTTAACCAAATGAGTTTTCAGTGAAGTGAGCTTTCAGTCAAGTGTGCTTAGTGAAGTCACTTTCGACCAAATGTGTTTTCTATGAAACAACATAGACCTATATATATATATATATATATATATATATATATATATATATATATATATATGTATGTATATATATATATGTAATTATGTATTTTTTTAGATGTAAAGTAGTTCCTCCTATTGTTTCCAAGTTGCTGTAGGATCTTAGGGTCATGAAGCCCTGAAGCCCTTACAAGCCTAGCCAATAATTTAGCCCATGTTCCAACAAGTCAGCACCCTATGCCACTGTCCCACAGGGACACAGGTGGAATCCCAGGGGTGTATTCCTGTTCTCCATCCAGTTATTCAGGTTGCCCTTAAAAAGGTTTAATGAGGTACTCTACTTTATGTGGAGAGGGAGTCTATTCCACAGAAGGGGGAGTCTCTGGGACACAAATCTGTCCCACCAACAAGTCCTATTGATGTCACTGTCCAGTTTGGGGTCACGCATGGGGGTTACTCAAGTAGAGCTTGACTTGCAGATATGCAGCAGTCCCATCAGGGTGGGGTCTGAGATTGCTTTGTATGCCAAACAGAGGTCACCTCTGAAGAGTCTATAGGAGACTGAGCAGAGGCAGAGGGCTTTTAGCCTATCTGTGTGGGGTAGATGTTTGAGGGCCTGGATTCTCCAGGTGAGGAACCTCTGTGGTCTCTCCAGCTGCTGCATGTGATTGTGAGGTACATGTCGAAAGGGGCATTGTAATCAATAATGGGTTTTATAAGAGAAGAATACAGTGATGTTATAACCACCTTATACCTGGATGAGATGCCCTTACAAATGAGGTGGGCCATGTAGAAAGCTTTCCATACAATAGAGGCAATATGGTGGTCAAATGTCAGTTTGCTATAAACCTGGGTGCCTAACTTTCTCACAACTGATTGCATGCTTAGTACCTTATTATCAATGTGATAATTTGTGGGGATGCCATGCTCCTCAAAAGGAATAATGATGCATTTTTTGGCATTCAGTTTGAGGTCATGTTTCTGGCACCAGTCATTTGTTTGGGTGAGACCCTCTTGGAGAATGTCAACATCACTAGGGGAATTGACGATAATAATACCCAGCTTGCAGTCATCTGCAAACTTGGTCAGCCACAACCCACCAGATTTGGCCTGCACCTCCGAGAAGTATATAGTAAACAGCAGAGGCCCCAAGACCGATCCTCAGGTTACACTGCTTGTTACAAGTCTACTACTTGAGGTGGCTTCCCCTATTTTGACTATGTGGATTCTATCAGTGTGCCAGTTTGCTACCCATCTAGTAACATATGGATTGATGCCTAGTTGAGAGAATTTATCTATTATACCTGAGTGCGGAACAGTATCAAAGACTTTGGCCAAGTCAAGGTATGTGGTGTGCACCATCTTCCCCTTGTCTATGGCCTTGATGACTGTCTCAAAGAAGTTGACCAAATTTAACAGGTATTACCTCCCCTTAACAAAACCAAACTGTGTGGGATCAAGTGTCTGGAGGTTGCCAATGTCCTTGTTAATAAGGTCCATGATAATCCGCTCTGTGGCCTTGCAGATCAGGCTAGTTAGACTGATGGGTCTACAATTTCTTGGATCAGTGGATGCACCACCTTTGTGCAAAGGGATGACAGTAGCTGTCCTCCACTCAGCTGGGATGAAGCTGATACTCAGGCTTTGGTTGAATAAGGTGCCGAATGGTAATGCAAGTTCCTGTCTGAGTTCATGTAGGATGCAGCCTGAGATGTTATCATGTCCCATGGAGGCTGTATTATTTGCCTTTGTGAGGGCAGTGATGACTTACGTCCTAAAGGTAAGGGGAGGGGGACAGGTACTAGGGATGTCCTGCTTTACTGATGGGGGGACAGGATTGAAGTTTTCACTGAACCTGTCTGCCAGCAGGTTGGCTATATCTGCAGTGTTTGTGTATGTGGTGTCCTTGACCACCAGTTCTGAGCAGATCTGGGTGCTTCCCTTGAGATTGCTGACATATGAGAAGAAGGCCTTATGATTGTCTTTAGTAGATGTGGCCAGTCTGGACTCAAAGTTTTCTTTGGAGAATTTCACTAGTGCTCTTATTTGCTTGTACAGACTAAGGAGAGATTGCTTCCAATTACGCGCCTGCTCCTTCTTTGTCCTGGACAGCATTTTCTTCCTTTTATTATAGAGTTTATTTATTGTAGCTGTCCACCTGACAGGTTTACTCTTCCTTGAGGAGGAGGATTTTGTCCTGTCTGGTATTCCTGATTCCATGCAGCTACATAAATGTTCATATAGTACTTTGCTGTAGGTATGGACATATGTGCCAGTTCCTATGGATGGGGAGGGGGCTGTAAAGCTGTGTATACCTTCCCACAGGAGGTTGTAATCTTTTGTTTGACCTTAGCTGGGGGTGGGGGGTCAGGGGAGATGCTGACTTCAAAAGTGACTGCTTTGTGGTTGGATCTTACCAGGGATGATGACACTGTAGGGATGCTGCAGTGATTACATGTTGGTTAATACCAAGTCCAAAATATTTTCACCTCTTGTGGGGGTGTCAACCAACTGGTCCAAGGCATTTGCATTGGCAAAAATCAAGGAATCGCTGGACATTTGTGTTTTGGCATGAGTATTTCTTCCAATCTATGGTTGGATAGTTAAAGTCACCCAGGATAAGGGTAAAGGGTTGAGTCGTGATGGATTTGAAGCGGTCCAGATGGGTAGAGTGGGCATCTTGAGTCAGAGTTGGAGGCCTATAGCTAGCTATGATTTGAATAGGAGTCTTGTCAGTTGTTAATTGTACCTGGAGTGTTTCCTGTACATCATACTGTCTGACCAGCCTAAAGGTGTATATGTCTTTTACATATATTGCAACTCCACCTCCTTTTGTTTTGCTGCTCACAGTTTGGGGTCTGAATGAATGATAGGTTGAGTAACCTGGTATGGCTGGGGCACTCTCCACATCTTTAAACAAGGTGTCTGTGATTGGACAATTGGCAGCTTCTTCCAGGGTTATGAATGCTTGCAATGAGTGCAGTTTCATGTTTAGACTCCTAGCATGACATTTAATTTATGTTTTGATGAAATTTTCATGTTGGTAGTTTTCACCTCCTGGTATTGACTAAAAAAGGCACTATGGGGGAAGTAAGAGCCTTTGACAGGAGCCTGAAGCCAAAGGGAGACAGATGCAAGCCATATTTGGCAAAGCGGCGTAGTTTGTCAAACATGTCATCCCAGGCTGTCAAATACTAGATCCCCTTAGAATGACACCAGAAGCAGCCAATTGTTAAAGTCAATCATTTTCTGTTTGTATTGAGGCATCATTCTGGGTGATGGTAGAATGCTGCTTAAGACTAGGAACATACTTGCCTGGGACGCATTGTCAGCGAGCTCGATTATGTCTCTCTTCATATAGTCCAGGGAGGTACTTCTTAAGTCATTCACGCCAACATGGACTATGGCAGAGTCATAACAGTATCTGTTGAGAGACTTGAGTGCATGAGTGATATGGCGGATTCTGGCACCCAATAAACAACTCACAGTGACTTTCTCCTTATCCAGCCTGGTGAGGGGCACATCTGTGTGTCTCATAATGGACCCTCCTATGATTAATATGTTGGGTTTATATTTAGGCCTTAGTGGCTGAGAGACTCAGGTGTGCAGATTATGTGTTGTGTGGTGTGGTGGGCAGTGGAGTTTGTGTGCGTTTATGCCTTGGAGGTCTCTTTTGTTTGGGTATGCTTTTGTTGAGGACCTTGCATATGTGCGGGTGTGTTGTGTAGGTGTGGGTGGTGTTTGAGGTGTGGTGTTCATGTTGGTGTCCTTCTCAGTGCCAGATATACTAGTTTGTGGGGGAGAGAGCAATGACACTAGGTGGTTGATGTAATTGCATCTCTCACAAATTGTGTTCCTAGGTGATAGTAGTAGAGGGAAAAATTGTAGCTGGAATACCTCAGAAAGGGTTAAAAACCATGTAGCTGAAGCTCTGGATGCAGCACACCTGTATCTAGACTATGCTACTCAGTTTTAATGTTAAGAACACAATGAAGCACAGATTAATCACTTATAGTCAAAAGAACATAACTCACAGTTGATATGTGTGTGCTTTGGAGGAAGTATTTTACATCCAATATTTAAGCTATATAAGTATTCAATAATGTCTACATTTACACACCAGACATGCACAGACGCGCACACACACACATTTTTATGTATATACAGACAGATGCAGAGGCAGAGAGATACACCCGGGGATTCATTAACAGCTGAAGCTAATACAATTGATCTTGTTAATGCAACGAGCAGTATTGCTAATCCAAAATGCAAGAAGCCAATTATGTCAGTTACATGCATGTTGTGAAGGGTAGGAAGTGAGGCACATAAAATATATTTCATTAGTGAATGCACTCTTCAAGGATATACCACAGAAGCACAAGTGTTAGGTGGAACAGCAAATAACTTGTTAAGATGGATAAACTGGAACAGCTGTGGAAATCCTAACAGGTGCATGAGAGTTGAGGGACATGTTATACCTGGACTATGATTATACCTGTACTATGATGGACATCTTGTCAGAAAACATACACATGAAGGAAGTTCTTTAGCAAATAGTAAACATATCTTCTTCGCAAGCTAAGATTGTGTATATGAAATTAATTGAAAAATTTAGACACATTGCTGGATTCCACCACATACTTAACTCAAACAACATTCTGTAGACTTGCACACTAGCTGTTGACAGCACAGAAGTTGTATCTCACTTATCTGTAATCACACATTTGAGGAGTGTGACACCTGTATGGAGGAATGGTCAATGTGGTTTGTGAAAAGATACCAACAATGTGTAGATCACACTGAATGCATTGCACTAATAATTCAAATATGCCATCATGAATGAGTACATTCAACCCTCAAGCCTGTCATACTTAGAATAATTACTGTGTCGCCACAATGCTGTCATGTCAGTGTTGCTGGTGCTCAGCAGGGATAGGCATGTAGTGCAATGAGTATGATATGAATGCATCTGAAGGCAACATCTGATCAGTTTTTGCCATAGGGCATAAATCAGCAGGTACTATTAACTAAGTATGGTAACAGTGCTGGTTGATGACAAGCATCATGCAAATTATATATATAGATATTTTCATTAATGGTCCATTTCTAGCCATGTGTGTGGTGTATGAATTGAATTTTTGACTAGATTAAAGGTGTAAAATGGGGGTGATAGGACAATAGTGAAAATGGGGGGCAAGCGGAGAGTAAGACACTGGAAGAATAATTAAGGAGTAAGCAGGGTGGCAGTGACAGAGAACCATAACCATCCATTTTTTCACATGCTAACACAGTATCTATAAAAACAATTTGGGAAATTTTGATAATCAAATCATAAAGCACTTGTGACAACAACTTAATAATGTTGTTAGACCAATTGGACCAAA
The DNA here is from genome assembly GCF_019279795.1 of Protopterus annectens. Taxonomy (NCBI): domain Eukaryota; kingdom Metazoa; phylum Chordata; order Ceratodontiformes; family Protopteridae; genus Protopterus; species Protopterus annectens. Next base: position 569,521,913 of record NC_056726.1, read on the forward strand.
TCAAGTGTGTAATACACACACACACACACACACACACACACACACACACACACATATATGCAAAGTGGAGAGTATGGGTGTAATTTCTTGGGGACACAGGTGACCATTTCATTGTTTTTAAATAGACTGGATGTTGGAGTCAGTATTCAAGTATAAAAGGTGTAGGCATGTAGGTAAGGGTAGTTAGCAGGCTCAGATGACAGACAAGGATGGTGATGGACACCACAATTAGGGTTAGCTATTGGGCTGTTAAGGTTCCACGGGGAATACAGTGGGAATCTAATCCTCACCCTCAAAACTGTCACCACTGTCTTCTGTCACAGGCACCTGGGGTAGTGCTGGATGAGGCAGCGATGTGGCAATTTGCTGTAGGACCTTTCTGTATGGCCAATGCAGGCACTAAGGTCCCTTTCCATGATCTCCTCCAGAAACCCTGTCAGCTGCTGTTGGGTGACAACGTTGACACCTCCACTGTCACTAGTGCTGGTGACATTACTGTACCGGGTCTAGGACTCTTGCACAAATGCACTTTTTACCAAATCATGAATGGGCAGGCATACTTACGTGAAAATGCTTTTCACCGAAGCAGCATTTTTGCGTAAGTATGCCTGTTGTGCCAGTTGTACTATGGTGCGGATAAGGGAAAATTCCCTTTTCCCTACTGTAGTGCGATCTCAGAGTGAGAATATTAAAGTAGGGGGGTATGTGGGTGCAGGGGGGCTTGCCTCCCTGCGTAAAAGCAGATTTAATGTTTTTTTTTTTTTTTTAACACGTTTTAGCGAAAGGGCTTTTTCAGTGAAAGTGCTTTTGTTAAAGTGTGTTTGGTGATAGTGGACTTGAAATGTTGAACTTTCATTCAACATCCTAGATCCCACTGTACCAGACCCCAGGGCTGAGATACATGATTGAGGTGGTACAGGTAATACAAGTATTGTGGAGGCAACACTGCCAGGTTGTATCTCAGAAGTGGTAGGTGCCTGTGCTGGTGGTTGTATCACCACCATGCCTACCAGGGAGGTAATCCAAGCCATTGTGACTGGTCCATATCTCCATGCCGGTAAATACAATGCAAAAAATGAATGTTGTCATGTAATGATAAAAAAATGAGGGAAAAAATAAGGTGGGAAAAAGGAAAAAAATGAGAAAAATGTCACAAAAATTCTGTAATGTTAATAGGACCTAGTCAGGACATATTTCACATACATTTTAACAATCTTTCTATCCAACTATAAGTGTGTGAGATCATAAATTGCAGTTACACTAAATCTATCACATTTCTGGCTCTCTCAATTGTAAACATTCTAAAAAGTCTGACTACTTTAAATCTTGTTTATGAAGAACAGTTCATTAAATGTATATTGAGACTGAGTGCATGTGCTGTTCTACATTAAGATCACAGCTGCTTAGTATTGCATTGTAAAATGAATAGTACAATATATTGTCTGTTGTCTGGAACTGAACCCACAGACATTTGCCTTTACATAACCACTGACTATTGCAAAGTTGCATGAGCTAATCATACACGTCTATGAAACTTGCAAATGTAGACCATGCATACCTATTTTAATTGTCTGTCAAACTGTTATGGCCAGATGTTCAGATAACCTGTTGGTAAAATCAGTGCACGTATGCCATAGCAATCAATCAGAACTGAATCCGTACTTAGCCAGTGTCTCACTGAGGTATCACAATCTCTCCTGAAGCAGCTCCAAGTTTCCTTCAAATTCTGCAGAAGTTACATATAAAAAAGTAATGCAGACTTGTTTGTATTGACATGTCAAGGTATTGTATTGCATGGTTATGAGACCATATACTTACACAACTAAGGTGGGCGGCCACGGTGGTGCAGCAGTTAGCATTGCCGCCTCACAGCAAGAGGTTCTCCAGTTTGATCCTCGGCTGGGGTACCTTCTGTGCGGAGTCTGCATGTCCTCCCTATGGTTGCGTGGGTTTCCTCCGGGTGCTCCGGTTTCCTCTCACATCCCAAAGACATGCGGTAGGTGGATTGGACACTCTAAATTGGCCCTAGGTATGAGTGTGTGCATGTGTGTGCCTTCTGTGGAAGGTTGGGTGCTGGGCTGGCAACTCAACACTGTAAAACTCCACTGCCAATCATGAGCGGACAGGTGATCTGCTGTGGCGACCCCTAACCGGGAAAAAGTCGAAAGAAGAAGAAGAAGATACTTACACAACTAAGGTGGGTCCTGGGAGTTATAATATTCCTTTCATCAGCTAAGGAGGTCCTATTTTCACCCTTTTAAGTCACTGAAATGGTTACATAACTATTCACCCATGTGTGGGATGCCAATATTAAGGGTGACAGATCTGGCTGAGCTCTTCCATGATTCAGCCTTGTACTGATACTAGTATAGTCACCTTGCAGAAGCCTGTGTAATCTATGCTATAAATGAACTGCTACCCTTACTATCACGTACCATGTCTTCCCTTCAAAGATCTTAGGAAAAATGGCAGGAAACTGGCTCCCTAATCAGATTTTGCATGCCCCAGCATGTGCACAATGACAGATGCAATGGAGAACTGCATTTGTCCAATATATGGTAAAGACATTGCCCTAGAATTAACAGTATTTATTATTTTGTCAATGTGTACTTTAGGTGACATACATGGCAGTAACAGTAGAGGGTCAGCCCAGGTTGGAAGGTTTGGAGACAAAGCCAGAGAGGCAAGATTATGTTGGTTTGGACATGTGCTGAGGAGGGATGCTGAGTATATTGGGAAAAAGATGCTAAGGATGAAGCTACCAGGTAACAGAAAAAGTGGAAGGCCTAACATAAGGTTTATGGATGTGGTAAGAGAGGACATGCAGGTGGTTGGTGTGACAGAGCAAGATGCAGAGGACAGGAAGAAATGGAAACAGGTGATCCACTGTGGTGACCCCTAACAGGTACAGCCGAAAGAAAATGATGACATGGCAGTAACAGTTGGCCATGTGTCCTGATCACTATTTGTACATCTTCACAGCAATTCTTGCCCATGTTGGTTACTTTTGATATCTCAGTTGCATTTCATATTATATTGTCTCACCTCTGGGTATGCACTCAAAGATGGTTTATAGCATTCATAATTTTAATAGTGTGCCACACAAATATGACATCACCTGCTGGATATTGTTCCTCTGTATTGCCCTTATGTACATTTTGTTTCAGTATTACAGAATGCATTGGTATCACACAAAACATTATGAAGTGACAGAGATATCTCCTTGGAGTAAAATCCATGGCAAAATGGAACCTGAATTTATGAACTCTGAGTATCAACTATTAAAATTACATGGAAACTGACATTCAATGTGTCAGCACATACCTAATTGACCCAGTAGTCAGGGACTCCAGGAAATACATAGACAGTGATCTAGCCTTTGACCATCACGTATCTACAGTAGTGAGAAGATGATTTTATGTTGTGTAATTTGTAAACAATATAGCATCTATGTTCAAGGAAGTAATTGTTCCATTGTTCCTTTGTATTTGGTATTCATCATACCTGTCACTGAGTACAATACCCCTTTGATATGTACCTAACCAGGCATATCCAACAACTGGAATGTCCACAGAGGTTCCTCTCTAAAAGAATACAGGACATAAGTAACATGTCCTATGCAGACCGCCTCAAGGCTCTGTCCCTATAGTCTGTCTCCTACAGGCTGTTGGAGGGAAATCTATGCCTGGCATACAAGGCATTGTCAGACCCCACTCTGCTTGACCTCCTGCATATCTGCAAAAAATAGCATCAGATTTACCCATTTAAAGACTTAAACCTTCCCTGTGATTTAAATAGGACAGGAATGTATCCCAGAGACTAACTCTTCTCTGGAACAAGCTCCCCATCCATGTGAAGCAGAATTCCTCCCTAACTCAATTCAAGTATAACTTGGACAATTGGATGTGCAATAAGAAATTCACCCCTGCTTTGGCATGTGTGTCTCTAATGGACACAGACAGCTTGTACATAGTTCATCTCCCAGGCACCTGCTTATAAATTTTTCATCTCCCAAGCCTCTGTTTATACTTATGCAGGGTTCTAGAACTTGACAGAAATTTGGGATGTATGAAAAGGCTTAAAAAGGCTGTTGTTGTTGTTAGCCGAGTAAACACCTATGAACCTATGAACTGATGCATGCCAAAGCCAAACATATCTGCATGACAGATGGAAAGTCTTAGTGCACATGTAATTATTGTTTAAGGGGTTTCCCCATAAGATGAGAATTACCATTTTTCTGCACTCACTCCTGATCACTGACAGTGCTCCATGCCAAATGTAATGCAAATAATGAAAAATAAGACACTCGCTGCCCTTCTGTGATGAGCTGTTGTTTGAACTGAAAGCATTATTTCTTTATGGAAGGATGAATATTGAGAAAAGGGCTTTACAGAGTATACAGGAACAGATTTCTCCCCCAGCATATTCCAGGTCAGTTTACTTGGGATTATTATACAGGTATGCCACTTAAGTGGTGCTCATACACTTTTAGAAAGCTGTATTTCTGTCCTCTTCATGTAGAACTTAATTAGTACCTTGCTACTTATATTTGTTGAAGGTACTGCGCATGAACTATTTATTTCAAGCCATGCACACAGAAATGTGATGTTACTATAATTAGTGCTGCTGTGATCTTCAGATGATACGTAAGTTACATTATCAGGTTTAGCAGCCACCTATACACAATTATACTGCAACATTACAGTTATAAATTGCATGAGAAGCTTACACTAAAATAAAACAAAAGAATTAAATGTTTCATGCCACTTGAATGTATGCTATCCTTCATGTGGATTCAAACCCTACAGCTACTGCGTTATCATTTAGGATATACTTCTTTAACACATGGAGACATTCAGACTGTTATGACAGAATTTAAATTTTCTGCATTGAATAATGTCCACTGTTACCAGTCATGTATGTGCAACTGATAGCAAAATCTTGTTGCATGTAAAATTCAGTTTTGAGTTTTTTCCATAGGTTAGGAAGTGTCATTAAGAAAGGGCATTGATGGTGGGCATCAATGTGCAATGACAAGCATTGCGCAAAAGATGAAGCTGACAGAAAAAAAAATGCCTAAATCATGTAGTGATTTATCGGCTTTTAGCTTCCTACAAATAAAATGTTTGCAGTAATGATCCTTACTCTCACATAGATGACACATTTGCAAGATTTTAAAACTGCACCCATGGCATTACAATGAAATTCACATGATGAACATGTTGCATCACCTAAATATTTAAATAAAACTATGAGAAAGTCAAGCACATGTGCTGAACATTGTACTTCTGAAATGTACATTTATGTCTCACTATACCCATGCTATCAGAAGGTGGTTATTTTTTCCTGGCAGAGTACAGTTGTGTTACTGTGATCATTGGAAATGTGAGGATGATAAAGGATGTGAGGGTAGAAATAATTGTCTGCAAGGCAAGGTTACTGATAATAGTTGTTTAACATTACTCCATTGCATTACCTTTCCATAAGGAATGTCTTAAATGTTGCTGTAAGTATAACCATTTGTTTATACAGTGTATATATGCTGTGGGTTTCAGCCACATTGTTAGAAATATTTCTATGTGTGAGATATGTGCACAGATACTTCACATATTATTACAAATTGTTGATAAAAATGTGTATCAAGGCTCAATCCTAAGTAAGTGAATATAGCTTAAAACTTCTTTGCAAGCCTTTTTTTTGTCTGACACACCTCAAAGTTTAATCCTTCTTGGCAAGAATGCTTAACTCACCAGTGACTGACCAGTACTGCTAATGAGGCACACTGGCTAGGCATTAGCTAGTCAAAATCATAATCCCTACACTTGTACTTCTCAGGTGTATGCATATCATTGCATAAGAACCATCACCCTGCTTAGCTCCACAGCACTTTGAGAAAATTAAGTGATTCAGAAATGAAAAAGAGCTGTGGGCTAATTAACATATTCTGTGTGCCCAGAGGGGTTAATTCATACACATTGGTATTTCTCTCATAGGTGGTTACCAAACAGATCATTGATTCATTCCCTTGTTTTTTCTCTTTGTACCTCAAAAGGTCACTCCTGTTCAGTGCTGATACCCAATTTCTGGCATTGAGGATGTTACCCATTTGATAACCCCTGTCTTTAAATCTGGTTGTTAAGTCCTCCTTAAAATGTTCATAAGTGGCTGGATGTGAGCAAATGTGTTTCATTCGAAGAAGTTGAGATTTGGGGATGTTCCTAGAAATGTGTGGTGGGTGAAAACTAGGGGCATGAAGAAGGGAGTTATATTGTGGATATTTACAATAAACCTCTGTCTCTAGGGTATGACATGACATTCCTAGTGACTAGGACATCAAAAAAGGTAATTGTCTGGACATTTTTGAAACATTTGAACATTGTGATGCATAGGAGGCATAAAATTGGATTTATGATACTTGAAAACATCGTTATGTAAAGAATTAGTAGATGATTGGAAATGTAATTTTAAATTCAGTAGTCAAGAAAAAGGCTATAATATCCTGTGAAAGAGTGTCCTCAGAGACAAAAAAGCCAGGTATGAAGTTCAACCCTTTATTAAGTTATTGGATATGAGTTTGTCACAAAGATGATGACGAGATGCTTAACACATTGTAGACAGTTATTTCTGAATCATTAGTCTGAGTAATCCCTCCATGCCTTAGAGTGTTTTATCCCTGTCCTCCTCTGTCTACCCCTAAAGAGTTTTGTGAGTTACTATGTTTAGATACCGGAGAGACTGAGGTGTGCTGTGTATCTTGACATATTTGGATTTTACACCATAGAAATGATTTTGTATTGCCTACGTCTCTACTGAAGGGTAATTTAATTATAACAATATGTCTTTTCTGTAATTTGTTTAATATTTAGTCTAGGTTTGAATCTCCAATAAGATAGTCGGCTGGCCCACCCCCCATTTCACTTTAGGGGATTACAAAGTTTTGTTTTACAATAGGATATTCACTCTGGGTGCTTGTCATCTTTTGGGCACTATATTTAGGGGTTTGTCCAACCTTATGGTTGCTATTTAATATATGTGACTGCATACTCAATTAGATTGATTTGGGATATAATGTATTGAGTGGGCATTTCAGCCAACTCCTTATAAAAGGGATTATTGCATGGACTCAGATATAGGAATTTGGGTTGACACTGCTTTCTCTTTTCTTTTTTTGGCCAGATAAAGGCTTTATATATGCAAGGTAGCATCGCGTGTGGATATATTGATTTATATGGTTAAGGGCATTCACAGCAAGGGCTATTACTGTTCGTCTTTGTATTTGGTAGTTTAAATTAATCTGACTACTATATTACAGATGTAAATGGATGTAGCATTGCTGTTGATGGTATTTATCCCTGAATATTGATTTAAAGGGAAGTTTATACATGGACAAGGGCTGACCCAACATATTTTTCAAGGGATTGTGCAGCAAGAGCTATCATTGTCATTTTTGATTATTGGTTTTATTCTTGAGTGTATTTTTTTGGATGATAGAAATGAACGTAGCATTGCTGTGGATGTGGATAGTCCCATTCCTATTGTTTTCAATAGGGGCTCAATTAACACATTTTGGTTACTAATTTGCAGGATGATAAGTGTTTGGTACCCTATCATTATTAGTGGTTGATACTAAATATTTGGCACATCAGGATCTATTCCCTTGGGTGTGTACAAATATCTGAGCACACTCAATTTTTCCATACTGCGGGTTTTATACACCCATATATCCATATACATTTACAAACTTCATATACCAAGGGGTGGTTATTGGTTTGGAGTCACATATATACTGAGATTTTTCGCAACCTTTATTGATTAGTTTATCACCCACAGATTTGCTCAGGATCCCACAGGGACTATCAGCGGATTGGGATGATCTGGGTATTTTAGGCTTGGGCATTCCAATAATCAGAATAATGGTTTGGATTCATCAGAACCCGAAAATATGTGTCTTTCCCACTTTCAAAAACTAACTAACAGCCAATAGCATTTATTTTGGTAATAAAACACATTTTTGGTCAAAACATGTTCTGCAAGGCAGATCAAAAATATGTTAAAACCTGGTGGATAAAGTTCCGACTTGTAAAGCCAATATTCAAGTGCTTGTAACCCCGCCCAGTGAGGAATGTTGGTGTACAACGCTGAAAGATCTAGAGTGCATAACAGCCCACCTGTTTTGACCAAAAATGTGTTCTATTACCAAAATAAATGCTAAATGCTAGTGGCAGGTTCAGGGCACAGCTATGGGTGCATCTTTTGCCTCCATTTATGCAGACCACTTTATGGCCCACTTAGAGGAACATCTCATTTATGACAATGCACACAACATTTGTCTAGATGAAATCAACATCTGGAGGCGTTATCTTGACTACTGTTGGTTGGTATAGACCTTATGGAGTTTGTGGAGTACCTTAATGACAACAAATGGGGTATACAGTTTACAGTTAATTATAATGTCAAGAAAATTACTGTTTTGGATGTCCTAGTCACTAGGAATGTCGATCATACCCTAGAAAGAGAGGTTTATCGGAAATATCCACAATATAACTCCCTTCTTCATGCCTCTAGTTTTCACCCACCACACATTTCTAGGAACATCCCGAAATCTCAATTTCTTTGACTAAAGCGTATTTGCTCACTTCCAGCCACTTATGAACATGTTAAGGTGGACTTAATGACTAGATTTAAAGACAGGGGTTATCAAATGGGTAACATCCTCAATGCCAGAAATTGGGTATCAACACTAGATAGGAGTTACCTTTTGAGGTACAAAGAGAAAAAACAAGGGAATGAATCAGTGATCTGTTTGGTAACCACATATGGGAGAAATACTGATGTGTTACTGAACAGTGCTCAAAGACATTGGAATATTCCCTTAGCAGACAGTATGTTTTCTGGGTTTTTACAGGACAGATGTTTTTTTTCTTTTCGAAGAGGAAGAACTTTGGGCTCTCATTTCAGTCATTTTAAACACAGCCCCAGGAATAATCAGACCCTACAAAAAGAACTTTGACTGGTGATCTACTAGTGGGTTGTGTCCCTTGTGGACACTGCACCCATTGTCAGAGGGTTACCAAATCCAAACAATTTACTAGCAAGCACACGGGAACTGTATATGACATCAGGTTATAGCATCATAGGTAGGTACTAGGCTATCGGCCCTAAGGCCTATACAAGCCCAGCCAAAAAGGTACCCTGGCTTTCGCTACCCAAGAAAATTATTTTCCTGTGCCACTGTCGAGCAGAGCCACAGAAGTGATCCCAGGGTGAATTTCCTATTTCCCATCCAATCATCAAGATTTTTCTTGAAGACTACTAATGAGGAGCTTTAGATAGGTAGTTTATTCCAGAGTATGGGAAGTCTCTGAGACAGGAATCTATCCCTCCGGCATGTTTTGCTTATTGTGGTGACAAGGTTTAGGTCTCTGGAGCATTTAGCTCAGAGGGATTGGGACTTCTTTAAGTGGAGCATGTCCAACAGCTCTGGGTTTGACATAGCTTTGTATGTTAGACAGAGATCACCTCTGAGTAGGCGATGTGCGACGGAGTAAAGCTGGAGTTTTTTGAGACAGTCTGCGTAGGGCATCTGTTTGAGGCCAGTAATCCTCTTTGTGAGGTATTTCTGCAGCCTTTCCAGTTGTTGTAGATGTCTTGTAAGGTACATACCAAAAGGGGCGTTGTACTCTATAATGGGTCTTATGAGTGATGAGTAGAGGGTAACCATGACCTCTTTTTTTCTGGATGAGAAACCTTTTATGATGAGGTGTGCCATGTAGAAGGATTTCCTGACTACTGTGGTGATGTGATTATCAAAGGAGAGACTACTGTCCACCTGTGTCCCAAGGTCTCTTATCACACTGTCGGTGTTAAGTATACTACCACCTATTTGACATTCATGGGTACAGAGTTTTCACTAAAGGGGATGACAATGCACTTTTTGACATTGAGCTTGAGGCCATGGCTTTGACACCAGTCATCTGTCTCAGTGAGGCCCTTTTGTAGGATGTCACATCATTAGGAGTTTCGATTATGGCTCCTAGTTTCAGTCATCTGCAAACTTCATTAGCCAAAGACCTTCTGTGTTAGCCTGTATTTCAGAGAAGTAGATACAAAACAGGAGAGGACCCAGGACTGAACCCTGTGTTACTCCACTTGTCACTGGTCTGAAGTCAGATTTGGAGTCTGCTACTTTCACAGTGTGGGTTCTGTCAGTGAGCCAGTTGGCAGCCCATCTTGTGACATAGGGATTTATACCTAGTTTAGTGAGTTTATCTATAATTCCAGAGTGGGGGATGGTGTCAAAAGCCTTGGCAAGATCTAGATAGGCTGTGTGAACCACCTTGCCCTCATCTACGGCTTTGGTGACTTCTTCAAAGAAGTCTATCAGGTTTAGGAGACATAATCTGACTGTTACAAACCCAAACTGGGTGGGATCCAGAGTTTGGAGATTACCAATGTCTTTGTTTATAAGTTCCATGATGATACATTCCATGGCCTTGCAGACCAGGCTCGTCAGGCTTATGGGGCGGTAGGTTCTGGGGTCCATGGTGGCTCGCCACCATGTGGAGTGAGATAACTGTCACTGTGCGCCATTCAGTGGGCACAAAGCTTGAGGTGAGGCTATGACTGAACATGGTACTTAGGTAGGGTGCCAGTTCATTCTGTAGTTCATGTAGAATGCAGCCTGGGATGTTGTCTGGTCCCATGGATGCTGTGTTCTTGGCTTTGAAGAGTGTGGTTTTTACCTGTGCAGCCGTGATTACAGGAACTTTGCATTCTTCCGGTATAGAGATGTGCTCTTTAGGGGGTGAGAGGGGGGCAAAGTTAGCACTGAACCTATCTGCCAGGATGTTGGCAATATCAGTTGGGTCTGTATATTTAGTGCCATTGTGCTGTAACTCAGAGCAGATCTGAGTGTTGCCATTGAGATTCTTGACATAGCTATAGAATGCTTTGTGGTTGTCTTTAGAATCAGTGGCAATTTTGTTTTTATAACTAGCTTTGGAGGATTTTATCAGGGATCGAAGCTTCTTACTGAGGCTGACCAGGAGCTCCCCCGCTCACTGGATTTTACTCTCTTTTGCAACAGTTTCCTCCTTCTGTTGTACAGTTTGTTTATGACATGGAACCACCAGATTGGCTTCCTTTTTTGGAGGATAGAGTCTTGGTTCTGTTTGGGATAGCATGATCCATGCACTCATGTAAGTGCTTATAAAGTGCAATTGTGTAGGATTCAGTAGTCATAACTGTATTGTCCATCTGCATGGCTGCCATGAAGTTCACCACTTCTGTCTTAAGAAGCATGAAGTTCGCTTTGGAGAAATGTTTTACCGTGGTTTCCTTAATGGGGGGTGTGGGGGCAGGATGTGGATATCTAGGGTAATTAGCTGATGGTCGGATCGGACGATGAGGCATTGACTTCAGGTGTGGAACACCGGTCACTCATGTTGGTAATGATAGATCTAGGATATTGTTGCCCCTGGTGGGGGTGTGGATAAGTTGATCCAGGGCATTAGAGTTTATGAATTCCAGTAAGCGTTGAGTGAAGAAGTTGGTACATGAGAAGTTTTCCCAGTTAATGGTGGGGTAGTTGAAATTGCCCATTATTAGGGTGTTTGGTTGAACCCTAATATTTTCCAATACATCAACAAAAGAGGAATGGGAATCCTGGGGCATGGTGGGGGATCTGTAGCAAGCTACAATTTGGATTGCAGTTTTGACCAGAGTTAGTTGCACTTGGATAAACTCGGCTGCATTATGCTGAGCAACTAGCCTGGAGGTGTGGATATCCTTAATGAATATGGACACACCTCCACCTTTGGTGTTCCGGTCCAGGTTACATGGCTGAAAAGTGTGGTATGAGTTATAGCCTGGTAGTGCAGGGGTGCTCTCTGGGGCCTTGAACCAGGTCTCAGTCACTGCACAGATATCGATGTTCTCCATTTTAAGGAGTGCCTCGAATGAGTGCATTTTGAGATTTAGACTTCTATCACTGAGTAGCATTACCCTCAGTTTTTGCTTGCCTGTTCCTGTCACAGTGGTAAATTTGTCATTTGAACCTTGCCTAAAAAAGGCATTATAGGGGTGGCAAGAACCTTAGCCAGTATCCGGAATCCCAGGGGTGACAGGTGCAGACCATCTCTGGCAAAGTATCGTGGTCTGTCAACCATGTCATCCCAGGCAGACAGATACTGGATCCCTTTAGAATGACACCAGAAGCTTAGCCAATTGTTGAAGTCAATCATTTTGCCCTTGTACTGCGGTATCATTCTGGGTGATGGCAGAATGCTACTCAGGGCTAGGGTCATACCTGCCTGGGCTACAAGATCGGAGAGCTCTTCCATGTCTCTTTTCATGTAGTCCAGAGAGGTACGTCTCAGGTCGTTCACACCAACTTGGACAATGACAGAGTCATATTTGTACTTGTGGAGTGACCTGAGTGCATGGGTTATGTGGCAGATCTTGGCACCCAACAGGCAGCTGACAGTAACCTTCTCCTTGTTTAGCCTGGTGAGTGGGACATCAGTGTGCCTGACTATTGAGTCACCTATGACTAGTGTGTTGGGTATGTTGTTTTGCCTTATTGGCTGTGGTTGAGTGGCACACTGAGTCTGCGGGCTATGTGTCATTTGGGTTGTGTTGGGAGGTGGAGGTCACTTGCATTTCTGCTTTGGAGGTCTCTGTTGCTTGAGCAGATTATTATTGAGAGCCTCCACAAATGTTTTTGTGTTTCTATGTGTGGAGTTTGGTGGTATAGATTTAGTGAGACTATGTGATGAGTGTGGTGTGATGCAAGTGTTTACCTTCTCCTCCTAACTGTCAAGTTCAGTCTTGATTGGAGAGAGCTTTACCTCCAGTTTGGCTAGATAAGTGCATATCTCACAGGTTATAGTGTTGGGTGGTAGGAGGAGAGGGTTGTCTGTGTACATGAGGCAATTTCTACAGTGCCCCAAGATGCCCATATTCATCAGATAGACAGGAGAGAACACTGGGAGCTGACCCTTGGACATGCCTGAATAAAAAACTATTTTCCTCTAGATAAGTGAGGAAAGTGAGTACAAGAGCTGTTTTTCCTCTAAGCAAGTGAGTAAAGTAAGTATCAAAACTGTTTTCCTCTAGGTAATGAGGAAGGTTGAGTGCTGCAGTAATTAGTAGGTTATTTAGTGCTTAAAACAAGTTCTGAACAAGTGCTGATCACAAATAAGCACATTCAAGTGCTAAAACTAAGAATCTGTATCTGGACTAAACTAGTTACAGGAAAGGGGGAAAACAAGTGCAAATGCGGGCTTTTAAATTAGAAAGCTGAGAGAGATGGAAAAACTGCTGAAACAGCCAGTAACTACAATTTCTGGGCCAGAACCACTCCTTATGTGGTAGATAGGTTACCTAGTGCTTACCACTCCCACTGATAAGCTAGAAGGCTTCCCTCCAACACAGAAAGCTTGGGGGGGCTCAGAAGCTTACATACAGTCCTGGATACAACAAATCTGAATCTGGACTACACTAGTTACAGGAAAGGTAGGAAACAGGCTTAGATTTTTTTATACAGAAAAGTAGCTAAAACAACAGTAAAAACAATTCAAATGCAATGCAAGCTAGCACACTTGAGTATGTAGCAATGTTAGACCAAACAGTTTAAAAAATGCAATTAAAATAAAAATGACTAAAAACAAGTGCAGAAGGAGTTTATTAGGTAGAATGAGGTAAAGAGATGGGACTGCGGGGAGTGTCCCAGATCAAATCTACAGTAGGGGTGGCAACTGCAAAAGCCTCCAAATTTAAACAACAAAACAAGAATAGATTGGGTAGGGGAAAACCAACACCTTCAGTAGAGAGCAAAAATAACAGTGCACAACTCTGAAGTCAGCCAGCAATGATATAAAATTAGTCAAGCAACAATTAACAGTACACAACTCTGAAGTGCCAGAAAAATATACTTAGCTCTGTATATCTCCAGATAGTTTGAAGAGCACTCTGTCATGACACAGGAAGGCTCCAGCAATGATATGCCTATATGCCAATTGTGGTACAGATTGGGTAATCTATCTCGCGACATTCACCTGCTCAGCCTTTTATGTAGGGCAAACTTCTAGACCCTTACGGTTACGCATATTTGAACACTGCAGTGACATCAGCACAAAAAAACCTAGTAATGCCCTTTATAAACATTCATTGGCAGACACAAATGCAAATTTCAGTTTTATTGTTATTGATAGGATCATGGGTAACAGGATTAATAAAGCTGGATGGCACTCAAAACTAAATACCAAGGAAAGGAAGTGGATTATTAAGTTGGGTGGTTTATTTCCACCAGGTCTCGATGAGTACTTTTGAATGACCAATGAGCTTCAGTTTTGATGACAGGTTGAGTATAAAACTGAGCAATGGAGCTACTGTATCTGTATTGACACTGATGAAGGCTATGTGTTTTTTTATAGCCGAAACCGGTCTGTTACTGCTCTTTGCTTTTATGTCATTATTAAACATTGATTTGCCATAGTCTGCTGGCCTCCTGGTTTGTTATTTAGATTTTACTATTTTGGGGCCATGCAGTTGCCATACATGCAGGGGCTGCTTCATTTTACAAAAGGTTCCTAACCACAATGGCCAAAATTACATTAGCACAATCCCATCTGCTCTCCGCTCTACTATATGCCTCTCCAATTTTAACTAATCTAAGGAAAACTGAAGCATGTTATACTAAAATTGCTCAGTTTGCATCTGACTGCCCATATAGAACACATCATTGAACAGCTTTAAGGATACTAAACTGGCTTGAGCTTCCCAACATTATTCTTTACAACCAGCTCTCTCTAACTCACAAAATTGTAACACAACCAACCAGAACCCCTGCACTACAAAATCTCATCCTTCCTTATATTTCCAGTAGACCACTTTGATCTAACAATAAGAACTTACTCACCATCTCCAAGTCCAACAACACTGCAGGAGTATCTTTATTTTCCAACTATATATCTTGTATATGGAACTTTCTTCCTAAATCCATTCTCTCAATCTCATCCACTAACCACTTTAAGCCATCACTTAAAGCTTATCTAAAAAATAAGTGTCTATGTTCCTGTAGTAACCCCTTGTAAATGCTCTAATACATCACAGTATACACCAACAACATCCAACTTCTTTCCCAGTGTTTAATCCTCTGTTCCTACTGACCCGCCTTAACCTTATATCTTGATACAAGTCACACTTTACAAATAGCACTAACTATGTTCAAAGGCTAGGATTTGTTGTGAAGGTGAAACAAATGTGTATTACCTTATGTATACTACATTTTGTTTACTTTATGCTTTATTGATTATTGTAATTTGTGCATTAAAATTTACTGTTACTCATGGAGCTTTTCTGCCCAGGCCTCCCCTGAAAAAAGACCTGTGTCCAGTTGGACTTTCCCAGTAAACAAATGTTAAATAAATGAATGAATAAATAAATAAATATTCACATACTTCATTCCCAGTTCACTGGGTAGGGACTTTATTTCAATATGTGGGCAGCTTATGGCCCTCAGTACCGCAGGAAAATGAGTTATGGCTCTGTCTTGTGGAGTAGATGGAAACCAGATATGCTTTGCCACATGTTGAAGCATTGCACTGAGAAAATGATGGAGTATTCTTGAGGCAGAGGTCTATGAACCCCTCATCTTTGTCCCCTGTATGTCACTGAAAAGTCCCTGCAGCTAAAGCTACACATACCTTAGTATCCACTGGGATGGGTTCTCCATAATTTCCATGGGCCAGCATGAGCAGAGCAGAGTTCTACTACTTCCTGTATGGTGTCCCTGTCCACCCTGTACTGGTCATGATTTTCAGTTTCACGTAGACCATTGTAGGTCAAATGTGGCCTAAAAACCCTACTCTGTCTAGGGCAATGTCTGGCAGTCGAAGCAGCACCTTTTATGAGAGCCTGTTGCAAATGCAGATTTACAGTGATTGTGGCTGCCCCTAAATTTTTAAAGCTTTTGTGTGGCTCTATTCCAGCACATGTTACAATTTAAAGCTAAAATAAGTGCAATATATTTGCTCTGGTTTTATATGTTTCTGAATTGCTCTGCCATATACATTTTTTGGTTTATTACTATACACTATGGCTCATTATATGATTATTAGCATATTCTGCTGCTAGTCCATGATTTGGAGTCAGCCATGATGTTGTACTGCTGCTTCTTAAATTGTTACCTCCTTTCTTGTTGATTCTTGTCACACATTCAGGTTTAGCGCTGCAAGTAAAGGTTCAATTATTCTGGCCAAAACCTCACACAAACATACATATATGGAAAACTCAGATGTATACACATGCAGACACATACACACTCACACACACACACACACACACACACACACACACACACACATACACACACACACACACACACACACACGCACGCACGCACGCACACACACACACACACACACACACACACACACACAGACACATACACACACACACACACACACACACACACACACACACACACGCGCGCGCGCACAGCACATGCGCACGCGCACATACATACACACACCCACGCACGCACGCGCACACACACACACACACACACACGCTGCTACAGCGTGCACAGCATATGCGCGACGCCAAGCACATACACATAAACACACACACACACCCACGCACTCACGCACACATGCACACACACACACACACACACACACACACACACACACACACACACACAGACACACACACACACGCACACACACACACAGCTTCTTGTAACACTGGCTGCAGTAATAACATCTGTTTTTTTAATTTGTCTCCACTCACTGTTGACAGTTTTTTAGGAAGTGTTGTTATCAAGGAAAAAGGAAACATGGCAGTTCATTGTAACTGTTTCTGCCGCTGCATTTATCTGATTTGTTTCTGTGTTTGTTTGTTTCTCTCACTCACTAGCCACAACTTTCTAAGAGTCATGGTTAGGCAGACAGCTCCCAACAAAGATTTCCAAGTTGACACACAGATTTTGTACTAGATTAAGTAGACTTTTTTTTACCTGACTCTCCCTGTATAATAATAGCCACCTTTTGGATACTGAGTGCCCAGTGTTCTTCAAGCCCACTTTATAACAGTACTTAAACTACTTTCAGAGCAAAAAAGAGACAGCTACAGTGTGTTCTCCATCACAGATCTACAGCTGCATAAATTCATCACAGAAGTACTACCAACTGAGTGGTAATGCATTTGTGCATTTAGTAGATTAAGGCTGTTTATTTGTGACCAATATTGACCAATTTCAGGCTCAAGCTGGCTGAAATACAAAATACTTTGCAAGCAAAAAATAAAGAAATATAAGCAATAACAGAGAAGTTCAGACTAATTATGTAGAAAAACTTAGTATATATAAATTCTATTGAACAAGCACAGTGCAATGTACAGTAAAGCAGAGTCTAATGTACAATATACAAATTAGTTTCTAAAGTGGGTCTGTCTCCACTAAATGTTAAGACAGGAGAACAAACTTGGAAAGGAGATAGGTTAGATGATATGTCCTGTGTTAAGGCAGGAGCAGTTGGCTTGGATGAAGATGTGCTTTTGGAGTTGTATTCTGAATTTGGAATAAGTGTTGATTTCCTTAATGTCAATGGGTAGAGCTTGCCAGAGGAGGGGCCCAAGAGGAGAGAGCATGTGCAGTGCTGTGGAGTTTGGTTCTAGGAGTAATGAGAGCTGGTGTGACAGAACATGTGCAGTGCTGTGGGGTTTGGTTCTAGGAGTAATGACAGCTGGTGTGACAGAGCATGGGCGGTGCTGTGGAGTTTGGTTCTAGGGCTAATCCAAGTCGGTGTGGCTTGTCAGTAGTCTATCAGGTTGTATGACATTTTTTTTTTCATAAAGTCAAATTACAAAGGGAGTAAGTGTGTATAGTTGGAGGAGTTTGTTGAGTTGGAATCCTAAAAGTAAGTTAGATCATTGTTTTATGGATAGTCATTTGGCTTTTTTCTTGGATGATACAGTGATGTTCACAGAGAGGTGAGTTTGTAATGAATCAGCAGATGCTGTTAGAAGAGACAGGCTGGAGAATGTGGTATTGTTTTTCTTGGAGGCAGAATCTAAAACGGGAGCCCTTATTCAAGTTGAGAAGGAGAACTCCTTTGCCAGTGGCTGCTCTGAATGGTTGGGATAGAAAAGGGGAGATCTTTTTGGTCCAGAAGAAGAGGAAGTTTATTTTGGCTGTTACTTTGTCTATGTGGAAATGGAAGTTTAGTAATTGATCAAGTCACAGTCCTAGGTATTTGAGGGTGAAGGTTTTTTTTCTGTGGCATGGTTGTGTAGGTCAAATATAGTTAAAGAGTTAGGTGCTTAGTGAATTTTCCACAAATTCTTTTTTATTAAATTCAAGTGAAAGGTTTTGAAAGACTATCACTTTCTATGAACTAATAAGGAATAAGGTTCAGTTTTGAAAAAGATACTTTACACAGTTATGCAAATGAAGATTTGTTGAAATACAAATTCTTAATGGAGTGCACTGGATGCATTATATGTGTGTGTGTGTGTGTGTGTGTGTGTATGTGTGTGTGTGTGTGTGTGTGTGTGTGTGTGTGTGTGTGTGTGTGTGTGTGTGTGTGTGTGTGTTTGTGTTTGTGTGTGTGTGTGTGTGTGTGTGTGTGTATATATATATATATATATATATATATATATATATATATATATATATATATATACATACATTTCAAACGCAATCAAAAAAGTTCATAAGAAAATGGGAACCCTGTACAGGAACAAAAAATTCCTAGCAGACACTACTAGGGAAGCTATAGCTAGAACCCACCTCTTCTCGTCATTTGTATATGCCTCCCCCATATTCATAAATCTCAAAATGTTAGAACTAAACAAACTGGAAACATGTTACAACAAAATTGTTTGCAACAGATTCCACACAGACAGCTCATAACTGCCATAGTTTGAAATATTTGCCTCGGCTGGAATTACCCCATGTCCTGAAAAAATCTACTACAACCCTACCCTAATAATCATGATTTTTGTTCAACTAACAAAGATCTGCTCCAGGTTACCAAACTATCCAACACAGCAGGGGTTTCTCTTTACTCTAATTTTGCTGCAAAGAACTGGAATGCCCTCCCTCACAGTATATGATCCATAAACAATCTCAGTCAATTCAAAAAATCTTTTAAAACACATCTATATGAATCTTGGCTTTGCACAGGTAATCCAGGTTAGTATCTTAGAAGTCCACAATTAATTTACCTGTGATGACAGTTTTAACTCTATTTTCCTTCCTACCTGCTTTCATTTTACTATGCTTCTAGGTTAACTGAATATATTTGCTGTCTTACTATGTAATGTTTTGGTCCTTAATGCACCTTTGCTAGTGAAATTTTATGTCTTATTACTGGTTGTGTACTTTTTCCTTATTGTTAATACTACTGTTTTTTTTTTTTTTTATGTTTTACTGTTATTCTATTACAACTTTATATGTTAGTAAAAAATACACGAGTCCTGGGTACTCCACAATGAACAGCCGAACTACATAAACAAGCGTAGCATAGAGTAAACGTTAAAAATAAAATTAAACGTTTACTCTACGCTATGCGTGTTTCTGTAGTTCGGCTGTTCATTGTGGAGTGCCCAGGACTCGTGTATTTTTTACTTGGAGGTCTTTGTCCCTATTCACCAGTCTGTCTTCAGTTTAACTTTATATGTTAAGCATTAACTGGAGCTTTTCTCCTTGGGCCTCCATTGAAAATGGGCTCTGTCCCAGTCAGACTATACCAGTAAACTAATGTAAAATAAAAAAAAAAAAATATATATATATATATATATATATATATATATATATATATATATATATATACACACACACATACATATCTATATATATATATATATATATATATATATATATATATATATATATATATATATATACACACACACGCACACATGTATTTAAAACCCAGCCACTGTGAATGAACAAGCCAGTGTATTTCTTCGTGCTGGTCCCAAGTCCGTATAAATGGGGTGGGTTACATCAGGAAGAGCATCTGTTGTAAAATCTTTGCCAGATCACATATGCAAACAACAATACAGATTTCCAGATCAGATCTGTTGGGGCCCGGGTTAGCAATGACCACCACCAGTACTGTTATTCTATAGGGTGCTGGTGGAAATTGGGCTACTATTGGCCAAAGGAGAAGGAGAAGGAGAAGAAGAGGGGGAAGTCATGCCCAGAGGCAGGATGAGAGGAGGAAGGTTAGGAGTGTGGAAGTGAGGGTAGGAACTTTGAATGTTTGCATAATCATGACTGGTAAAGGGAGAGAGCTAGCTGACATGATGGACAGAAGGAAGGTTTATATATTGTGCATGCAATAGACCAGATGGAAGGGGAGTAAGGCTAGGTGTACAGGAGGCAGGTTCAAATTGTTTTACCATGGTGTGGATGGGAGGAGAAATGGCAGAGAGATTATCCTGAAGGGACACTATGTTAAAAGTGTTTTGGAGGTGAAAACAGTGTTGGACAGAGTGATGTTTATGAAGCTGCAAATTGATGGTGTGATGATGAATGTTGTTAGTGCATATGCTCCACAAGTTGGGTGTGTGATGGATGAGAAAGAAAAATTTTGAAGTGAGTTGGATGAGGTGATGGACAGTGTACCCAAGGGTGAGAGAGTGGTGATTGGAGTGGATTTCAATGGGCATGTTGGTGAAGGGAATAGAGGGGATGAGGAGGTGATGGGTAGGTATGGTGTCAAGGAGAGGAATGCAGAAGGTCAGATGGTAGTGGATTTTGTGTAAAGGATGGACGTGGCTGTGGTGAAAATGTATTTAAGAAGAAGGAGGAACATAGGGTGATGTACAAGACTGGAGGAAAATGCACACAGGTGGATTGTGTCCTATGCAGGAGGGCAAGTCTGAAGGAGATTTGGAGACTGTAAAGTGGTGACAGGGGAAAGTGTAGTTAAGCAGCATAGGATGGTGTTTATAGGATGATGTTGGCGATCAGGAAGAAGATGAGGAGAGTTAGGGCAGTGCCAAGGATCAAATGTTGGAAGTTGATAAAGGATGATTGTGAGGAGGAGTTCAGGCAAGAGTTAAGATAGGCACTGGGTGGCAGTGAAGAGTTACCAGATAGCTGGACCACTACCACAGAGCTGGTAATGGAGATAGTTAAAAAGGTGCTTGGTGTGACATCTGGACAGAGGAAGAAGGACATAGAGACCTGGTGGGGGAACGAGGAAGTACAGGAGAGTATACAGAGGAAGAGGTTGGCAAAGAAGAAATGGGATTGTCAGAGAGATGAAAAAAGCAAACAGGAGTATGAGAAGGTGAGGTGTATGGTGAAGAGACAAGTTTGGACACTTAGGAGGGAAAAAACAACCTGTACCCATTGGTTGGACAGAAGGACCAAGCTGTGAAAGATGTGCAGCAGGTTAGAGTTTTAAAGGATAATGAGGAAAACATACTCACAAGCGAGGAGAGTGTGTTGAGCAGATGAAAAGAGTACTTTGAGGGGTTGATGAATGAAGAGAATGAGAGGGAGAGAAGGTTGAATGATGTGGGGATAGTAAATCAGGAAGTGCAACAGATTAGCAAGGAGGAAGTAAGGATAGCTATCAAGATGATGAAGAATCGAAAGGCTGTTGGTCCAGATGGCATACCTGTGGACACATGGAGATGTTTAGGAGAGATGGTAGTGGAGTTTATAACCAGATTGTTTAACAAAATCTTGAAAAGTGAAAGGATGACTGAGGATTGGGGAATTGTATAGGTACCAATTTATAAGAATAAGGGTGATGTGCAGATCTGTAGTAACTACAGAGGGATACAATTGATCAGCCACAGCATGAAGTTATAGGAAAGAGTAGTGGAAGCAAGGTTAACAAGGGAGGTGATGATTAGTAAGCAGCAGTATGGTTTTATGCCAAGAAAGAGCACCACAGATCCAGTGTTTGCTTTGAGGGTGTTGATGGAGAAGTATAGAGAAGGTCAGAAGGAGTTGCATTGTGTCTTTGTGGACATAGAGAAAGTATATGAAAGGTTTCCTAGACAGGAGTTGTGGTGTTGTATGAGGAAGTTGGGAGTGGCAGAGAAGTATGTAAGAGTGGTACAGGATATGTATGAAGGCAGTGTGCCATTGTTGAGGTCTGCAGTAGAAGTGATGGATGCATTCAAGGTGGAGGTGGGATTACCTCAAGGATCAGCTCTGAGCCCTTTCTTATCTGTAATGGTGATGGACAGGTTGACAGATGAGATCAGACAGGAGTCACCATAGACTATGATGTTTGCAGATGATAATATGATCTCTACTGAGACTATGGAACAGGTTGAGGAGACCCTGGAGAGGTGGAGATATGCTCTAGAGAGGACAAGAATGAAGGTCAGCAGGACTATGACAGAATATATGTGTGTGAATGAGAGATAGGACAGAGGAATGGTGAGGATGCAGGTACTAGAACTGGTGAAGGTGGATGAATTTAAATACTTGGGATCAGCAGTTCAGAGTAAAGGTGTGTATGGAAGGGAGGTGAAGAAGAGAGTACAAGCATGGTGGAGAAGAGTGTCAGGAGTGATTTGTGACAGATGGGTACTAGTAAGAGTGAAAGGGAAGGTCTACAAGATGGTAGTGAAAACCAGCTATGTTATATGGTTTGAAGATGTTGGCATTGATGAAAAGACAGGAGTCAGAGCTGGAGGTGGCAGAGTTAAAGATGTTAAGATATGTATTGGGTGTGATGAGGATGGACAGGATTAGGAGTGAGTATATTAGAGTGTCAGCTCAGGTTGGATAGATTGGAGACAAAGCCAGAGATGTGAGATTACATTGGTTTGGACATGTGCTGAGGACTGATGCTGGGCATATTGGGAGAAGGATGGTAAGGAAGGAACTGCCAGGTAAGAGGAAAAGAGGAAGGCCTAAGATAAAGTTTATGGATGTGTTGAGAGAGGACATGCAGATGGTTGGTGTGGCAGAACATGATGTAGAGGACAGGAAGAAATGAAAACAGATAAGCCACTGTGGTGACCCCTAACAGGAGCAGCCAAAAGAAGAATATGCATATATATATATATATATATATATATATATATATATATATATATATATATATATATATATGTGTGTGTGTGTGTGTGTGTGTGTGTGTGTAGTGCAGGTATTAATAACAAGTGTAAGAACTGTACAAAGTTAATAGAACTACATACCTGATACTTGGCTCCATTCAACAACTGGGGAGAATGTGTAAGTGATCCATGAATGTTTTCAAAAGATCCGTTTTACTAAAGTCATTATGGGTCTTAGTATATATCAGGGCAAATATCAGATTACATTTTAGCTTTTTTCAGAATCAGATTAAGAAAAGAGGAAGATGTTCAGGATTTAATAATATTCTAAAAGTATATTTTTGCATTACTAAAAGTACTGGAAATGAATACAATGAACTGAAAGTTATGATACTCCACAAAGAATTTAATTTTTTAGTAACAGCAGAAGCATGGAATTCATCTGAATTATTATTCTATGGATTCAAAAAATGTGAGTGTTTAAGAAATAGTTTAAGGGATGTGGATATCTTAGTTCTCAATCAGTTAACAGCGTGGTCAGTGTTGGATTCTATGATTAATAATATGAAAATATCATTGCTTCATTCTGTTCTAAAGAGACAGTTAAAATGATATTATATTATTGATCTCCAAGTATGGATAATACAAAACATAATCAGCAAGATGCAATAAACTCTAAGTAGGCTTTGCGCGAAGCCTACATGGAGTTTATATGTTTGTACAGAGAGCAGCAGCGCTAATTAAATATTCATGCCGTGCACTGCATTTAAACTTAAACAAGCACAGTTTTATCACAGACAAAAGTGTTGGCGGCCAGAAAACCATAAGTACTACATGGATAGTGAACCTGTTTCCCTTACTACAGTCTAGGTTAGCAGAATTGTGTGGAATGCCACATTGATTACGAGGGTTTATCATACAGTAATGTATATGTTCCAAACACAGTACAGGACAGTGTATGCAGTGCAGAGTAGTGTGAAAACCCATTCAAGTCAGTCTGTACAAAGGTTGGGCAAATGATATGTAAGGGTACATGGACTGCCATTTAAAATAAATAGTCAGGGGAAGTGCTTGTGTTGCATAGGGACACACTGATGAATTGTAGGAATGAATACAAGTAATGTACAGCAGATGAGGGCATGTAAATGGAAGACAGTTGTAGCAGGAACACTAACCACATATCAACATGTTACAGTATGGACTTCACAGTAAAAATGTATAATCATGTGACTGTCAGACAAGGTAACATAACAATGGAGAAGATAAGTCTTTGTTAAATAAGCATCCTGACATGAACAATGGAGAGGATATCTATCAGCGATGTAATATACAATTGGGGTGTGGTGCATATTGTGAAGATGTGCAAATTGATATGCCTGAGTATGAGTCTAATGTTAGCAGAGGTCTTCAAAATGTAGGACACAGTCATAGGCCCATTGACAATGGATGCACAATCATGGACAATATCAGAATAATCACCAGTAATACAATGTCTCTAACACAACACATGTGATTCTGAGGGATCATAGATGGTTCTGCACTAGGACACTTGTACAAGTATTATGACATGTCAGCAGTCTATAAGGATAATCAAGCACACCATCCAGACACTGTAACATCTGCAGGAGGTGTTAAGAGGGACACTGCTATACCTGTATTTGATGGTATGATAAATCCAGGCTAGTTCACAGGTGTTCATGGCATATATATATGTAGATATACATATACATATATGGGTCTACTTCAAAGCATCGAAAGGCCACAATATCAAAGATGAAATCATCAAGACAAAATCATTGAAACCTCACTTCAGCAAACAACCAGATCTGCAAATCCATTCCCAGAGTAAGTAACCACTAATACAAAAACTAATGAAAACAAAATTGCGCCATCCCCAACCCACCCATGTCAGGGGCTACATCTCACACCTCCCCAATGGGGGGTCTGTGCCCCCACACCCCCTAACTAAATATACTAACTCTGAGATTGTACTACAGTTGGGAAAAGGGTGAAGTTCACCTTGTTGGCCAACAGGTTACTTACCGTGGGAATGGATTCCCTTATCCAGTCATTCACTGAAGTGAGGTTTGCAATAATTTCATCTCGATGATTTGGCCTTCAATATTGTGAGCTTTCAATGTTCTCAGGTAGACCTATATATATATATATATATATATATATATATATATATATATATATATATATATATATATATGTATATGGCATAATCCACACTGTCATGAATGTAACCCATGCCATCAATGTTGTCAAACCGCTATGTACTGTGTGCATCACCAGAACAGGTATCACACATGCATCTGGTATAACACTGTGATGGGTGTTTCACACCATCAGACAGTAATGTGTATGCAACAAAAATAATACCTAGGTATGCCAATAGGATGTGTGGCAGCTGGGTATAGCAAAGGTGTACACTTCAGTTATGCATCACTGGAAGATGTGTATGGAGGTACCTGAAGAAGGGTGCATTCTACTCAGTTACTGGTGTGATGGAGGTATTATTGCCTTTGAATTGGATGTACAGAACATACTCAGTAGTTGGGTAATATACAAGGGAGTACTCGCCACTGTGGCCACATGCTGGTGGATGTTCCACATACCATATAACCCAGGACACAAGTTACATACCAAATGGTCTGCATATAGGGTGTGATGTCTACATTATCCTTTGTGCATTTGTTTTCATAACTTAACAACTCCCCATGTTTTTGCTTCATCTCATGTGTTGTCATAGCTACAGCAGCAATTTTTGTTGTGTGTTGATGCTGTCTATATTATACTAATATCACAGTCGGGGTCAATGATTGCTCACAATCTGTAGTCCTCCAGACAACTGTACACAGGATGTGTATGTCAGTCTTGATGTCTGTAATGTAAATAATGGTTAGGAAAGGGCCTAATAGACAGCCCTGACACATAGACATGCTCACTAGAACAGAGATATATGGCACTTCACATATTTTAACATATTTAGATGCCACATATGTATTCCAGTGGTCTATCCACTTGGTGATATAGCTATTTATGGCTACATCTGACAGTTCTTGAGTGAATACCTCAGAGTGGTATGTCACATTCTTTGGCTTGATCAAGTTCCACAGGATGGTAGTGTTCTCATCATGCACATTCTCGATGACCTCTGTCAGGACGTCTAACAGATGTAAAAGTCATGGATTTAGCATTAACAACTCATACATGTCTGTTGCACACAGTCGGGAAATTAATAGTGTCCATACAAAAAAAAAAAAAAAAACTTGATTTCTGACCTAGAAAATACAGGCACTACAAACCATGCCATGATGTATGTGGATAGACTGAAAGCCCTATCACTGTAATCTATATTGTATAGGATAAAGTGATGTGCTTGGCCTACAGGCCAGTCTCTGACCCTGCCCTGATGGGAATACTGCACATCTACAAATCAGCTATAGCTGATGACATCAGCAGTGTCTGATGAGGAGTAATTGGTAATAGCAGTGTCCCATGTGCAGGTGTAAAATGCTCCCTCTGATGTTAAGCAGGTGCACAAACACACACCCCAGTTGAGTGCAGAGAGAACAAAACCCCTGCCCATCTAAGTACACAGACTACATAAATCAATACTTCAAGCAAGCACCACAGCACAAGACTGCCTTTTACAAGGCTGCAGGACAACTTATAGTGGATGACATCATCACTGGATGTTGGTGATAAGATGTTGGGAGGCCTCTATGAAATGGATGTGTAGGTATGTGCAAGTGTCAAAATATTGTCAGTCCATGGGATTAGAGTGCTAACTGTTGGATACACACTTATGCTTCTCTGGCTAGATTCACACACACACACACACCCCTACACACACACACACACACACACACACACACACACACACACACACACACACACACACACACACACACACACACACACACACACACACACACCTCTCAGTTGACTGCAGTGAGAACAGAATGCCTACCTATCTAAGGACACAGATTAGAGAAATTGGTACTTAATGCAAGTGCCATGGTAGAAGTCTGACTTGTACAAAGCTGCAGGACAATTTATAGTGGATGACATCAGCACTGGATGCTGGAGAGAAGATGTTGGAATGTCTGCATGAAATGGATGTGAAGGCATGTTCAACTGTCAAGATATTTCAAGTTCCGCATGTTACCAGATGGATGAGTGCGCAATGTGTAGTATTTGGTGGTTGTGTTCCAAAGTACAGGTATACTTTTAGAGACAGCTTTACAAACTATATGCAAACAGGTGCCCAAATTACTACAAGAATTGGAAAATCTGAATGTGTATTATCATTCTAAGATGTGCATGGTATATAACACATTTGTTATTAATTTATGTAGTGTAGTTGATATATCTGTGAGCAAGTACTGAGAGACTAGGGTTGCAGTGCATAGGTTCATAGGTAGGTACTAGGCTATCAGTCAAGAGCCTATGTAAGCCTAGCCAACAAGGTTCCTTGGCTTTCACCACCCAAGGATGCTATTTACCTGAGCCACTGTCAAACAGGACCAACAAAGTGATTCCCGGGGTGAATTTCCTATTACCCATCCACATCATCAAGATTTTTCTTGAAGAGTGCTAGTGAAGAACTGTGCTTGACATAGATAGATAGCTTGTTCCAGAGTATGGGAAGTCTCTGGGACAGGAATCTATCTCTCCAGCATGTTCTGTTAGTTGTGGTGATGATGTATAGGTCTATAGAGCATGGGGTTCTGAGGGATTTGAATTTCTTTAGGTGTAGCATGTCCAACAGTTCTGGGTTTGACATAGCTTTGTATGTTAGGCAAAGATCACCTCGGAGTAGGCGTTATGCTATGGAGTAAAGCTAGAATTTTTTCAGGCAGTCAGTGTAGGGCATCTGTTTGAGTCCCATAATCCTCTTTGTGAGGTATTTTTGTGGCCATTCCAGCTTTTGCAAATGTCTTGTAAGGTACCTTCCAAAAGGGGTATTGTACTCTATAATGGGTCTGATGAGAGCTGAGTAGAGGGGGATAATGACTTCTTTTTTTCCTGGATGAGAATCCTTTCATGATGAGGTGTGCCACGTAGAAGGATTTTATGACTACTGTGACAATGTGATTATCAAAGGAGAGGCTACTGTCCACTTGAGTCCCGAGGTCTCATCACACCTTCTGTTTTGTGTGCTGCTGCCTATGTGGTAGTTCATGGGTACAGAGTTTTTACCAAAGGGGATGACAATGCACTTTTTGGCATTGAGCTTGAGGCCATGGCTCTGACACCAGGCATCCATCTCAGTGAAGCCCTTTTTCAGGATGTCCTCGTCGTTTGGGGACTCGACTATGGCACCCAATTTGAAGTCATCTGCGAACTTCATCAGCCAGAGGCCCTCTGTGTTAGCCCATACTTCAGAGAAGTAGATCCCAAACAGGAGAGGACCCAAGACTGAACTCTGTGGTACTCGACTTGTTAAAGGTCTGAAGTCAGATTTGAAGTTAGCAATTTTTACACTGTGGGTTCTGTCAGTGATCCAGTTGGCAGCCCATCTTGTGAGTATGGATTTATACCCAATTTGGTGAGTTTATCTATGATACCAGAATGGGGGATGGTGTCGAAAGTCGTGGCAAGGTCAAGATAGACTGTGTGAACTGCCTTACCCTCGTCCACGGCTTTGGTGACTGTTTCAAAGAAGTCAATCAGTTAGGGAGATAATAAACTCCTGCATTGTAATGTGACATTGTCTTAGATAGGGCCTTCATTTTTTTCTGTTTGCACATGTATTTTCATGTCATGAAAATTAAAATGATAGTAAACAAAAGTAATACTTGCTGTTCTCCATTTTGCGTAGCACACTGCAGAGCAGCTAGTTTGCACGATGGCTGGCAACATGTTTGCCCATGCAAGATACACATTACTATTGCTTTCCCTGTTTGAACATAGTTAAGAAGTGTGCAAATGCAAAGCTCATTGCTAAAATGATGAGAGTTAGTATTAAGTGGATGAAACACACCTGCTGATTAGCTTACTCTGTGGCAGCAGGTGTAAATACATTGAAACATTTCTTTTTCAGCCCAGATGATAGAGGATACAAATCCAGGTGTATGTAATACTATTAAAGAATATTGATAATGCAGTAAAATGTTACTTTATTTTACCTTCACCATGTGTTAGTGTATTTTAACATAGCACAATGTGTTTAAGCAGCATTGCATGGAGGTAACCACACCAAGAAAGACCCATTCACTGTTGCTTGGAATTTGTGCTCAATGCCAAACTCTGCTCAAACTCAGAGACCAAGAAGTGAAGGGGTCCATTGTTTTTGGTACTTACATGTGTTGTGTGTGATTCTATTTTTTGACCAGATTGTAGGTGTTAAAATGGGGTAGATAGAAAAATGGTGAAATGGGAGGCTAGCAGGGGAAGAACAAAGGGAAAGCAATATAGGAATATGCAGGAGGTAGGTAGGAAAGAACCATAGACATCCATTTCTTCAATTGTGTAAAATGAGACTATGTACAGAATATTAGCTGAATTTGGACTGTCACCAACAAAAAGAGTGGTGACAACAACACAATCATGCTGTAAAGCCAATTGGACCAAATAAAGTGTGTCAAGAAGACAAGTGTGTGAAAAGAGCTACATATAGGATGATATATTTTTTTCTTTTTTTTGGGACAGATGCCCATTTTTTGGCTTCAGTAAGAGAGGAATGCTGGGTAAGGGACATTGGCATTTCTAGGTCAGGAACTTAATAGTTGAGGAAGCAGATGCAAACAAACAGGACAAACAAGACAAGACACATGGAAAGTGAGGGACACAAAAAGTTGGAGGACACCATGATTTGGGTGAAGGAGGGAACAATGCAAGCTCATGGCCATCAAACATGGTGAAAGTGACAATCTAGTCCTCACCCACAGGACTGTCATCACTGTGCCCTTACTCCACTGGCTGCTGAAGTGCTTGATGCCTTCTCCTCCTATGGACCATGAGGGAGAGCAGCCTCTCCATCTGGAGTAGGTGTACACTAATGGTGCAGTGTACAACCCTAGGCACCAACCCTGGCATCTCCTGGTGGGTGATGAAATCCCCCTTCTGCCAGTACTCCCAGAGGGTACCATAGCACCAGCTGCCAGGTAGTGCTACCTGAGGGCACAGGTAGTGCAGGGACAGTTGAGCCAGTATTTCCAGATTGGGTAGATGTGCTGGACAACGTTGCTGGAGCCAGTGGAGTGGGGGCAGGCTGACCTTCTGGGGTTGGCCTACCTTGCTGGGCTGTGAAGCATTTAGTGGTTTGTTACAGATGGGTGGCATGAAGACATTTTGACGATACATAATAGAAAAAAAGAGATAAGGGTTGGGGCGAGAGAAAAAGACATAAAATTAGTACCATCATATTTACCTGAAGTACTATATATTTAAGTATATGTCCTAACAACTACAAACTGTAATTATGGATTGTTCAAAGTAATCCTTGCAGTATGCATATATTGCACATATGCTTGGTCCAACTATATAGAATACAGCTAACAGCAGAGCCTTTATGCCACACGTATAAAGTTTAGTTTATGTAATTTTATTAAATAAATGCATAATGTATAGTTGTCACTCATGATATTTGAACCTACAGCCTCTGACTACAGTTTTTCACTTGACTCTTAAAGTTGGTTTGTGCTACAGAACTATACATGCCTACTTGTTTTTACAATTAAGATATGCATGATCACTTTGCTACTACTCTATAGAAAACAAAAATACTATCTTTAACTTTTAAAGCTACAATAATACTTCTCTTGTGCTGCGTACATACCACCTGCTTCTCTCAGTCTCTGAATAATCAGTATGAGCCTGCCAATTCAACTCAATTTTAGAATTAGCTGTGAAAAGAAAAGAAAATATTATGCATACCAGTCTTGCCTATATTTAGCTTTCTATTATAAATTCTCTTTATTAGCATACTTACACAACTGTGGGATGTCACTGATATGAAACTCATCCAACCACTGGTTGACCGTATCCTTTTTAGGCATCATTTCACTGACCTAAAAAGGATACGGTCAACCAGTGGTTGACCGTATCCTTTTTAGGTCAGTGAAATGATGCCTACAATTTTCTCCAGTGTGTGTGGGATGCCAGTCACACTGGATGTAGCCTTGGCCAGACTATTCCAAGTCACAGACTTGTACTGGGAGCCAGAATAGTCCTACTGCAGAAGACTTTGGCTGTGGCCTTTACCAAGAGCCCAATAAATATCCTGGACTCCTGAACACCCCCCCCCCCGAGCCCTAAATTTGGCACCTTCCCCTCTAATGTCTAATCCCAAAAGTAGAGCAATGGCAAATGATGGTTTCCCACCAATTCCTGTTATCACATTTACTGGCAGTGAGAAAACCAAAGGGGTGTCTGCTGCTGCTGTACCTGTTAGGAGATTTTAGTTTGAGGGAAGTTTGCTGCTGTAACAGGTGATTTAACATTGTAGACATGCACTGGCGGCATACATTTCATGATTTGACACATTTTTGGTTTGGCTTTATACACTGATAAAATTGATTTTTACATTATGGGACTCAAGCCTATGAATAAGGGACAAACCATTTTCTTCCACAGAACAAGTGTTTCTCAGACATAGTTATGAGTCACTGATAAATACAGATGGCAGTTTGAGGTGTTAACCATGTATGTGTGAGAGCTAATAAGATTTATATATATATATATATATATATATATATATATATATATATATATATATATGTGTATAGATTCATTTGTGTATGTGTCTTATTTATGTGTGAAAGCCATCCAAATCCAGATAGCAGAATTATACTTACAGAAATATAGTAAACAGAATACCCTCAGTCATACATCTGAAAACACAATAAGGATGTCTTATACCTCATACATATAAATCATATCAGCCCCAATATCTAAAGTGTTATAAGTGAGATTGAATATAATGTGAAATGCAATGACAGTAAATATGTCTGTAATGTCCTGTATTAGAACCCAGGATCATTTGTATGGCAGCCCTACACTTACACCTGTTGCCACAAGAATGGTGAAATAACACTTGTATATTTTTGTGTTCCTTACTATAAAATGGACAGTCACAACAGTAAAAATATGTTGCACTTCCTGTATTAGAACCCAGGACCATCTGTATTACAGCCCTACACTTACACCTGCTCCATAAGAATAGTTAGATGATAGCTGCACAATTCCCTATTCATTCTTAAGTTCTTTGTGCTAACTGCAGTGTAACACTGCTTACCATGTTTGTGTGGTGCCCAACAGAATTAATAGAATATATCCATTTTAAATTGTTGACTGCCTGTGTCCTGTCTGCAGGTGTTCAATGGCTACAAGTGTTGGGAAAGCTTGCTAATTGGTGCTCAACATCGCTTAGCAGCACTGCGTGATGGAAAGCAAAAACTGCAACAATGTATTTTTTTTACCTTTACAATGTATATGCCCTGTCTACATCCTGTGTAGGCCACTAATCCAGGTCTGCACACTGCTAAGTGTCATGCAAACAAGATGAGCACAGTCACACCTGACATTCATTATGTTTTTCCATTTTCTTTGTTTGCACTAAGCTGCACACTGCGTAAACACTGGCATTTATAAAACTAAAAATGGGTAAAATTAGTTGAAATGTAGAAAAGAAATCTATGAAATAAACACATTTTTACACAGGTCTGGATTTGAACTCTCACTCCAATGAACCTTCAAAACACAGTAAGGGTGCCCTCTTTGCCATACAAAGATCTTTGCAGCAGAGAACTGAAATCATTGTGTATACAACCAACTGCAACATCATCCACAGTACTAACAAAACATATGACAGTTGTTGGTACATGTATTAATTTCAGATGTAGTGCACTGAATGATCACAGAACCATTTATGACTACTGCTTGCAAAAATGCAGCTGTGTCTTATCTCTCTGTGCTTGTTGCTCATTCTTGTGTTATCTGAGCAGTAATCTGAGACATACAGTCTGTAAGAAATTCTGTATCATTGTCGTTATAATGTGTGAGGATATCAAATAGCAATAATATAGAGTTGTCAACAAATGAAGGGGAGGTTGGATATTACTGAATAGAAACTGTGAAATGGGTGCTGCTTACTTACATTTAAAACCTTGATACAATTATTTCTACACTTTGTAAGTCTAACCTGAATGACACACCCACTGGAGGTAGGGCAGTCTGAATTGCTGTTGGGTTTTCCTTGTCCCTACTAGTAATCATTCACAGCTGCAATCTGTTACCAACAAACACTGAGGGAGTGCCTGCACTATGTTTACATCAGATACATGGAGCCAAGTAATTGAGATTCACCAATTCTAATGAGTTCACACCCCATTTGCATCTTCACTGTGCTCATAGCCCTGAATCTACACCATAAAAAGGGAACTATGTAGCTAGGGAGCCTGAGGGTGAGGAGACTTGTTTTCTGTGTTTAACATGAGAAGAGGATATTACTTTAGCATATATATATATATATATATATATATATATATATATATATATATATTGGGAGGATGGCCTAATGGTTAAGGTGTTTGCCTTACAAACACAAGGTGCACGGTTTGAGTCTCACAAGGGATAATTGGCTAGGCTTAAAATGGCTCGCAAGGGCAATTAGCTTAGTACTAACCTATGAACCTATATATATATATATATATATATATATATATATATATATATATATATATATATATATATATATATACACAGAAGACTATTGACCTTGGTAAGGTATGCTTGTATTTTTCAGCTAAATACTGTATATGCTAACATGTCATTAATAAAAATCTGTATATATATATATATATATATATATATATATATATATATATATATATATATGTGTGTGTGTGTGTGTGTGTGTGTGTGAGTGTGTGTGTGTGTGTACAATAGCAAATGCTAATTTTATCTGTATGCATTTCTTAGTAGTGTACTGATGGCATGGGTATATTTGTCAGGGCATTTCACTTTCTCATGTGCACAGTCTTAATAACTGTCATCACAAGTGCTAAAATTGCAACTGCTCTTTTTCTCTGTACACTCTTCGATTGTCATTTCTGTGAAATGTAAATGTTCTATACTGTCAATGACACAGGGGTGCTAGCCTTCTAGGATGAACCTTACACACCTCTAGGGAAGTACTGGCCTTCGGTAGATATGACTGACTATAGTTTAAAATGAAATGTTATGTATTAAATCTGTACACATGTTTCAGGGACAGTTTATCTGATAGCACTTTTAGCATATCACTGATGGTTTGTTAGCAAAATGTGTCATTTTGCCTGTTCTTTTGGGGATGGGGAGCAAAGTTGCATTTCTGTTTTGCCACACATAAAACTTTTGCTATTATTACTCTCCTTGTTTTGGATCCAACTTTGCTTTGTGTGATTGTAATATGTTACAACCACACAATTCCTTTTTTACATTTGAATATCTTGACTGTTTTATGTTTCTCCAGCAGGTAATAGTGAAATGCTACCTTTTATGTGTTATATCAAAACAGGACTTTTAGTTATGTGATACTTATGTGTATTATCCTTCTGTTGTATTTTAGGTCACCTAGGACTATGGCACCCAGGCATCACAGCACCCCAAATCCCCCCTTCAGTGACCCTGAGAATGACTTCATCCTAATGCTTTTAGGTGACATGGTGCCTTTCTGCTTAAGAGGGGAAGTGGAAATATGTCAGGCAGAATGCAAATCTGGCAGCAGATAGTTGATGATGTGAACACAGTAGGTGGCCACAGCAGGACATATGATCAGGTGCACCATACGGCCACTGACATGATTTCATCTGCATGGATGAGGGCAGCTGCAGTGGCCCATGAATGGATGGGTACCAGGGGGACCTGTTACAGAGCCACAGCTAACAGCAAATGAAGAGTTCCTGTCCACTGTCAGGGATCTAGACAGCTCCCTGGAAATTGCACAGTAGCATGTCATTGATGTTGATGCTACTGTTTCATGGAGAACAAGTATGTCCCAGAAGTAGCTTCCTGGTAGGCTTATCTATCTCAATTGTGAAATACTTTTTGTGTAGTAAAATATTGACAGCACTACTTAATTTCTGTTTAACATTAAATTAATTTGGGAGATAGTTGTAAATTGATGCAGTTAACAAATTCTGATTACACATGGGCTTAAGATGGACTTGTTATCCACATTCTTGTTAAAAGTATCATTAATAAACATATAAAGGGCAAAACATTTTAACCACCTGTGTTACTGTTAATTGTGATGATGCTGTCCTTAACTTTTGCTTAACTTCTTCCAGGACCATCATCCATGGGAAGCATAGCATCATCTGCACACAGTAAGCTATTTTTCTTTTTGTCAGTAGTAATGAGTAGTTCAAAGAAATATTTATTTTATCTATATGTGTGATGTGGGTGCCAGGACCATTGTTTATATTGCTATACCATTTGGAGTACTGGCACCACTGTTAGCTTGTTAGCATACCCCCTCTCACCCCCTAAAGGGCCCATCTCAATACCAAAAGATTGCCAAATTCTGATAATCACGGCCACACAGGTAGAAACCACACTCTCCAAAGCTAAGAATACAGCATCCATGGGACCAGATGACATCCCAGGCTGTGTACTACATGAACTACAAAATGAACTGGCATCTCACCTAAGTGTCATGTTTAATCATAGCCTCACCTGAGGCTTCGTGCCCACTGAGTGGCGCACAGCTACAGTTATCCCGTTCCAGAAGGGAGGATCCATCTTGGATCCCGGGAACTACCGTCCCATCAGTCTGACACGCCTGATTTACAAGGGCATGGAACGCATTATCATGGAACTTATAAACAAAGACATTGGCAACCTTCAAACACTGGACCCCACCCAGTTTGGGTTTGTGAAAGGCCAATCTTGTCTCCCGAATCTGATTGACTTCTTCGAATCAGTCTCCAGAGCCGTGGACAAGGGTAAGGCAGTCCACACAGCCTATCTGGACCTCGCCAAGGCCTTTGACACCATCCTCCACTCTGGAATCATAGATAAACTTACTAAGCTGGGCATAAATCCCTATGTCACTCGATGGGTTGCTAACTGGCTTACTGACAGAACCCAGACTGTAAAAGTAGCCGACTCCAAATCCAGCTCCAGACAAGTGACAAGTGGAGTACCTCAGGGTTCAGTCCTTGGACCACTCGTTTGGCATCTAGTTCTCTGAAGTACAGGCCAACACTAAGGGACTCTGGCTAACAAAGTTTACAGATGACTGCAAACTGGGAGCCATTACTGAATCCCCAAATGATGTGGATATTCTACAAAAGGGCCTTACAGAAACAGATGCCTGGTGCCAGAGCCATGGGCTCAAGCTTAATGCCAAGAAATGTATAGTTATCCTCTTTGGAAAAAAACATGTACCCATGAATTACCACATAGGTGGCAGGACACTAAACATCAAAAGTGTGATGAAAGACTTAGGGACACAGGTGGACAGTGGTCTCACTTTCGATAACCACATTGCCACAACAGTCAGGAAATCCTCCTATGTGGCACACCTCATCACTAAGGGCTTTTCGTCCAGAAAAAAGGAGGTCATTGTCCCACTGTACTCATCCCTCATTAGACCCATTATAGAGTATAATGCCCCATTTGGTATGTACCTCACAAGACATCTGCAACAGCTGGAAAGGCCACAGAAATAACTCACTAAAAGAATCACAGGCCTAAAGCAGATGCCATATACTGACCGTCTAAAAAAACTCCAGCTATACTCTGTGGCATATCGTCTACTCAGAGGCGATCTCTGCTTAACATACAAGGCCATGTCAAACCCTGAGCTGTTGGACATGCTCCACTTAAAGAAATCCCAATCCCTCAGAGCAACACGCTCCAGGGATCTAAACCTTGTCATCACAATGAACAAAACATGCTGGAGGGATAGGTTCCTGACCCAGAGACTCCCCATACTCTGGAATAGACTGCCCATACATATCAAGCAGAGCACCTCATTTGCCCTCTTCAAAAGGAACCTTGATGATTGGATGAGAGATAGGAAATTCACCCCGGGGATCATGTCAGTTGCCCTGCTAGACAGGGGCCCGGAGAAGTAAATATTGTGGGAAGAAATATCCAGGGAATTGTTATGGCTAGGCTTGCATAGGCCCTAGGGCTGATAGCCTAGTACCAACCTATGAACCTATGAACCTATACATTTGACTATATTAGCAGTGCTATTAATTTATTTTCTCTGTTTGTTGCTTATTATCACCGGTGATCCTGACAGTAGAAGTGTAGGACTCTTAACACTTGATGTCAGTGTATCAGCAGACTCTGATGATGATGGTGGCCAAACAGTGGCAGCCGGGGGGGTGCAGAGGTTGAATCTGACACTGAGGTTGACATTCAGCCATCCCCTGTAATTTCGTCAGACACAATCCATAGGCCTGTGCCAACCCATTCCAGTGAACCCTCAGATACTGGACAGGTGGAGGGTTAGACACTCAATCAGGGAAGTTTGGTTACTGTGGCTTCATTGCCTGTTGATTCCAGCCATAGCCAAAGTATGGTGGAGCTGCCACACAGGAGAGTTGTTAGGGGTGCTCAGAGGAGGTCTGCTATCCATCCTACACCTCATCCAGGTGCATCTTCCTGTGCCACTTGATATATGTTTAGGGCCATCATGGAGGTGCAGATATGTTCCTATAGGTCCTCCAGAGAAATGCTTAGGGTTGTAGATGTGGCACAGGCTCACAGGCATGACTGCCTCCACTATGTTGCTGATTCAATGGATCAGATGAATAATACATTGGAACAGGTGGTGTCTATGATGGAATGTCTGCTGGGAGAGGGATGGCATCCTCATGGGCATAGGTCAGCCACATCATCTGCTGTTAGCCGACATGGCCGTGCCCAGTAACGGTCTCATAGTGACACTATTTCCACTGGTCTATCAGAGGTTGAGGTGTCTACATCCAGACATTGCAGGCCATGGAGTTTTGGTCCAGGGCATCCGCGTGAGGGCAGCTCATCCAGCAGACATTAGTCATGTTCAGATAACAGCTTTGCATCTGACCATGGGTGGGGACATGCTATTGTAACTCCTGGCAGAGCCAGTTCTCATGATCAGGTATGATACCAATGAACTGCCACCTCTACCATGTATGGCTCACATTTGTCTGAAGTACCAAGATGTAGAGTTAGCACAGACTTTGGCTGTGTTCCTGCAAACACTCACACACCAGTTTCACCTAGAGGACCAATACAGACACACACACAACACTTACATGGTTCAGCCAGGAAGCTTAAAGCTCATTTTGCCTCACTGGCCATTTGTTACTTTATTTGAATGTCTGCTAGCCTGTCTTTCTTACTCACACACACTCACCTGAATGTCTGCTAGCTTGTCTTTCTTACTCACACACCCTCACCAACCTTTTGTGTCAGCCTAGAGTTTCTGTCCCCCACCCCACCCCTACAACACCCTGTTCTGCTAACTGTGCAAGATCCTTGTTTTCTGTATTTTGTATTCAAAGATACATAACATTTGTGTCTGATGCTCAGGATGCATAGCTGTCTTAGTGCTTAGTATATCTGTGTTTGTGATGTTGTTTTGCTAACTGTAGTTTTGACATATTTTGGTCTTAAGTTAGAATTGATAACGTAGTTTCATAGGTGTTTACTAGGGTAACGACCACAAGGGCCTTTTTAAGCCTAGCCATGCATCCCAAATTTCTGACGAGTTCTGATACCCTTGATAAGTGTAAGCATGGGCCTGGGAGATGAACCATTTACATCATCATTTTTTGCATCAGTACTTTTAATAATCTTCTGAGGGTTAAGTCTGAAACTGAAATGTGTCACTACTTTCTAACCTCTCTCTTTAACGATTTTGCAGTACAAAAGTATGATGCCAAACTTAGGTTATTCGGTGACCATCAATACATTTGAGAGGTATGAATGTGTGACTTTGATACCTGAGGCCTTCTACTTGACAGAGGGCACATGTAGTCACATAACTCTGCTATCACATGCTAAAGTCATTTCTGTAGAAAACAACCAACTTTTACTTGCTTACATTACCAAGTAACAACATGCAAGGATATGCCATTCATTTGCATTATTACATAATACACTCCAGGTTCAACGCTTACCTTTTAGTTCAGGGCCAACTCTGTCAGATGCTAGCAGTACAAAGCTATTACATCAATAGGTAAAGGTTGTGAGTGTTGCTTGGC
Source organism: Protopterus annectens (assembly GCF_019279795.1). Classification (NCBI taxonomy): domain Eukaryota; kingdom Metazoa; phylum Chordata; order Ceratodontiformes; family Protopteridae; genus Protopterus; species Protopterus annectens. The sequence continues at coordinate 569,561,158 of NC_056726.1, forward strand.
ATCAATATTACTATATGTGTGTCCATAGGATGAAGGTTTTAGCCCCTTAGGTGGTGAGTGATTGTGCTATGCATTGCCTCTTAGCCAATGCAAGGGCATATTGAGCATGCCTACATCTGCCTACACCCACAGCAGCTGGTGGTTCCCCCTCTAACTCCTCACCTGTGCATGGCTCTGGTTACCTTGCCATTGGTGGTGGGATGTGTGCCCCTTCCCCTTGTTGATCCTGCTGAAGCTGCTTTCCCAGTTTTAGTTCAGGGCTAACTTTGAATGCTGCTAGCACCTGCAGCAATTGGAAAGATGACAAAGGTTACTTACAAGGAAAATTCAAGGCCTTCAGCATCTTTCCTAAGTGGATCTGCTGAAATTACTGTCACTTTATTCTGTTTCATATAGACTACTCAGAGGCAATATCTGCCTTGTGTACAGGGCAATCTCTGACCCTGCTTTATTGGAAATGCTGTATATCTGCAAGTCAAATGGCACACGGGTTACTCGTTCTAAAGACCTTAACCTGGTATGTGACATTAATAGAACCTGCTGGAGGGACAGATTTGTCTACCAGAGGTTACCACACCTACGGAACAGACTCCCACTTCATGTCAAGCAGACCACTTCATTGGCCCTCTTCAAATGCAATCTGGATGATTGGATGGGTAACCATAAATTCACCCCGGAGTTCCACCTGTGTCTCTCTTGGACAGTTGCAATAGGTGCTGATTGTGGAAACAAAGGTAACTTCACTAGGCTTGTAAAGGCCCTAGGGCCATTAGCCTGGTAACATCCTATGATCTTATGTAGCATGGCACAGACAGTGAATATTTCAGTACATGTACTTGGATTGTACTACAGAGCAGCCCCGAATGTATCTAGGCACCAGAACTATGACTTCAGCATCCCAAACACATGCTTGATGATATTTCTGGTTTGAGTGTGTGCCTCATTATGGCATTCTTCAGCGGGTGTGCATCCATTTCTGATGGGCATCATCAGCCACGGTTCCAGTGCATAACCTGCATCCCCCAGTAAATGATCCTGTGGGATATCACCCCTAGTGAGCATCTGATATAGCTGGGAAATGTGCCAGAGATGTGAGTTGTGGTAACTGCCTGGGTTGCCAGCACATACATGCAAGATGATTCCCTTGGCATTGCACACAACTTGCCAGTTAATGGAGTGGAATCTCTTTCTGTTTATGTAGAGCCTTCCCTGTTCCCCAGGTGGTGCCTTAATTTTGTTATGTGTGCAATCTTTGACACCCAGTACATCAGGATAGTGTGCTACAGAGTAGAACTCATGCGTATTTGTGGCCCTATCCTCAGGAGTACAGGGAAAATATATGTAGTCACTTGCATATTGGAGCATAGCATTTAGGAATTGGTGGAGGATCCTGGATGCTGATGCCTGTGACATCTGCAGCATGTACCCTGTTGCTCTCTGAAAGATTTCTGTAGCTAAAATTGTAAGTGCTACACATACCTTTGTGCCCACTGGTGTGGGTTCACTTCGGTTTGCCCTGGGTCTGAGTTGAGGATGACAGAGGTTGCAAAGTTCCTGTGGTGTGTCTCTATCTACCCTGTAGTGCTCTACAATTTCCACCTCATGCAGATTGTGATAAGTTAACTAGGGTCTAAAAACTCTTATCCTTCTTGGCCTTGGGCTATTTGAAGCAGTAGCAGCATACACTTCAGCCTGTTGCACATACACATGAATTAAAGCCACAGCAGCCCCTAACATTGTTTCTGTGTAGATTCCTTTCCACTGCTGTATTACAATAGGTTTTGGAATTTGCAGGGAAAACCAGCATTGAGTCTACACAATTGCTTTATAGCTTGTTGAATAGCTCCTCTATCTTGGATTGGTTGATTAGTACACAGTTCAGCTCCTTATGCTGTAATTAGCATGCCACAGTGTTTACCGTGGTTGTGAGGCTCTACACACTGTGTAGAGCTGCTTACTGAATACAAAACAGCCCTAACATATAGAGTTTATTGAATCTGCCTGAATGAGGTTTTTACATCACTTGAAAAATAGACTTAATTAAAAAATAATACTCTTGGATGATTTCAATTACTCAGTTATTGACTGTTAGAAATTAAGTTCTAGTAATTGTAACTCATGACAGTTTATTGCATTGTTTCATGGGTTAATCCACTTAGTTGAAGATAGTACTGGAAACAAAAAGTTAGTAGATCTGCTTGCAACAAATAATCTCATCTGAGTAACAAATTAAAGTTTGCATTGCTTTGGGAAGGTCTGACCATGATTCAGTATGCTTTAACATAAGAAAATATAAAAGATCTTTAAGAACTAATAAAATATATGATTATGGTAAAATTGATTATAGCACAATCAAAGAAGAGGTAAGTTAATATAACCTGAAGTGATTCAACATCTTCATCCTCCAATGAGTTTGGTTATACTATATTATAGGGAATACTAGTGCGGTTAACAGTAGTTAAAAAAAAAAATAAACCCAACAAATTTCCTTATTGGTGGAGCAAAAGGCTCATCAAACGTTATAAAATGAAGAAGAGACTATTGCAAGCATTCATAAAGAAAGCTATCACTTGTGTTAATGGCTGTAGAAAAAAAGCCCTATTTGTGTGATGCAGAGATTTCTAATTCACAGACACATTAATTGCAATGAGGAAAGACCTCATTATTGGCTAATCTGCATGTCCATGACTTGTTGTTTTAACTACTGTATGTCTAGATCAGTTCCTGTGGTAGTTAACACTCATGGCAGCAGCACCATGTTATCAAAGTCATCCCCCATTCACTCTCCCACATACAATACATACATTCAATCACAAACACACACACACATACACACACACACTTACACACACACACACACACACACACACACACACACACACACACACACACACACACACACACACACACACACACACACACACACACACATATATACATGCCACATACCCTATACCTGTCATTGGGATGTCAGAACATCCCCAGTGTCTCCTGTGTTATTACCCTCATAAATCATGGAGGATTACAGACATATACTACTGCCAGACATTAGAGTTTCCCACTTAATATCCTGTACTGTTAGGGTAAAACCACATTTCTATGGGGTTTTAGGAAATAATGTAACAGCCTCTCGAGTCTATATTGCCCTGAGGTACAAGGCTGAATAGTATGGCTAGAAGTGTCTGTCCATTTCCTCATACATTACACATTATTTCAGAAATTGAATAATGTCCAAGATCTTCAATATCTATGTAAAAAACCCTGTTAGTTCATAGGTTTGTTGCAGCAGGAGTTCAAGGTTCAACTCCCTATTAGTGCCCTTAAGGCATGCCATGTTGTAGTTTCCCTGGTGTCTACCCCTCAACAGATTTGGCTTGTTTTATATTTTAACTTGGGCCTCTAATGTACAAAAGGAAGAGCTCTGCCTGGTGTCTAGTGCCCCCTCCCCATCTTGTTTGTGTGTAAGTGCCATTACAGGATGAGAATTTGTCCTTGGTGACTAGTGTCAACCCCCACAACCAACATCTGTATTGATATCCTCATTGTCTAGCATCACCCCACATTGACTGTGAAGATATCCCTTGTGGCTACTGATCCCTGACCTAGGTGCTGCAGGCTTTGCTTATTAGTCCAAGGGTGTTTAGAAATATGACAGCCTCCCTAACCAACCCCATCACACAGACACATAGACACACACACACACACACACACACACACACACACACACACACACACACACACACACACACACACACACAAGCCCCTTCCCCACTTTATGGCATTCACATACACACTCACCCACACACACACACACACACACACACACACACACACACACACACAGACACACACATACACACACACACACACACACACGCACACACACTAGTCCCATCCCCACCCGATGGTATTCACATACACACACACACACACACACACACACACACACACACACACACACACACACACACACACACACACACACATACACACATCTAACCTAACCCCTTAAAACTGCCATACTGCTACCTCCTAGGCAGACACAAATTCACACATGCAACCTCTCGCATCCAGTCATGCACAGCTACTAAAGCTACTTAACCTTTAAACTCCCCAGCACTTATATCTTTTACCATAGATTTTGGCCAAACAAATCTTACCAAAATTACTTAAGAACTTCAGTTTGAAATTAAATAGGAAAAAATAAAGTATGAAATAACACTTGCAGTTAACACCAAGAATATGAAGATGTGTAAAAGTGCATAACTTATCAAAGGAAAACTATTATCCAATTATGTCTATTGAAATAAAATGGGAATTATTTTGGACCATAATCTGATTGCAAATTAATTTAATAAATATATCATTAATGCAGAAAGAATTGGACAATGAGAATGTAATTACATGCATAAATTAGATGTGTCTCATCATATATGCCCAGTAATTACACAAGACAGTGTTGAAGGAGCATTAAAGAGGTTACATCTAACTTCTATGGAGCCAGATAAAATGCCGGCCTTTCTATTAATAAACCTAGAAAAAGAAAGATAAATGTTACTGATAAGTATATTTAATACATTATTGAAAACTGCTGGGATACAAGTTAGTCTTTCTGTCAAGCAACCCTGCATATGGCTAATGAGGTATCATTTTTAGTGGCATTTTGCACCACATATTCAGAAATGTTCTTTTGCTTAGACCTCTGTTTCCTCATTTAAGAGTTTCTGTTCTGCTTGACTGGAACCTCCTGGATCATATGGCACAGACAAAGCCCATCTCAAACCTCAGTTTGCATTTCATGCGCATTGTAAATAGACCACTTCAATACCAATTGCAATGGTAGGGAATGGCTCTTGGCTACTATAATCTGGCCATTTCCATGTATGTTTACTAAGGTGCAAATCTAAGATTCCCAAGAGCTTCCTTTCACACACACACACACACACACACACACACACACACACACACACACACACACACAAAACAGCTCCATCTTGTCTTCCCATGACTGTGTGATTTTCATCACTGTTTTAATCCTCCTACACATTGCAGTAAAGCAATTCCTCTTAGTGTCTCCTCGCAGACATACCCCTTTTGTTTTTGAGTGATATCCTCATTTTGCCATACATCTCTGTTTTGAAAGATAGTAACTGCTTGACTTTTTCAGATCTGAGGCTTTAAGTACTTTACATGTGTTCTGTTTGCTATGTTCATACTACACACATTATATTTTTTGATCTACCTCTTATAAACCTTCTATTACATATAATGCAGTATATATTTGAGACCTAAATCTCTTATAAACCTTCTATTACATATAATGCAGTATATCTTTGAGACCTAAATGAGCACAAATATGTTTGTTCCAAGCTGAACTTTATTAGAAGGTCAGTTAAAGGCTTGCAGTAAGCAGCAATAATGAGCTGAGAACTATGCTAAAAACTACTTTAAAAAAGTCAAAACACTTTTCAAAACTAAGTATAAAAAATAGACTGTTTAAGAATTGAATCCCAGCTACTAATGCATCTGGAAACAAGCACAAGTGACTTTGTAGCCTCAAGTGTCAGTTTCACAATTTCAGCATTTAAAATAAAATTGCTATTTCCCCAAAGACTGCAGAAAATATGAGAAAAATGGTTTAACACATTATATTATGTAGAGAAGAGTGCTGCTCAGGACAAGGGTTCTCTGAATTTGCTTCATTTTTTAATACAAGTAGTCCGCTTTCTCATTGCCATACACAGAAACCCTGCTGACTGGTAAATCATTTTCACTTGTGTAACCTACCAAAACAGATGGCTTGATGTAGGAACAAATAACTGAAGAGGGAATCAATATACCAGTATATCACAAGTCATTTTTGATAGCCTTGAGCAAAATTTAAAAGATAGTTATCTTAGTCAGTCAAATATTGTCATTGTGAGGCAGAAAAGTAGCAGTTCTGTGTAAAGATGTATCAGGTCAGATAAACAGTGGCTGATGAAAATTAACCATCTAGTGGATATTTACCATAAAATTAAAAGTGTGTGCAACACCATACCTCTCAACATGCCTTGCCAAAGCATTAGTGTCTGCCATTCTCCCTATATCATAGAGGTGTGCCCTCATCCAATCCCTTAACCTCCGTGTTGTCATGCCAACGTAAAAAAGAGGTGCAGATCAAACAGTGTGCCAAGTAAACAATGTTAGTGCTATTGCAATTAGCTATAAATCTAAATTTGAATACCCTGTTCAAATCCGGATGCAGGAACTCACCATTAGAATCCAATTATGGTAATTGACAGGGTTGTCAATAACTGTAGAGGGGGAGATGTCAAGTTGAAGACAGAGACTAAGGAACTAGAATGGATAGTAAGACTCAGGGCGAATATGGGAAAGGGTCGCAATGATAAACTGAATATTAAGCCCATATTATTAGCTAGAGACCTTAAAAAGTAGTTGGCAGTCTTTATGCCATGTTATTTTATGCTTACATATGAAGTATGTTTTTAAATCTGTATTTTATTATATAATATTGTTATAGTGATGCTATTGTGAGAATTTTTTACATAGAAAGTTCAATTTTGGTTTATTATGTATGTTAATGTTGTTGAGTGGTTTTCAGGAAGGAATTTTATATCTGAATTTTATCTGGAGAAGAGTTCATGCTGAATGCAGTATGACTTTAAGTCAGGAAGGAGGGGTTATACATTAGCATAATTAATTGAACTGTTGGGTATATAACCTGAAGAGTTCTTTCATTATATTGTCTGATGAAGTGGCTTAATCCACGAAAGTGCTCACCTGTAACTCGTTTTTGGATTAAACAGTATTTTATTTTATTTACAGCCGCGGTCTGGTGCCTCCTTTTTCTATTTCTACGAATTGACTGTTGGTTGGAGGCATTGTTTGCCATTACCATTTATTTTTTGCCTCTTGCCACAATACTTCATATATTCTTGAGGCAATATAACAAATACCTTAACAAAGTCAAGAAATATTAAATTCTGTCATCATTCCTTGATCATATGCAGTTATTTAGTCATAAAATTCAAACAGCTTACTTGAAGTAGTCTACTTTTAGTAAAAAACATGCTAACTAATGTCATATAAGCTGTATTATGTTCAATTAGTTCTAATATACATCCATTATAACACTTTCCTAAGATAGAAATCAAACTAACTGGTCTATAATTGTTCTTACCTGTTGTTTTTGCCATTTTTATATGGGTATTACACTTTATTCTTTGGAGGTTATTCTGTTTACTGAAATAGTAGACAAAATATTGTATGTAACAGTATCCTACAGCATAAAATCCATTTATTCAAAATACTTACCAACTTCTAATGGTACAATGCAACCACCTTTATCTGCAGGATATATTATAGCATCAGTATTTAACCTAACCACATGTTGTGTGGATGCTTCACGTCTTCAATTTAAAAAAAATTCTGTTGCTTTTACCACTTGAATTATCATAAAAATCACATATATCATGATCAACATACATTCTAACAGATAATGAAAAAGCTGTTTTAAAAAGGGTCTATCTTTTATACCAATGTAAGACTGTGGTTTAGTTGAGACTCTAATGGAATTGTGACTTTTCCTCATAATTTAAATTTGAAATTACGTTTTTCTAATTGGAATGATGATATTGTGACTAGCAATTTGCACTGTAATTTAGAGAAGCCAAGTGAATTTATACCAGTACATCTTCCTTTAGTGCTAGGCTAGCATTTCTTAACAAGTCTGAACAAGATAAATATGATCTTTATGATAAGGCAAATGCAAATGTAATAATAAACATGTTTCAGTGATAGGAGATAAACATGTTTTTAAGCTTTCTGCATTACAGGTAGTTTGTTATAAGGAGAGAGGACATATGAATAAAACAGAGAGTAAAGAATATGCTTGGATCAATAGATTAAAAACAACATATTTTCCTGATCTGTATAAGACTTGTCTTTTAACACAGATTTTATGTTCTAGTTCATTGCATCATTAATCCTGTGATTCTGGATTTATTTAAATGGAAGTTCTACATTTACATTTTGATTACTCGACAAAGTATGTTATGTAAAAACATGATTTTTTACTTATTTTTATTAAATATAATTGTCGTGGATGTTTGCTTTACTTGCATATACTATTTATAAGTGAGAATCACTAGTAAACTAATTACATTTACATTACAACACACTTACATTTTAAGGAACACTAGCAGCTTAACTTACTATTGCATGATATAAGCATAAATAGCTTAAACTGCAACTGTAGAAGGTAAACGTGCCCCAGGATTCAGAAAACTCCATGTAAGGTTTGTGTAAAGCCTACACAGAGTGTTACTGCATACAGGAAGCAGTGCCTGCAATCAATATTAATGAAGCTCTGCACGCTTAAACAAGGTTTCGTGGCTAGCACCAGTGCATCTGGCCGTGAACCCTGTTTGTGAATGCAGATAGAACTTGTCCATGTAAGTTTGCTATTTGCGAAAAGTTGATTGCATGGCAAATTCTTCTCCCTTGTTTGATATATATTAGGATTATTCTTAATTAATATTGTATATGTAATTGTTTAATCTTCTGTCTTTTTTTTTCTTCCGAAGTTTGCACGATGCTCCTGCTTGCTGCAAATAGCTTTGGTTATGCTTACCTCATTTGCATGACTGGACCACCCATGTATAAGTCCACCCATTTATCAGATGTGACCCAGACATCCCAAAGTAGAAACCAGATGCATTAAATTAATAATGCTGGGCATCACTGGGCATTGCTCAAACCCAGTAAGTGAGGCTGTGCTGCACTAATACCGTGAAGTTAACAATGAATACTAATATAAGGGACCTTATGTAACTAATATTGTGATGACAGGTGTTAAGTCTAGGACTGGAGTGCAGATGGTCCTGCGTTCTAGTACATGGTATGCAAAATTTTCTTATACTGTTGTGACATTGCAGATTATGCAAATAAAGTGCTACATAGACAAGTGCTGTCTCAACCTTCTTGTGGCAAGAGCTGCAAATTTAGGATTACTGTACATATGGTCCTGGGTTTGAATACTGCATATTCCATACACATTTCACTTTATTTACTTTATTTTGTTTTATGTCACGTTATATTTAGTCTCACTTATAATATCTGACATAGTTTTGCTGATGTGACAATGTTCATGAAAGTATAGTTCTGCTCTCCCAGTTGAATAGCAGAGTTGCACAAGTGGATGTTTATGAATTAACTTTGGAATTGCATTGCTTGAGAGTGAGCACTGTCTAATTTATGATACATTTGAAAAAGCTGGGCTTCACTTACCATTGTGCAAACCAACACACTTGACTTACTGTGTTTGCGCGATGGTAAGCAGAGGGTAGCTGTCTCAAAAGTATCAAAATGCAGAAAGGGCACACTTTCAGTAAGTGCAATATGTGCAATTGGCAGGAAAACATGATATTTAAAGTGGAATTGGTGGGAAATGCACATTAGCCATTGAGCTTGATCTTTTGTACATAGGGCTGGTGTCACTGGAGATGGTGTGCACTTCTGAGCACAGGGCTGGGGTGCTCAGGATCCCAAGGTCTTTGTTGGTCTCCTAATTAAGCAGCATGTCCATCACCTCTTGCAGGGTAACTATACAGGGCTCTCAGTATAATTCTGAAGCCTGGACTAGAATGTGGCTAGGGCTTTGTCCGGTGAGACAGATATCCCACACACTGGAGAAGAATGCCATCATCACAATGATGATCTGCAAAGGAAGAAAGAGGATACCATTGATCGTTGGATCACGGAATGTCAAGCAAGGAGCACCCCACAGGTATGTATGTATAAATTGCATTGACTAATTGTAAATATTAAAGCTGAATATAGTCAAGACTGGTATTCATAATGGCATTCTTTTTTTTCTTTTTTTCCACAGCTGCAGAAAAGAGGGCCCCGAATGTGAGGTCCAACTCATCGAGACTGACAAGGATGAGAGAAGTATGTGGCATGTAAGCATAATTAATATAAAGCATAATTATATAAAGTACTGTTATTGTTGCCTTACAAGTTAAAGACAGATTAGTGTTTATATCATACAGTTCTATAAAACAGAGCACGCATATCTCAACTATGAAAGCAAGTATGCATGCATTAGACTGTAGCATAACTCTCAACTGCCCATATTTTTGCTGAATATCCAGATTTTTGACTCACTGTTTTGGTTTGTCATTTATGGTTTTCTGGCAAATAATTAAGACTGAAGTCACTAAATAATAAGTGTCAAAATGTATGCTAACACAAATCCTATGCAACTCGCCATGCTTGTAAGAGCAATATTTAAAATCTGTCCCTATTTGTGGGTCATTGTACCCCAAATATTTTATGATCTGTTCAGATATCTTGCTCTAAGAGGTTGACAGGTGTGGTCTGTAGCACAAAGCAATACTTGCACATTCCCAGATAACAATGATCATGAATCTATAAAGTGTAAAACGAAAGTGTGCATGCATTATGCTGTAGTCCAAAAAAAAAGTACAGTATTCATTGGTTGTGGGTTCAAATTCCACACTTTCCAAATATAAAACTTACTTGCTTATAATATTATTTAGGTTTTCATCATTAAATATACAATACTGCTACATTTTCATTACTACAGCATTTGAAGTTCAGATCTCTATACCTGTGGCTTGAATGCCCTACTGTCAAGTGTAGTCAGTGTACATGGAACATGCACATGTGCAAAATATTCACCCATGAATGATTGCTGGATATAATCTGATCTGTACTATTGTGTGTATGTGTTAAGAACAGGCAAGTATTCAAATTAATAAAGACATTTCTTAGCAGGTGGAAGTGTTAAAAGTAAAATGTAACAGAACAGAGTAAACATTAATTGTAGACAGCTTTGTATATTAACTGTGAAGTTACTAATGTTCTCTTTTTTTTACTCTCACCCCCCTTCTCTTTGTTTTTTTTTTTTTATGTTTCAATTTCTTATTTTTTTTATTATGTATCATTTTTTACTGCTTTGTTGTTACATATTTTTTCATTTGATATTATTTATCATTGTGTATGCAATTATATTATTTTGCAATACTTTATAATAGTGTTTTAATTTTATTATTTCCATTTGTTTTGCTTTATGTTTTATTTCTTTATTGTATTTTAATTTTTTATGTTACTATTACAGCAGGGTAGGGCTTTTGGGCTGCAGCCTGGTGGCACCCACCCTGCTGACCCTGCTCTACCTGGACCCTCAGGTAGTTCTGCAACAGAGGCTAGGTCTGTGGTTCCCTCTGGGAGCAGAGGTAGAGGGGGTGCATTCATCACCCAATCTGAGTTGCCAGGTATGATGCATAGGATTGTGTGTTGCACAACTGATGCATGCCTACGCTGAGTGAAGACATTGCTCTCCATCATTGTCCTGAATAACACAAGGACATGCAGACATCAGGCAGTGTAACCATCAGTGCAGTGAGGTGATAGTGATGACAGTCTAGTGGGTGAGGTTTTGCACCCCAAAAACACTGTCTGGTGCACAAGCCTATGCATCATCCCTGGCAACTCATCTCAGGTGATGAATGCACCCCATCTACCTCTGCTTCCAGGGGAGACCACAGGCCTAGCCTCTGGTCCAGAGCTACCTGAGGGCACAGGTAGAGTAGGGTCAGCAGGGATGGTGCTGCCAGGCTGCAGCCCAGAAGTGCTGGACCTTTTGTTTTGTAGCTGGTGGAATGAGTATCGGCGTCCACATCTGTGGAGTCCCACCAGTCCAACATTCCTGGAACCAAAGGTCAATGGTATATATATATATATATATATATATTTACTCAGCCTATTCTGCTGTGCTGTAGTAGTAAAATAAAACATTAAAATGAGATAAGACAATAAAACATAACCAGAAAAATCTGATTTATAAAAAAATTATAACAAAAATAAACTAATATAAATAATTATAAAAAATACAAACACAATTAAAAATAATAAAAAAGGTAACAAAGAAGTACAAAGTTATATATAGCAACACAAAATTAAGTAAAATCAACCAGAAATAAAAAAAAAAAAAAAAAAAAAAAAAAAAGAAAAGGGGTGGGGTGAGAGAAAAGAAAAAGGAGAAAAAGTCTGCTATACAATGCACATGTATACAATTCTATGACGCTTCTTCTCATACCTCTCCACCTCTTAGTGCAAGAAATCGGGACAAACTCTGACAACATGGGGAAACAAAGGCCCAAAGATAGGGACATATTTTAAATATTACTCCTATTACCTTAGAAAGTAGTTAGAGTAACACAGTTTGTTGAAACATACATTTTTTGGGAATGATTTGAAGTCTGAAACTCAAATGTATGTCATTATTTAGTGACTTCAGCCCTCAGATAATCCCAGCGATTTGTCAGAAAACCACCCATTTTATGAGGAACATACCAAAAATATGAAATACAAATCTGGACATTCTGCAAAAATCTGAACAGTTGAGAGGTATGGTTCTGCTACCTTTACTTTTAACACTACCAACTCTTAACAAATAACTTTTACACTGTTAAGACAACCAAGGTCATAACAGACGCACAGTATATTATCAACTGCATCAAGCAATTAAGGATAAGTGTATATATTGTACATATGCGTGTTCCAATTATACTGATGGCAATCTTCAGCAGGCTATTGCTGTCACTGGTTTATAGGTCTGACGTTACATTGCAATATTGATGTAAACCTTAACAGTATTGTATAGTTGGGAAGTGTGTTTTTTGAAATGACAGCCTCTGTCTACTTTGTAATACTGGACTGCTGTTTTATCCTACAGACTTATGCATGCATACTTTTCCTTTACACTTGACAACTGCATACTCAATGTGATACAAGTATTTAACAAAATAAGCTGTATTCACTCTTAATGCTACAATAACAGCATTGCTTGAATGCAAACATACCACTTGCATCTCTCATCCGTGCCAATCTTGCTTCATAAGTTCACAGATTCAACAGTCTATCTCCATAAGCTGTGGAAAAAGCAGAACACAACAGAATACCATTAAGAATGCCAATCCTCAACAAATGCAGATTCTAACTCTTACAAGTAGAGCATGTAAGCAATACTTATACATCTGTGGAGTGCTGCCAGTCTGACAATCCTAGATCCAAAGGTTGAGGGTATCCCTCTTCCTTATCCTGAGGTTTCTGCAGTGATTTCTCCACTGTTCGACAGTGCGGGGATTACTGGTAGCACTGGACAAATTCCGGGCCAAACTACTCCATGCATCTGATTTGTAATCAGATCCACGATAACTCTCCTGCAACAGCTGGGGAACATACTCATTCACTAGGAGTCCAACAAACACTTTGGACTCCTTCACACCCCATCCTTGAGACCAAAATCTTAAAAATTCTCCATGAACACCAGCCATGTCTAATGCAGTTGAAGACCAATCTATAATGATGTTTCCAGCCAATTCAGTTATGACAGATACTGAGAGCATGCACATTTGGATTTTGTAACATTTAAAAATGGTGCACATTGTTTACCATTGTGCAAACACGGGCAACATGTTTGTATAATGGTAACCACTACAGAGACGGCAACCAAAGCAGACATTAATCCATAAGTACATAACTGACACAATATTAGTGTGTCGCCCATCAGGAAAATGATTATGACATAAGAAATACTAGGTCAACTGCTATAACTGAGAATGACTATAATGTGAAGTGGGACACCATTGAAACAGAATGGAGTCTGCTGTAATTGAACCCTGGATCTCATATATGGTAGTCCTACACTTATAGTTGTTGCCACAAGAAGAATGAAAAATAAAATTGTCTTTGTTTAATTTCATTGCTATCTAATGCAAGGTCACAACAGTAAAATAAAGGCTGCAATCTTTGTAGTAGAACCCAGGACCATGTGGTCATCAGTCTAACACTTAGCATCTGCAGCCATAGATGAAATTGCATGACCATCTCCTAGATTAGTATTAATTTTGAGGTTTATGCTGTTAAAAGCAGTGCAATGGCACTTAGCAGGTTTGCGCCAGGCACAAATACGTACATTAATAGAATGCATCCAATGTCTATCTTTAGATATCTGTGTCCTGCTGCTACCTGGTTAGTCCAATTTTTGTACTCCAGCTCTGCACAGAAACCAGCTGAGCATAGGCAAAGACATTTGTGCTAAGTGCAGCACTGCACAAACAGTGGCCCAAAAATTACGAGAAAAAAGCAAGTAATAGGCAGAAACAAAAATCAATGTATGGCATGCATAGTACAATATGTTAGTAGACATGAAATATGCCTACATAGGTCTGCAATTCAATTCACCATCCAATGCACATTCCGAACATAAGATCGGTGCCTTAAGCCTGTTTGTCACACAGGCACCTTTGCAGCAAGCAACAGCACTCATTTAGCAGACAAACAAATTAAACAGAATATACAATTATAGTAAAACATTATGTTAGTTACACATTTAGTGAAATGTTTATCTTTGAAAATACTGCACTCAGTGATTACATACCCTGTTATGATTCTTGCTTGCAAATATACAGCACTGTCTTACCTTTTTGTGCTGTTATCTGACCAGTACTCTGGGACATACAGTGCATAAACCATTCTATATCATTGCACTTACAATGTCAAATGATATTAATTGGGAATAATATGATATGCAGTTGCCAAATAAGGAAAGGCAGGTTGGATGTCACAAGCAAGCACTGACTGTTCTTTTGGGGGTGGAGGAGAAAAGGTGTGTTCCTGCTATGTCACTAACAAGACTGTGTTCATCTGGTTACTGTGCTTGCTTGGCATCCTGCCTGTTGTCTGATTTAGGGAGGGTTGAGAAGTCAGAAACTGCAATGTGTATCCTTACTGTGTAACATTTTTCTGTAATGTTTTCCCAGTACAAAAGTAGGGTGAAGTAGGAAGATGGTTTTAGGCTCTTATGTGATGAGTCAGTATGCTATGGCTTAACTCCTAGTCAATGCAAGGACATACTGAGCATGCCTATGTCTGCCCACAACCACACCAGCTGCTGTTTCCTCCTCTGACTCATTGTCGGCCTGTGGCTGTGGTGACCTTGGCATTCTTGGAAAGATGTGTTCTCATTCCCCTTGTTGATCCTGCTGCAGCTGTTTCCACAAGATTAACTTGGGAAGCATTGCACATGCTATGAGCATTGGGGGCATGTCAGTGGACTGTAATGGAGGCCTTGGCCAGAGGTATGTAGGCACTGGCACTTTGACTGTAGTAGCTCACAAACATGCTGTATGACTTTTACAGGTTGGATCATGTGTGTCATTAAGGTGTTTGTGTGTGTGTGTGTGTGTGTGTGTGTGTGTGTGTGTGTGTGTGTGTGTGTGTGTGTGTGTGTGTGTGTGTGTGTGTGTGTGTGTGTGTGTGTGTGTGTGTAGGTATGTGTGTCTTTGTGTGTGAATTTCTGATGGGTTTCATCAGCCATGACTCCAGTGCATAGCATGCATCCACTCCTAAATGAGCCTGTGATATATCCCCATATTACACATCTGGTATAGTTGGGAGACGTGGCACATATGGGAGTCGTGTTAACTGCCAGGGTTGCCAACACACACATTCCAGATGATTCTCATGCCATTACACATGACTTGGCAGTTGTTTGAGTGGTAGACCTTAACATTATTGTAGATCCTACCCTGTTCCCCAGGTTGTTGTTTTCATGTGTACATGATTGTGATGTATGACACAAATTACTTCAGGGTAGTGTGATACATGGACAATTGTATCACTATTGTGAGTATCTCCCCAGAACTAATGGTAACATATATCTGCTCTCTGCCATATTGTAGCATAGTATGCAGGAATGTTTGGAAGATCCTGGAAGCTGATGCCTATGACACACCAAGCATTTCCCCTAGTAGTTTGTGAAAGGTACCTGATGCTAAGATTCTAACTTCAATGCATACCTTATTTTCCACTGAGATGGGTTCCCTGTGTTTGGCTCTGGCTCTGAGTCAAGGCTGCCAGAGGTTGCACAGTTCCTGTACTGTGTCCTTGTCCTGCAAAGTCTTCACCTTCTCTATCTATGGCTATTTGCAGCAGCAACAGCATTGGCTTCAGCCTGTAGCACAGACAAATGTATTAAAAAATCAGCAGCTACTAATAATCTGTCTGTGATTACTTTGTGTCTGTACTCCACTATTTTCTTATTCCACATAAACACAGCATGGAGTCTACATGGATGCTTTATATCTTCTGGACTAGCTCCATAAGATTGGTTGAGTAGCATGCAATTCAGCTACTTATGCTGTAATTAGCTTCTCTGAAGCACAGACTAAGACAGATGCAATCCATTACTAATGTCCTCCATTATAAATAGGCAAATGTGTAGCTAGGCAAACTGAAAGGAATGAAAGTTATTGCATTGTTTAACTCAGTGACACATTTATTTTTGAACAGTATATCTCTATAGTGAAGTATTGTACTCCAGCAGGTATGTATCCATTTTGTTACCTACATAATACATATGCTGCAATATAAAGAATAATGTGAAGTACATCTGTATGCATTTTTTGAACTGTAATCATGGCATGGCCTTGTTTTTCAAGCCATTTCAGAGGTACAAAGGATGAAGAGTAGGCTGAAAATATAATGCTGTGTGATAACCATGTACACATATTTCATGTAAAGGTCCTTTGATAGCACTTTTAGCATTTCTCAGTTGTTTGATTAGCATAATTGGTCCTTAGCCTTGTTAGTTTGTTTCTCTGTGTGTGTATGTAGGGGGGGGGGCACAAACATGAGTTCTTGCTATGGCACAAACTAGAATGAACTGTTATTTGATGTGGGTGAGCATAGCAGAGTATCTGTTATGGCCCAAATAAGGATATATTTCTTTTGTTACTCTCCCTGTTTTGTATCCTCCCCCATTAGTTTTTGACCCCTGTTGAATCTTTAAAGTTTATCAAATGCAGAATACTGACAGCCTTCCTTTACTGCTTTATCTGTAAACAGTTTATTTGTACTTATGTGATCTTTATTTGTGTTATCATTTTTTTGTCTTTCAGGACACAAAATGTCTGTTCGACTTAGGCATTGTACTCAATAATGGGTCTAATAAGGGAGGAGTATAGGGATGTTATGACTGCCTTGTTCCTGGATAAAATACTCTTACTTATGAGGTGGGCCATGTAGAATGCTTTCCTTACAATGGAGGCAACATGGTGGTCAAAATTCAAGTTGCTATCAACCTGGGTGCCCAAGTCCCTCATGACTGATTGCATGCTTAGTACATTGTTATTAATGTGATAATTAGCGGGGACTCCATTTTCCCTGAAGGGGATAATGATGCATTTCTTGGAATTTAGTTTGAGGCCATGCTTCTGGCACCAGTCATTTGTTTCTGTAAGGCCCTCTTGGAGGATGTTCACATCACTAGGGGAATTTAGGACAGCACCCAGCTTGCAGTCATCTGCAAACTATTTCAGCCACAGACCACTGGTTTTGGCTTGCACCTCCGAAAGGTATATCCCAAACAGTACAGGCCCCAATACTGATTCTTGGGGTACACCGCTCATTACTGGTCTACTGCTAAAGGTGGCTTCCCCTGTTTTGACTGTGTGGGTTCTATCAGCGAGCCAGTTAGCTACCCATCTGGTAACATACAGGTTGATGCCCAGCTGGGCAAGTTTATTTATTATGCCTGAGTGGGGAATACTGTCAAAGGCTTTGGCTAGGTCAAGATAGGCTGTGTGCATCTTTTTCCCCTCATCCATGGCTTTGGTAACTGTTTCAAAGAAGCTGACCAAGTTTGACAGGCATGATCTCCCTTTGACAAAACCAAACTGTATGGGGTCAAGCATTTGGAGGTTGCCAATGTCCTTTTTTATAAGGTCCATGATAATGTGTTCCATGGCTTTGAAGATCAGGTAGTTAGCCTGATGGGCCTTTAATTGCCTGGGTCAGTGGATGCTCCGACCCGATGTTTGCATTGAGACAGATACTTGAGAAGAAACTAGAGAAGAGGAGAGAGTCAAACTGGGCTTTCCTAGACTTGGAGAAAGCATATGACAAGGTCCCAAGAAAGCTGATCTGGGCAGTACTGCGGTGGTTTGAAGTCCCAGAACCATTGGTAGAATTAGTACAGGCTATGTACAAGGACCCAGTGACTCAAGTACGAACAGTGTTTGGCCTCACTGAGGGGTTCCCAGTGGGAGTGGGTGTACACCAGGGTTCAGCTCTGAGCCCACTGCTGTTCATACTGGTAATAGACTACATCAGCAAACAGGTTGGAGGGGTCAGAGCAACAAAGCTGCTGTATGCAGACGATGTGGCAGTACAGGCAGACTCTGATCTAGAACTTCAGCAAAGGATAGAAGAATGGAATGCAAATCTGAAGGCACATGGGATGAAACTAAGCACAGATAAGACAGTGGTAATGGCAGCAGATTGGTGAGATCAGAAGAAGCTGAGAATAGAGATAGATGGGAAGATAGTGGAACAGGTAAACAGCTTCAAGTATCTGGGAGGGATGGTTGAGGAGAAGGATAGTCTGAATGAAGAGGTCAAAGCTAGAATCAGAGGGGCTGCAGCCAACTGGTATAGAGTATCAGGTGTAGTATGTGACAGAAGAATGCCAAAGAAGCTGAAAAGTAAGGTGTACAAGACAGTGGTGCGACCAGTACTACTGTATGGTACAGAAACCTGGGCAGTAAAGGCAGAACAGTTGAAAAAGCTAGAGGTGATGGAAATGAAGTGCCTGAGAAAGGTGGTAGGATGCACACTGCGGGACAGGCGAAGAAATGAGGACATAAGAGCAGAAGCCAAAGTAGCTCCAATTGCAGAAAACAGATTACGATGGTATGGGCACATGTGTAGAAAAGCAGAAGACAATCTGGTGAGGGAGGTTTGGGACAGACAGGAAGAAGGTAAGAGGAAGCGAGGGCATCCAGCAAAGAGATGGATGGATTGTGTGAAAGAAGATCTGAGACAGTCAGGCATGAGTGTTGAAGAAGGCAGGAGAGTGGCACCGAATCGAGAGAGTTGGCGACAGTTAATACGATACCCCATCCCCATGTAAATGGGAAAAAGGGGATGATGATGATGAGTGGATGTTCCACCTTTGTGTAGAGGGTTCACAGTGTCCTCCATTTGGCTGGGATGAAGCTGGTATTCAGGGTTTGGTTGAATAGTGTGCCTAATGAAGCTGACAGCTCATGCCTAATTTCATGTAGGATACAGCCAGCGATGTTGTTGTGTCCCATGGAGACTGTATTTTTTGTCTTTGAGAGGGCAGTAAACACCTGCTCTGTGGTGAAGATGGAAGGGGGGCAGGTGCAGGGGGCGTCCTGGGTTACTGATGAGGGGGCAGGGGGGGTGAAGTTTTCACTGAACCTGTCTGCCAGTAGGTTGGCTATATCTATGGAGTTTGTGTATGTGGTGTTATTGACTACCAGTTCAGAGCAGATTTTGATGTTACCTTTCAGTCTGCAAACATATGTGAAGAAGGCCTTGTGATTGTCTTTCATGGATGTGGCCAATTTGGACTTGAAGTTAGCCTTAGAGGATTTCACCAGTGACCTTATTTGCTTGTTCAGACAAAGGAGAGATTGCTTCCAACTTGGCACCTGCTCCTTCCCGGTCCTGAACAGCATTTTTTTTCCTTTTATTATAGTGTTTTTTTATTGTTGTTGTCTACCAGACAGGCTTACACTTTCTTGAGAAAGATGATTTAGTCCTGTCAGGTATTGCTGAGTCCATATAGCTATGTAGGTCCTCATATAGTTTTTTGCTGTATGCAAGGACATTAGTGCTAGTTCATACTGAAGGGATGGTTGCTGAGAAGCTGCTTATACCTGCTCTCAGGAGACTGTAGTCAGCTTTGGAAAAGTTTTTTGTTTGACCCTGACAAGGGGGGGGAGGGATCAGGGGAGATGCTGACTTCAAAGGTGATCGCTTTATGTCAGATCTTACCAAGGAGGATGACACCGTAGAGGTGCTACAGTGGCTACTTATGTTGGTTAGTACCAAGTCCAGGATATTTTCACCTCTCACAGAGGATGTTGACCAGCCAATCCAATGCATTGGCATTGACCAAAGTCAAGGAATCTCTGGGCATTCATGTTTGGGCTAGAATAGGTCTTCCACTCTGTGGTTGGGTAAAGTCACCAGGATCATGGTAAAGGGTGGAATCTTGATAGATTCAAGTAAGTCCAGATAGGTGGACTGGGCGTCTTGAGTCATGGTTGAGGCTCTGTAGCTATCTACGATTTGAATAGGTATTTTTTCAACAGTTAACTTCACTTGGAGTGTATGTATTCCTGTGTTTCTTCCTTTTATCGCAGGTGATCATGGACATGGTTCTGTGTCCCCTGTGCCACCTGATACCAGTGTCTCATCAGACTCTGATGATGATGGCGGCCAAAGTGAGGCATAGCTAGGGTTTTCTGAGGATGAATGTGACACAAAGGTTGACACTCAGTGACCCCCCCCCCATTTTCCCCATACACAGCCAGTACACCTATGTATCCCCAATCCACTGAGGCCACAGATGTCGGACAGGTGGAAGGCAAGGACATTGACCGGGGAAGTGTGGCTACTGCTGCTTCAGAGCCTGTTGACTCTGGCCATATCCAAACTGTTGGTGAGATGCCACACAGGAGGCTCAATAGGGGGGGCTTGAAGGAGGCCTGCTGTCCCTCCTCCATCGGGTGCAGGTGTCTATTCATGTGTGATGCAACGTATGTTTAGAGCCATCATGGAAGCACAGGCATGTTTAGAAAGGTGCTCTAGACAAATACTCAAGGTTCTAGATGTGGCACAGTCTGACATCTGTGACTGCCTCCACCATGTTGTTGATTCCATTAATTAGAGGAATAACACATTGGAGTGAGAAGTGTCTGTAATGGAGTGGGAAGTATCTATCATGGAATTCACATTGTCTGTGATGGAATGTCTGCTGGGAGGGGAATATTGGACTCATGGGCATAGGTCAGCAACTACATCTTCTGTGAGCCAATGTGGCCAGGTCCAATAATGCTTCCACAGTGGCAGTACTTCCACTGCTCCATCAGGGAGTGTGCTGTCCATAGCCAGACATGGCAGGCCATGGGGTCATGGCCTTGCACATTCCCATGAAGGGAGCACTTCCAGAAGACATCACTCACCTGCAGGTAGAAGTCCTGCATCTGAACTTGGGCATGGAAATGCCAGTATAACTCCTGACAGAACCATCTCTCATGGATGGGGGCAACAACGATGAACTGTCAACTTTACCATGAATGGCTCACATCTGTCCAACATACAGACATGTAGAGCTAGCACTGAGCATGGCTGTGTGCATGCAGACACTCCCACACTAATGTTACATTGAGGACGCCTACAGACATGCACACAACATTTTCATGGTCCATCTTCCCTGCTTTACTTCCTTACTCATAGACACTCACACACCTTTTGTGTCAGCCTAGGCCTCTTCCACCCCCACACAACACCCTGTGCAACTTGTGATAACTGTGCATATCCCTGTTTTCTATCTTTTGGATTCAGGGATAGTAAAGCTATGTATCTGATGCACAGGGTGACTATTTATATAAATGATGATTACATCTGCACATCTGCTGTTTGAACTGATGATTGCACCTATCGGTTATATTGTACTTGGCCAATTATACAGATGCTACCATCATCATTTCACTACTTTACAGTGGATGGTCTTGTAAGGGTTGTGAAGTTAACAACTGAAATTTGTGTCATACAATCTGAAATTTTCCCTGTAATTATTTTTATTACAGAGTCATGGTGCACATCAGAAGTCACAATATCAGATTCAGATATAAGTATCCACTGTAGTCAACTCTCATCAAAACAGTAATACAGTATAACAGTATTTCTGGCATGTACATGACCATAGCTTCATACATACATAGGAAGTTACTAGGCTATTGACCTGATGGTGTTTAGAACCCTAGCCATTAAATAACAATATAAAATTCAATGTCAGATATCATCTATGGGCAAGATTTGTCTAGCAATGACTACCCATGTCCATGTGTGAAGCAGAGGTAATGTAGGGTAGAGATTACTAATTTCACATCATGCCATCCAGGCTGTGATGAAACAGTGTCATGGAAATGCTCAGCTTTACATGGATTTGAAACCTATTCCAGAGGAGTGGCAACCTATGGGAGATGTATCTGTCTCTCCAGCATGTCCAATATTTGTCAGTCTACATTGATGGCCCTTGAGCAGCTGACTGTAGTCCCAAATGACATATGTAGGGACAGCATTTCTATCACAATTGTGTCAGAGATGCCACTGTAAGGCATACATAAGTCACCTCGATGCAGTCTATATCATACTGAGTACAGTGACAGCTACATCAGTTTATCCTTATTAGACACGTTTGACACCTTGGTTTATATTACTTGTAAATCTCTGAGGCCTGTCAATTTTCTGCTGGTGTCTGTTATACTACATAGCAAAGGGAGCATTATATTCCAGAGTAAAATAAGTAAAAAATACTGCACTAAGCCTGCAAGGCTAGAAACGTACTATAAACTGTTTATTCAATAAAACAACAAAAATACAAACAAAGTAAGTGCTTTCATGACATCCAGTTGCTTCATCAGACAACATTCAAAGACAGTGCTCATCCTAAATATTCCTCTACAAAGTCAGCTGACTTAATTAATCACATCAATTAAAGTGAACAAAGTATTTAAAAATGTGTGCATGTATAGTACATAACATATGATATAAAACACATAGAAGCATTTGCATACATTTTAAAAACATTTAAGAACTGTGTAAAAACTATATAAAAACTATGTGAAATCCTTCTCTATAAAAACAGCATTCTTTATTTATGCCTAACAGGGTGTGCCTTCAGAACATGTTTTAATGAAGAAGTACTGTTAAGACCTGGAGATCTTTCAGCATTTAGCAGAAAAATCCATTTCTGTTTTGTTGCTTCTGTGTGATTCTCCAGGTCCCCCCCCCCTAATATCTACATCTAATACTTGTAAAACAAAAAATCTAAAACTGTGTAAGATAATTTTGTAGTACATGTACTGCTAATGCATTGTTTTCTTTCTTGTTCTCCACATCCATGATGTGCTCAAGCACTCTGTCTTTAAGTTGTCTATTTGTTTTACTACATAGTAGGCATGACATTTCTCACAGAAAGAAAAATAGACCACATTGACTGATTTACAGTCTGCATAGTACTGCATTCTCAGTGTGAATCTCAAAGAGGGATGTTGGTAAAAGGAACTAGTATATAAATATTTGCATGCTGTATTCTTTCTACACCGAAATGTTCCTATCCTAGTAGATTCATACAGGTTTTTGTTTACGCTCTTCCTATGTCATAATTGTTATTTTATGGATTTATTGTTTCTAAAAGAGAAGGATGGTGTTGTACCAGCTATACTAATTAATTCTGGTGCATCTTGTAGAAGCCTCCAGTTATTCTTTATAATGTCACAGAATTCATTGATATCACTAGAATATTGAAAAGTAACTCTAAAATTGTCATTGGTAACCATTCTATTCTGGCTAGTGTTTGATTCTTCAGCTGTATAATCAAAGTATGGTTTACACCTATCAGCCCTATGTAACCAAGCTTCTTCTGTAGCTTTTATTATTTCTCTTTCTGAGTAACCTCTCTCTAAAAAATCTGATTTTAATTGTGATAGGACTGTATGCGCATCTCTGTCATTAAGTTCTATATAGCTGCCCTTTAAGTACATTGCTTGGAATATGTCGCAGGTGCATACTTCTTTTATGCAAAAGGACATTCCTCTTGGTAGGTTTTATATAAATGCTACTAGATATTTGCATACGTTCAGATTTCTTTAGTGTAAAGTCTAAAAACTCTATTAGGAATAAATGATATATATACCTACCAACACATCTCAAAGACAGTACTGAATAGCATTGTGGAGAAAGTATCTTTTTTAATTTTTGATTTGTTAATGACTAATCTTATTGCTGAAGAACTTTTCAAATATTTTAATGTTGCACATCCGTTGATTCCTAGAATTTATGGTCTACCTAAAATTCACAAGGACAAATCTGCGCCACCTATGAGACCCATAGTGTCTGGTGCAGGTTGGTGTATGGAACCATTATCTATTTATATTGAGAATAGCCTACATACACTCCTAGATCAATGTGAAACAATTTTAAAGGATACGAAAACTTTTTTACAGAAACTACATAATCGGCTACAAGGAGTAGATGACGATTATATTTTCGTCACACTTGATATTGAATCCCTTTTTACTTCTATTCCTAATGATTGGGGTGTAGAGACTATTGAGATTTTCTTACATCTAGGAATTGTTTTTCCCATAATAAGGTTACACTTATATGTACATTACTAGAGTTAGTCCTTGAGAATAATGTTTGTACTTTTAAAGAGGAATTATTTGTACAGAAGGTTGGCGTGGCTATGTGCACTGCGTGTGCCAATAGCTACGCCAACCTGGTGCTAGTACAATGGGAACTTACATCTATTTTATCAGAGTCCAATCAATATGGTCAGTGCATTTTATGGTACGTCCGCTTTGTGGACGATATTTTTTTGCTATGGAAAGGAAATGAGAATGCCCTAGAGGATTTCATTAGATATTTACACACAACAACTAACATCTTAAAATTTACTTACCAGTATTCTAAACATGAAATAGAGTTTTTAGACATTACACTAAAGAAATCTGAACTTAGGTTCATAGGTTCATAGGTTCATAGGTTCATACTAGGCTATCTGCCCAAGGGCATTTATAAGCCTAGCCCATAGTTATTTGGCTTTCGCCACCCCTTTAGTTTGAATAAAACTATGCCTATTATTTTGCTGTGCCTCTGTCAAGCAGTGACACTGAAGTAATCCCTGGGGTATATCTGCGATCCCCCATCCATTGGTCAAGATTCCTCTTGAACAAGGCCAGCGAGGTGCTCTGCCTCACATGTACCGGGATTTTGTTCCACAGCATAGGGAGTCTCTGGGTGATGAATCTGTCCCTCCAGCATGTTCTATTAATAACCGTGTCAAGGTTTAAGTCTCCCGCCCTTGTGGTTCTGAGGGATCTAGATTTTTTGAGGTGAAGCATATTCATCAAAACTTATGCAAATATCTAGTAGCATTTATGTAAAACCTACCAAGAGGAATGCCCTTTTGCATAAAAGAAGTATGCACCTGCGACATATTCCAAGCAATGTACTTAAAGGGCAGATATATAGAACTTTAAGACTACATAGTAATGACAGAGATGCACATACAGCCCTATCACAATTAAAATCAGGTTTTTTAGAGAGAGGTTACTCAGAAAAAGAAATAGTAAAAGCTATAGAAGAAGCTTGGGCTGATAGGTGTAACCCATACTTTGATTATACAGCTGAAGAATCAAACACTAGCCAAGATAGAATGGTTACCAATGACAATTTTAGAGTTACTTTTCAATATTCTAGTGATATCAATGAATTCTGTGACATTATAAAGAATAACTGCAGGCTTCTACAAGATGCAGCAGAATTAATTAGTACAGTTGGTACAACACCATCCTTCTCTTTTAGAAACAATAAATCCATAAAACAACAATTATGACATAGGAAGAGCGTAAACAAAAACCTGTATGAATCTACTAGGATAGGAACATTTCGGTGTAGAAAGAATACAGCATGCAAATATTTATATACTAGTTCCTTTTACCAACATCCCTCTTTGAGATTCACCCTGAGAATGCAGTACTATGCAGACTGTAAATCAGTCAATTTGGTCTATTTTTCTTTCTGTGAGAAATGTCATGCCTACTATGTAGTAAAACAAATAGTCAACTTAAAGACAGAGTGCTTGAGCACATCAGGGATGTGAAGAACAAGAAAGAAAACAATGCATTAGTAGTACATGTGCTACAAAATGATCTTACACATAGTTTTAGATTTTTTGTTTTACAAGTATTAGATGTAGATATTGGGGGGGGGACCTGGAGAATCACACAGAAGCAGCAGAACAGAAATGGATTCTTCTGCTAAATGCTGAAAGATCTCCAGGTCTTAACAGCACTTCTTCATTAAAACCTTTTCTGAAGGCACACCCTCTTAGGCATAAATAAAGAATGCAGTTTTTATAAAGAAGGATTTCACATAGTTTTTATATAGTTTTTACACAGTTCTTAAATGTTTTTAAAATGTATGCAAATGCTTCTGAGTATGTGTTTTATATCATATGTTATGTACTATATATACACACATTTTTAAATACTTTGTTCACTTTAATTGATGTGATTAATTAAGTCAGCTGACTTTGTAGAGGAATATTTAGGATGAGCACTGTCTTTGAATGTTGTCTGATGAAGCGACTGGATGTCGTGAAAGCACTTATTTTTTGAGTATTTTTGTTGTTTTATTGAATAAACAGTTTACAGTACATTTCTAGCCTTGCAGGCTTAGTGCAGTATTTTCTACTTATTTGTTTTTTGTTTTCCTGCACTACTTCATACCCTGCCTTCATTTGTTTTGTTCTTATATTCCAGAGTAAGCCTGAGGAGGGATGACTGTAGAGGATTTAGAACTGAATGTGATACTGCTGCAATGGCTTTCTAATCTGATGCAATATTTTATTTTTATTTTATTTTTATTTTACATTTGTTGACCGGGATAGTCCGACTGGATGCATGTCCATTTTCAGCGGAGGCCCGAGGAGAAAAGCTCCAAGAGTAAGCAGATACAGCATTACATAATACCAGCATTACATATTACAAACAGACTATTTACAGAGATTACATAAGTAAGCAAGTTAAACAAGTTCCACAGGTTACAGTTAATCCTGAGCACAAGTCAGGATTAAATTAATTACACAGTAAACTGGTTAACAGATTTTTTACACATTCTAGAGAGAGTTAGCCAGGCTTGATACATTGACATAGCCAGTTAAGTGACAAATGTTGTTTGTCTCTAGTTTTAAATTGACCTAAGGTGGAAAGTAAGGTAATATCAGCTGGAAGAGAGTTCCAGGATCTACTTACAGAGTTTGCAAAGAGAGAATCACCGGCTGTGCTATTAATTTTGCTAGTCTGAATTAGTAGTTTGTTAGAGGATCAAAGCGGTCTAGGATTGTTATAGGGGGGTGATAATATTTTTAAGTGCAGGAGTATTGTCCGGATTATAGAGGATTTTATAGGCCATAATCAGTTGGTTATACTGGATTAGGCTGGGTAGTTCAAGCCAACCAAGCTGATTTAGATTGATGCAATGATGTGTCCTAAAAAGCAGCCCAGTGGCAAACCTGGCAATGTGGTTGTAGCAAATTGAGAGTTTGTTAAGGACAGTCTTGATCAAATTCGAGAGTAGAGGGGATGCATACAGAAGGGTTGAAAGAAGGTGAGAGCGAGCTATGGCAATTTTAGCTGGAGGGGTTAGGAAGGCTTTAATTCTGTAAAGTGACCCTAGTTTTTTATTGATGGTTTTGATAGTTCGGTTAACATGTAGGTCAAATTTGAGATTATTGTCTATGATGACACCTAATAGTTTTGTAGATGGGTCAGGGGAGATTATTGTGCCATCATTTGATTTTATGGTAAAGGTGAAAGCGGTAGACCTACGTGTTGGTGAAAATAACAGCATTTTAATTTTTTTGGGATTTAGGATCAGACGATGTTCAGAAAGACAGTTTTCTATTGTATTAAAGGTGGTCTGGGTAGCTGACCATAACTCTACTGGAGATGTGGCTGAGCAAATCAGAGTAGAGTCATCAGCATATTGGATACAGCTGACTTTTGGGATGACAGTATAAAGGTCGTTAATGAAGATGGTGAACAGCAAGGGCCCTAGTATAGAGCCTTGTGGTACTCCGAGGGTGTTAGGTAGAAGGTTAGAGAGTTTGTTCTGCCAGAGGACAGCCTGCTGTCGACCATTCAGGTAGGATTGAAACCATTGGAGGGCTCCAGTATCTAGACAGAATATTTGCAGGGTGTGGATTAAAAGTTGGTGAGCAACCATATCGAATGCCTTGGAAAGATCCAAAAAGAGGGCTGAGGACATATAATTATTGTTGCGATTATGGTTTATGGTGTTAGTAAAGGCTAGGAGGGCTGAAGTAGTGCTGTGATGAGGACGGAAGCCATGCTGAGTGTTTGCCATAAGGCGATTTTGGATTAGGTGGTGCATGAGTTGTCTATGAATATATTTTTCCATAATCTTTGCAAGTGGAGAGAGTATAGTTATTGGCCTATAATTGGAGAATTCAATAGAGCTGCCTCCTTTGTGAAGTGGGATTACATATGATATTTTCCAGATGGTGGGAATTTTAGCTTCTACTATGGTTCGATTGATTAGTATTGAGACTGGGTAAGCAATAGCATCAGCTGATTTTTGTAGGTACTCGGCAGGAAGTTGATCAGCAGAAAGTGTAGTGGGTTTTAATTTTTTGATCAAGGTACGGATATGTGAAGTGGCGACTGGTTGGAAGCTGAACGCAAGTAGGTTTCTAGGGGTGCTACTTTCAGGACCAGGGGAGCTAGGAGGTAGTTGGCTAGCTAGGGCTTGAATTGTCTCAGTAAAGAATTGGTTAAATCTATCAGAAACATCTTCAGGGGTTTTATCAATAGTAGCAGCAGGGATTGCGGTTGAAGTTTGTCCAGGATATAGTAGATTATTTAAACCTACCCAAAACTTCTGAGGGTTATTTTGATTTACTGTCTGTAAATTACAGTAGTAGTGTTTTTTGTCTTGTAAAATTGATTTTTTGGTTTCGTTCCTGGATTGCCTGTATTTAATGTGATCTTGAGGGTCTTTAGAAGAACGCCATAAAGCCCATGCTTTGTTTCTAAGGGTAATTTTGAGTTTAGACTCTATAGAAAGCCATGGTGCAGTTTTTGCCTTGGTTCTCTTTGAATGAACAGGTGCATGCAAATCAAGGATCTCAAGGAATTTGTTGTTAAAGTATGCTACTGCTTCCTCTAAGGGGAGGTGTTTTAGAATAGACCAATTACATGAGTTTAGTTCAAACCTTCCTCACCACATTAGACACGTTGCAGTCTGCTTGTGTTCCCAGGTCTATCAATACAGAATTGGTGATAAGGGTATTCAGGGTTATGTTATAATAAGCCAGAACATTGTTAGTATCAAAGGAAATGATGATGCATTTATATAGCAGTGATTTAACAGCACAGAGTTGTCATCAGTCATTAGTCTGTGTAAGCCCCTTTTGAACAGTACTCATATTGTCAGGGGATACAGTGATAGCACCTAAGCGTCCTTTAACCACAAACTTGGCTAGCCACAGGCACTCTGTTTTGGTCCGGACTTCTGAGAAGTACATGGTAAACATGAATGGACACAGCAGTGATACCTTTTGTAACCCATGGGTGATGTTTCTGCTGCTAAAGATGAACTCTCCCACTTTGAATGAGTGCTGTTTGTCTGTGAGACAGTTTGCAACCCACTGGACAACATAGCAGTTGACATTCACTTGGCTTCACTTCTCACTGACAAAGAGTGTGGGTTTGTGTGGAAGGCCTTGGCCAAGTCAAGATCGACTAGGTCAATGTTGTGCACACATGCTATGTTTCTGGTCACATTATTGAATACCAACAGTTTTAGCATGCACAACCTTCCCTTGAGAAAACTATGCTGGAACAGATGTACTGTTTGGATGTCTACTCTGTCCTTGTATCTGACATCCATGAAAATCCATTCCACTGTCTTACAGTTGAGGCTTGTGAAACTTAAGGGGCTATAAGTACGTGTATGTTGCTGATCCACACTTGTGTAGGGGGAAATAGGTTGCTGTTTCAAATCTGTGTGGATAAAGGTAGTACTCAGACTATGATTGAATAGGGTGCCTAGTGCAGTAGTTCGCTGGTTAAGAACATTACGAATGCATGCCAGAATGACATTTTGTCCCATGGAGGCTGTGTTCCTAGTCTTGGAGAGAGCAGTGATTACTTGCTCTTTGTAGAGAGATTGATGTTGAAGACATGTTGTGGTAAGCTTGGGGTTGGGTGAGGGGATAATGTTTATCCAAGCATGTCTGATAGCAGGTTCTCAATTTACACTGGGTCAATGTGTGCAGTGCCATCCCCAATTAATTCAGCACACATCTGAGTTATACCTTTGATGTTGCAGATGTAGCAGAGGAAAGCCTTATGGTTATTCTTGGCTATGGTTTTGACATTTATCCCATAGCTGCTCTGTGAGGATTTTACAAGGTGTTCTATTGTCTTGTTTAGGCTGGGGATGTTCATCTTCCAGTTTGGGATTTGCACATTTGTATTTATAAACATCAGCTTTGTTCACTTACTGTATAATCAAGTAATGTCAGACAACCATCGGCATGGTTATTATTTTCATAAAGATCTTTCTTTGATCCTATCAGGTAAGTCTGTGTCTATACATTTGTATAGATATTTATAGAGGGCATCAGGGTATACCTTACTATAGATGTCAATGTCGTCTGTGGAAACTGTAGTTTGGAAGAAGATTATACCATCCCTTAGGATGGTGTAGTTACCTTGGAAGATGTATTTTCAGCTGACCTCTCATTTTTCAATTCTGTACCTATTGCAAATTAAAAAAAAATACTTTATGGTTGGATGAAACCGTGCAAGCCCTACACATGAGGGTTGCATTGATCAATGTTTTTTGTGAGGACTAAATCTAAAATTTTACAGACACTTGTGGGGTGGTGCAGGCTTAGTTCCATGCCATATGAGTTATCAAAGTCTAGGAATTATTGTGCAAGTAAGTTTTTCCTCATATAAGTTTCACAATCAAAGTAGTTATAGTTGAAATCATCCCTGGGTAGGTTATTTTGTTCAACTTTAATTGTTACAAGTACTTATAAATAGGCTGTGTGGCCTTTCTTGTTCATGGAAAGAGACATATAACTGGCGATAACATTAAAGGGTTTCTTAGCCACAGTAAATTGGAATTACATTAACTCCATAGACTTATGTTGTCTACTCCCTGTACATGAAGAATTATCTTCAGTGAAGATAGAAAATCCAGCTCCTGTGGTTCCCACAACTTCAAATTATAGTCTGAATGTGTGGAAGGCATTGTAGCCTGCAAGGCTGAGTTACTTCCTGCATCCTTGAATCAGGCTTCTCTGACTGCACAGGTGTCCACCACTTCCATTGGGACAAATGCTAACAGAGAGTGCAGTTTCTGATGTTAATTCCTACAGTTTAGCAGTGTGACCCTTACTTTGTTGGAGTTATATATTTTTACATAGTAACTTCTGTTTTTGTGACCTTGCCTAATAAAGGCATTATGGTGGAGGCAAATGCCTTAGCCAGCAAACAAAAGCCTAGAGGTACCATGTGAAGTCCTTGTCTTGCCAAGCAGTGTGGTCTATCCACAATGTCATCCTACACTGACAGGAGCTGGAGACCCTTAGAATGACACCAGACACATAATCAATTTCAGAAGATCATTTGTTCTTTATACTGTTGTCTCATCCTAGGCAAGCTTATAATGCTGATCAAGCATATGGACATACATGCCTGGGACACGTATTTGGAGAGCTCAATCATGTCTGCCTCCATATATTCCCTAGAGATATATCTCAAGTTGTGCATACCAACACCAACTATAATGGATTAATAGTGGGACTTGTGGAGAAACTTGATTGCATGTGTGATGTGACCACTACTTGTGCCACACAACTGATTCTGCATTTCTCCTTGTTTAAGCTGGACAGTGGGGCATATTTTTCTGTGGGATGATAATGGTGCTGAATTTGAAGTATATATAGAATATTTAAACAGAACCACAATTTTTTTCAAATTTACAGCCCAGTTTTCTGTGGATACCATCAATTATCTAGATGTTAGTCTAACTAAATGTAGTGGAGGTATTAATACTTTGATACATAGAAAAGCAATACACTCCAACTGATATATCTACAGAAACAAAGATTATAAGGACTTTAAAAATAACAAAAAGTTTAATATAAGTAGAAAACAGGGTTAATTTCCTTGTTATAGTTGCATATGCTATGATGATATAAATACAAATTGCGACTTTACACATCCTAACACTAAGAAGAAATATACTTTCAGGTGTTTTGCAACTTGTAATACTGCTGCCATTGTGTACATGGCATGCTGTAATGTTTGTCAAGCATTCTATATAGGAAAATGCACAAGAAGGTTGAAGGACAGAATTATTGAACACAAATCTGAAAAATGTAGAGAGGTAGCAACTAATGCTTTGGGCAAGCATATGAGGGAGAAAGGAAGTACACATATATTTAACTTTAGAGTGAGTGACCTCATACAGAAGAAAAAAGGGGATCTCAACAATGAGTTAGAAGTATGTCAATACTCAAGGATCACACTCTTAGAAGCTGATTGTTTTCCAGGTTTAAATACAGCAGTAAGCATTAAATCTATTTTAAAAAAGACAGTTAACTTTGAAATAACATCTTGTGTGGATTGGTCTTAGTTAAATGTTTTACTTATTATTTGGCTATACTGACTTTCTGTAACATTTTACCTGTATATATGTCTTTAAACTGAAGTGCTTAATACAACTGTGTCATGTGATTAGACTTATGGTATAAATTTACTATTTAAATGAAGGCATTTGATCTCTTTTTTTTTTCACACTGATGAAGGGTTGATCCTGAAAGCTTTGAGATTTTTTTCGGGTTTGGAATAAATGCTGCATTTTACCGCAACATTTCCAGGTTTGGGATTTTTTACTACTGGTATGTGATATGGTGCTATTTTAGGGGGACTAACATATGGGGTGTACAGTTGGAGGTCTATCCAAAGTGGGATCTATATTTCTGTTCTGGAGAGATAATATGTGAAATTACTGCTTGTTTAACTGAAATTTGCCCCGCTATGTTAAGCTGGTGAAGATCTGCTCTGCTAGATAGCATTGTTAATTTTAATGGAAAATAACTGTATTGTTTTTTCTGCATCTACATCCACAATCAGTTAAGCTCTCTGTCTGCAAACAAGAACAGAACAGAACAGCTAAGACAACAAAACACTGTTAAAGCTCAGAATGAGACCAGAAACAGTTACCTTCAAATATATAGTCCTAATGTTCACTGCAGGTTCAGGGGAACAGAGGTGTGTTCTTACAAATCATGTGTCTTGAATGTTTACTTATCAATAGTTGAATTGAACTGGATTCATCCAGTGTGAATCCAATGTATAGTGCGGGCAACACAGCTGCAACAGAATAAAACCAGTAATTGACAGTTTGTTTGTTCATAACATTACATAGGCAATGGAGTCAAAAGCAGCATAATATTATTCAAAATTAGTCATAGCAACACAAAATAAAACTGAACTGTACGTTTTCTTACATAAGTAAAAGCAGCAGCTGGACATACTGCAGGGCTTTCACTTCATAACAGTGGCTAAAAACCATGGCGTGATGAATGTGCATAGAACACTGTTCCAAAGGCTGCTGTAAAACACTCTCTGTATAATGTCCAATAACAGCTAAGACACACACACCACCTCCCACTCAGTTGACTGCATTGAGAATAGAACCCCTACCTAAGTACACAGACTACAGAAGACAGTACTTAATGCATGGACCACAGCACAAGTCTGATTTTAATTGGACTGCAGATGATGTAGTAGATGACATCAGCAGGCCATGTGGGGGACACGAGGTTGGAGGCCTGCTTGAATTAGATGTCTGTGCAAACTCCAAAACACTGCAAAACCATGGTATTGGAAAAGTCAGTTAGGGACACACATTTCCACTTTTGTTTATGGACACACACACACACACACACACACACACACACACACACACACACACAGTTGACTGCAGTGAAAATAGAACCCCTACCTACCTAAGTACACAGGCTACAGAACCCAGTACTTAATGCATGTGCCACAGCACAAGTCTAATTTTGCAAACACCAAAACTCTGTAAGACCATTCCACTAAAGAAGTCATTTAAGGATACACACTTCCACTCTTCTTTATGGACCCACACCCAACTGACTGCAGTGAGAATAGAACCCCTATCTTTCTAAGAACACAGACTACAAAATGCAATACTTAACACAAGCACCACAGCACAAGTCTGATTTTAATAGGACTGCAGGTGATCCTATAGCAGATGACATTAGCAGGCCATGTGGGGGACAATAGGTTGGAGGCCTGCTTGAAATGGATGTTTGTGCAAGCACCAAAACACTGCAATGCCTTGCAATGGGAGAAGTCAGTTAGGGATACACACTTCCACTCTTCTTTATGGGCACACACACACACACACACACACACACACACACTCATAGTCTAATGCAGTGAGAACCAAATTCCTCCCTAAGTGTGAAGACTACAGAACACAGTACTTAACGCAAGTGCCACAGCACAAATCTGATTTATATAAGAGTGCAGGAGAACTTGTAGATTCATAGGTTCATAGGTAGGTACTAGGCTATTGGCACAAGGGCCTAATTAAGCCTAGCCAACAAGGTTCCATGGCCTACGCCACCCAAGAAAGTTAATTTCGTGTGCCCCTGTCAAGCAGAGCCACAGAAGTGATCCCAGGGGTGTATTTCTTCTTTCCCATCCACTCATCAAGATTTTTCTTGAAGAGTGCTAAATAAGGAACTTTGCTTGACA
Organism: Protopterus annectens; assembly: GCF_019279795.1. Taxonomy (NCBI): domain Eukaryota; kingdom Metazoa; phylum Chordata; order Ceratodontiformes; family Protopteridae; genus Protopterus; species Protopterus annectens. Next base: position 569,595,693 of record NC_056726.1, read on the forward strand.
CAGATGGGTAGCTTGTTACAAGTATAGGAAGTCTCTGGGACAGGAATCTATCCCTCCAGCATGTCCTTTTTATTGTGGTGACAAGGTTTAGGTCCCTAGAGCATGTAGCTCAGAGGCACTGGGATTTCTTTAGGTGTAGCATGTCCAACAGCTCTGGGTTTAACATAGCTTTATATGTTAGGCAGAGATCTCCTCAGAGTAGGCGATATGCTACAGAGTAAAGCTGGAGTTTTTTGAGACGGTCAGTGTAGGGCATCTGTTTGAGGCCAGTAATCCTCTTGTGAGTTACTTCTGTGGCTTTTCCAGCTGCTGCAGATGTTTTGTGAGGTACATTCCAAAAGGGGCATGGTACTCTATAATGGGTCTAATGAGTGCAGAGTATAGGGGAACAATGACCTCTTTTTTCCTGGATGAGAACCCTTTTGTGATGAGGTGTTCCACATAAAAGGATTTCCTGACTACTGTGGTGATGTGATTACCAAAGGAGAGAATACTGTCCACCTGGGTCCCAAGGTCTCTTATCACACATTTGGTGTTAAGTAGATTGCCGTTTATGTGGTAGTTCAGCGGTACAGAGTTTTTACCAAAGGGGATGATAATGCACTTTTTGGCATTGAGCGTAAGGTCATGCCTCTGACACCAGGCATCTGTCTCAGTGAAGCCCTTCTGTAGAATGTCCACATTATTTGGGGACTCAATTATTGTTCCTAGTTTGCAGTCATCTGCGAACTTCATTAGCCAGAGGCCTTCTATATTAGCCTGTACTTCAGAGAAGTAGATACCAAACAGGAGAGTTTCCAGGACTGAGCCCTGTGGTACTCCACTTGTCACTGGTTTGAAGTCAGATTTGGAGTCTGCAACTTTTACAGCCTGGGTTCTGTCAGTGAGCCAGTTGGCAACCCATCTTGTGATATAGGGATAATCTTGTGATATAGGGATTTATCCCTAGTTTAGTGAGTTTAGCTATAATTCCAGAATGGGGGATGGTATCAAAAGCCTTGGCAAGGTCAAGGTAGGCTGTGTGAACCACCGTACCCTCGTCTACGGCTTTGGTGACTGCCTCAAAGAAGTTGGTCAGCTTCAGGAGGCATGATCTGCCTTTTACAAACCCAAACTGGGTGGGGTCCAGAGTTTGGGGGTTACCAGTGTCTTTATTTATGAGTTCCATGATGATACATTCCATGGCCTTACAGATCAGGCTCATCAGGCTAATAGGGCAATAGTTCCTGGGATCAGTGGTGGCTCTCCCTTTGTGGAGTCGGATAACTGTTGCTGTGTGCCATTCAGTGGGCAGAAAGCCTGACGTAAGACTATGATTGAACATGGTGCTTAGGTGGGGAGCCAGTTCATTCTGATCTAACCTCCAAAAAATTTCTCACGCCTATAACAATATTGCCAGGTTTGCTACCAGCAATCCATACATGACACACCATTGTCTTAATCTTAAGCAGCTCAACTGGCTTGAATTACCTAGCTTGCTAACATTTTCCCAACTCATCATTGCTCACAAAATCTTTTATCAACCTAAAAATACTCCTATTCTTGCTAACCTTATCACCCCTTATACTAATCTAACTTCACTACGCTCTTCAAGTAGATTACTTGTTTGTACCACGAAGTCTAATAACTTGTCAGGTGATAGCATTTTCTCAAACACTGTTGGCAAACATTGGAACCTTCTACTTCCAGATCTAACTCTACTACCATCTCTGTCTCTCTTTAAACTAAGACTCAAAATTCACCTAAAATCACACTGGTTGTGCCCCTGCACAAACCCTGACTAAATTGCTTACCTCTTTCACTTCTATCTTCCTACTTCTTGGGTCCACTTTCACCCTTTTACCCCTCTTATGTATATAACTGCTCTCCTATTTTTGCTTTCTAACTTTTTCTTTCTTCAACCTACTTCTACTACAACCTTCCTATAATGCTTCTTTATACTAAGGTTTGCATATAATTGCAATGTTTACAAGTATATTATACCTTCTTTAGTAGACTACCCTTAAACGATTTTCATTATGCTACATTTACTAAGAGTAGTTCATCTTCTGTTAAAAAAAAAAAAAAAAAAAAAAAAAAATGTAATCAATTTTTTTCTATATATTTTTTTTTTTTTTGGTTTCAATGTTTTTATGTAACAATTACTACTGTTTATATTTGTTTCTGTAAATCCTCTATTAATTTTTTAATGTTTTTTAATGTTTTTCTGGAGCTTTTCTCCCCGGGCCTCTACTGAAAATGGACATATATCCAGTTAGACTAGCCCGGTCAACAAATGTAAAATAAAATAAATAAATAAATAAATAAAAACTTCATGTAAAGCGCAGCCTGGGATGCTGTCCAGTCCCATGGATGCTGTGTTTTTGGTTTTAGAGAGTGCAGCTTTTACCTGCATAGATGTGATTACAGGGACTCTGCATTCTTCCTGTATAGATATGAGCTCTTTAGGGGGTGAGGGGGGGTAAAGTTAGCATTGAACATATCTGCCAGGATGTTGGCAATATCAGTTGGTTCTGTAATTTTCATGCCATTGTGCTGTAACTCAGAGCAGATCTGCGTGTTGACATAGCTATAGAATGGGTTGTGGTTCCCTTAGAATCAGTGGTGATTTTTGTTTTCATAGCTAGCTTTGGAGAATCTTATAAGGGATCTCAACTTCTTACTGAGGCTGGCCAGGCAGCTCCTCCACTCATGGGATTTTACTCTCTTTTGTAACAGTTTCTTCCTTCTGTTGTAGAGTTTGTTTATGGCAGGGGACCACCAGATTGGCTTCCTTTTTTTTGGAGGATAGCATTTTGGTTCTGTTTGGGATAGCATGATCCATGCTCTCATATAAGTGCTTATAGAGTGCATTTGTGTAGGATTCAGCAGTCATAACTGTATTGTCCATCTGGATGGGTGTCATGAAGTTCGCCACTTCTGTCTTAAGAAGTATGAAGTTGGCATTGGAGAAATATTTTACCATGGTTTCTTTAATGGTGGGTGGGGGTGGGATGCAGATATCTAGGGTGATTAGCTTATGGTCAGATCTGATCAATGAGGAGTTAATTTCAGATGTGGAACACCAGTCACTCATGTTGGTAATGACTAGGTCTAGGATATTGTTGCCCCTGGTGGGGGTGTGGAGCAGTTGATCCAGGGCATTGGAATTTATGGATTCCAGAAAGCGTTGAGAGAGGGAGTTGGTACATGAGTAGTTTTCCCAGTTGATGGTGGGGTAAATGAAATCTCCCATTATTAGGGTGTTTGCTTGAACCCTAATATTTTTCAGTATATCAAGACAACAGCATTGGGAATCTGGGGGCGTGGTGGGGGATCTGTAGCAAGCTACAATTTGGATTGCAGTTTTGTCCAGAGTTAGTTGTACTTGGATAACCTTGGATGCATTATGCTGCGCAACTACCTGGATATCCTTAATGAATATGGACACACCTTCGCCTTTGGTGTTCTGGTCCAGGTTAGATGAACGAAAAGTGTGGTATGAGTTATAGCCTGGTAATGCAGGGGTACTGTCTAGAGCCTTGAACCAGGTCTCAGTCACTGCACAGATATCGATGTTCTCCATTTTAAGGGGTGCCTCAAGTGAGTGCATATTGAGATTTATACTTCTAGCATTGAGTAGCATTACTCTCAGTTTTTGCTTGCCTGTTCCTGTTACAGTGGTGAATTTGTCATTTGAACCTTGACTAAAAAAGGCACTATAGGGGCAGCAAAAGCCTTAGCCAGTATCTGGAATCCCAGGGGTGACAGGTGCAGGCCATCTCTGGCAAAGAATCGTGGTCTGTCAACCATGTCGTCCCAGGCAGCAGATACTGGATTCCCATAGAATGACACCAGAAGCTTAGCCAATTGTTGAAGTCAATCATTTTGTCCTTGTACTGCTGTATCATTCTGGGTGATGGCAGGATGCTAATCAGGGCTAGGGTCATACCTACCTGGGCTACAAGATCGCAGAGCTCTTCCATGTCTCTTTTCATGTAGTCCAGGGAGGTACATCTCAGGTTGTTCACACCAACATGGACAATGACAGAGTCATATTTGTACTTGTGGAGTGACCTGAGTGCATGGGTTATGTGGCAGATCCTGGCACCCGACAGACAGCTGACAGTAACCTTCTCCTTGGTTAGCCTGGTAAGTGGGACATCAGTGTGCCTGACTATAGAGTCACCTATGACTAGAGTGTTGGGTATGTTAGTTTGCCTTATGGGCTGTGGTTTATTGGCACACTGAGTCTATAGCCTATATGTCATTTGGGTTGTGTTGGGGGTGGAGGTTGCTTGCGTTTCTGCTTTGGAGGTCTCTGTTGCTTGAGCAGATTATTATTGAGAGCCTCTGTGAATGTTTTTGTGCTTCTATGTGAGGATTTTGGTGGTGTAGAAAACAGTCAATGTTCCGTGCTGTAGCCAAAGTCAACCAGTCCAAAAGATATGCACTGAACAAGTGTAGGTTTAGTGGGACTATGTGATGTGTGTGGTGTGGTGCAAGTGTTTACCTTCTCCTCTTGACTGTCAAGTTCAGTCTTGGTTGGAGAGAGCTTAACCTCCAGTTTGCTAGATAAATGCATCTCTCACAGGTTGTGCTGTTGGGTGGTAGGATGAAAATGTTGTCTGTGTACATGAGGCAATTGCTACATTGCTTCAAGATGCAAAGATTCATCAGATAGACAGGAGAGAACACTGGGAGCTGACCCTTGGACATGCTTGAATAAAACATTACTTTCCTCTAGACAAGTGAAGAAAGTGAGTATAAGAGCTGTTTTTCTCTAAGCAAGTGAGAAAAGTAAGTACAAAAACTGTTTTCCTCTAGGTAAAGAGGAAGGTTGAGTGATGTAGCAATGTGTAGCTTATTTAGTGCTAACAACAAGTTCTGAACATGTGCTAAGCACAAATAAGGAAATTTGAGTGCTAAAACTAAGAATCTGTACCTGGATTTTGTGGTAGATAGGCTACATAGTGCTTATCACTCCCCCTGATAAGCTAGAATGCTTCCCTCCAACACAGAAAGGCTTGGGGGGCTCAGAAGCTTACAAACAGTCCTGGATAGAGCAAATCTGTATCTGGACTACACTAGTTACAGGAAAGGTGGTAAACAAGTGCAAACACGAGCTTTTAAACCAGAAAGTTGAAAGAAATGGAAAAACTGGCCAAACGGCCAATAAACTACAATTTCTGGGCCAGAAACCACTTCTGTGGTAGATAGGCTACCTAGTGCTTACCACTCCCACTGATAAGCTAGAAGGCTTCCCTCCAGCACAGAAAGGCTTGGGGGGATCAGGAGCTTACAAGCAGCCCTTGATTCAGCAAATCTGTATCTGGACTAGACTAGTTACAGGAAAGGTGGGAAATGAACACAAATGCAATCATTTAAACCAGAAGGTTTAAAGAGATGGAAAAGCTTCCCAAACGACCAATAAACTACAATTCTGAACCAGAAACCACTTTTGTGGTAGATAGAATACCTAGTGCTTACCACTCCCACTGATAAGCTAGAAGGCTTCCCTCCAGCACAGAAAGGCTTGGGGGGTCAGAAGCTTACAAACAGTCCTGGATACAGCATATCTGTATTTGGACTAGACTAGTTACAGGAAAGATGGGAAACAAGTGCAAACACAGGCTTTTAAACCAGTAAGTTGAAAGAGATGGAAAATCTGAGGCCAATATATTATAGTAGAAGACATTAGTAAGCTATGGGTGGAGCAACAGCTTGGGAGGCCTGCATAGGCACATTGCTATTTAGTGCCATCTGAGGCTTGTAGCCTAACAGAAGTATACTGTTTAGAAGTCTGGCTGTGAGGCAACACAAGTATGTTTATTGAGCATATTTGGCTGTTAGTTTGGCAAAGTAAGCCTGTGTGCACCACCAAATGTCCCCGTCCATGAGGGAGCACACACCATTATATGTTACTGTGAAGATAGCTGAAGGCTGCCAGCTTAGCTACATAGAATTTTGTAGATAATTCTGTCATTTGTAAATATTAATATAAGCCACAGGCTTGTTCTCTTAAATGGAAGAAAATCCTGTTAGATGTTGCACTGCAAAAATGTAACAACAGTGTACTATACTGTAACAAAGCTGATAAGTCAAGCATTGTGAAATTCTTTGATCTAAAACTCGAAGCCAAGATGGAAGGAGGCATTCTGCCTATTGTTTTGTGGCCAGAGTTAAGGGCTAGAATTTACATGTATAATTTCTTTTATTGCTCTGGCTTCCTGACCAGCTGCAAGATCAAAAGGGCTAATAAACTCTGATTTCTGTTTTTTTTTTTTTTTCCTGATTTCTGTTAGCCTGGAAACCAGAAAGAAATGATATAATCTGAAATGAATCAGTGGTACTGTTTTATCAATTTAAGGACAAAATGGGTTGGGAGGGTGGCCTAATGGTTAAGGTGTTTTACTTACAAACACAAGGTGCAGGGTTTGAGTCTCACACGGGATAATTGGCTAGGCTTAAAATGGCTCGCAAGGGCAGTTAGCCTAGTACTAATCTATGAACCTATGAACCTAAGAATGAGAACATTTGAGCATTTGTCTTGAGAAAACCCAACATCACTAGCTCTCTGCCTGTGTCTGTATGTAAGTAGAATCTGAGACTTTAGTGTTTCCCTTAGAAATAGTTAAGAATTAGGAAGAGTGTTTTTCTGTGTTGATGTCAGAACTATTCTACTGTATTATTTTAAGCATTTTTCTGTGATCTCTGAACTCTTGACTAGCACTTTGTAGTAAGAAGTACTGTCTTGTGTTTTTTTATTTATTATTAAATATATTTAAACCTTTCAACTGTGGCTGTTTTGTGAAGAGACAATTTAAGCTCTAGCATATATTGCATGTATATAGTGACACAGCCACTCCAAATAAGCCTTGACTGTTCATTTGCAGTTACCATTATTGCACAGTATAATTGGACATCCTTTCATAAGGACCTTTTGGTAGCTGCTAAATATTAGTGGGTGGTGGCAGTGTTTTTTACCGCATTGTCTGAGTAAAAGGGGCACAGCTGGAGAACCTGTGCCAGCCTTTCCCATGAGTGTCAGTGTGGTTGTATATAACTCTTATCTCAAAGTGTGTGTGTGTCAGCTACTTGAGTAGGGACATGAAGCACTGGCTGGACAGAGAGGGTGCAAAGATTTTAGCTTGCCCACTAGGCTGAGATCTGGACCCTATAGCTGTGCCAGTGGGGGGTCTTATTGGGGACCTGGAGAGAAAGGGAGAAACCAGCCCCAGACTGACTGTGATCTCTGTGTGCTCTTAAGGGAAATTGTACTTTACCGTGTGTGTATTTATTATCCTTTCCCTATATGGACACCCCTTACTGGTGTTAGTGGTGAGAATTGAGGCTCCTTGATTGCTGGGCCAGTGAATGGGCATCACATATTAATTATTTGGCAGTGGTGGGTTATCCACACCACATATTAATTGGCTGGCAAATACTAATTGGCTTGTAGTGGTGTGGGTAGTGTGAATTCCTGTAGCTTGTGTACAGTGATCACTGAAGGTGTTTTTGTACTCTAAAGAAGCCATTCAGTGAATACTCAAGAGTTCTGATCACAATTGTTTTATTTATTTTGTTAGCTTAGTTAGTCAGGGAGAGCAGGCAGCATGTCAGCAGAGGGGTATGGAAAGCTGATAAGGAGCCAGCTGGCTGAGATGTGCCAGGCTAGGGGACAGTTGCATGGAAACCTGACTAAGGCAGACATGATTGCAGATGTGGTCACAGCTGCATCAGAAAACAGCAGCCAGGAGGGCGATCAGACTGGCAGTGGAGGTGTACCACCCTCAGAGAATGGACAGCTCAACCTTTCTGCAGAGGACTTAAAAAAACATCTGGAGCCAAAATTACTTGAGTTGGAGGTCAGGCATTTGAAAATAGAAGCAGCTGAGAGACTGAGGTGTCTAGAGATTGAGGACAAGGAGAAACTGTGGTGTTTGCATGTGGAGGAGAATGAGAGACCGCTACACCTGGAAGCTGAGGAAAAGGAGTGTCAGAGGCAGCATGAAAAGAAGATGCTGACTCTTTCACCAGAGCCATGGAGGTAATGGGGAAGGGAGTAAGCAGACACCAGAAGCACAAAAGATCAGTAAATTTCTTATTCAGTTTAAAGAGGGGGATCATTTTGATAGTTTCATTCATATGTTTGAGAGGGTATGTAAACAGTATGATGTTGACCAAAGGATCTAGGTATGGTTCCTGACCCCCTTACTCCATGGTAAAGGTGTAACTGTGTTGTCTAAAATGTTTGATATGGACTGTTTTAATTATACTACTGCTAAGAACTGTCTGTTAGAATTTTTTAAGCTAACACCTGAAATGTATAGCAGAAAGTTTCGTGAGCATAGAAGCAAGGCAGATGAAAGTATGTGTGAATATGTTGCTGAACTGAGCAGTTATTTTCATAAGTGGTGAGTGGATGTCAGGTCACCACTTCTGAAGGGCTGGCAGACCTTTTGGTGAGGGAACAAGCCCTTAGCACTTTGCCTGAGGACATGAGGATTTCTTTCTTGACATGAGGATCTGGTTAGCTGATAGACAATGTGCTACTTCAGATGAGTTGGGGAAGAAGGGAGTCCTATACCTAGCAAGCAGGGCATCCCTGCACAGGAAACAGACCCCCAGTACTGCTCATGGGTCTAAAGTAACCCATGGTGGGCAGCACCGACTGCCCCAACAGATTCTGCCAGTAACAGTGGAAGCCACTAGTCCAGGTACACATCCAGGGCCTAGGGTTTAATGTTTTGAATGCAACCAGTATGGCCATGCGGCATACATATGTCCACAGAGGCAATGTGGGGAACAAAAATTGAGAGACCAAGTAAATGGGAAAGACAAAATGCCAATAGTAAGTTGTCTTGAGACAACAAGGGTACTGAACTACTATCCTGCAGATGCCCTGATAGGGAAGGATTTAGATGAGGCAGTACCATGTGTTTATGCAGTTACACGCAGTTAGACTAGGAGACAAGCATGTGGGTCTGGTAGCCTGGGGGAGACCCAGACAAGACTGCAGACTTGGAGCCATGACTGGTGAGGTGGTTACTTCAAGGAGGGAGCTACTCTGTAGCAGTGAGACTGAATGTGAGCCACAGCTGCTTGTGGGTACTGATGTTCCCTTGGACAGAGTGACTGCAAAGGTAGAGGTGAGTAGTAGTACCCAGGCTGACAGTGAGACACCACTGTCAGAGGATGCCAGACTTCCTGTGGAAGGGGAGCTGGGAAGGGTTACAAAGAGAAAGTTGAGATAGGCTCAGCTCTCAGACCCTACATTGCAAGGCCTGAGGCAGGTAGCTAGGGAGGCACCTGATTCTCAAGGGAAGGGGAATCTGTATACTGGGACAAAGGGTTATGGTACAGAGAGTGGACCCCTGAGGGAGGGCTAGAAGGTGAGAGGGTATGGCAGTTGGTAGTGCCTACAGCCTACCATCTGGCATTTCTAGTCATACTCATGATATTCCCTTTGCAGGTCATATGGACATAAAACGTACAAAGAGACATATTATGCAGAAATTTTATTGGTCTGGAATTTTCATAGAGGTAACAGGGTACTGCAGGACGTGTGAGAAGTTCCAAAAGTTAGGCAACGCAGGAGACAAGATGAGAGTTCATTTGATGCCTTTGCCTGTGATTGAGGAGCCATTTCAGAGGATAGCTATGGATATTGTGGGGCCTCTGAGTATCCCAAGTTCCACAAGGAAAAAGTATATCCTAGTGGTAGTAGATTATGCTACAAGATACCCTGAGGCAGTGGCTTTGTCCTCTATTGAGGCAGAAAAGGTGGCAAATGCTTTGTTAGAGATTTTCAGAAGGGTAGGTTTCCCAAAGGAAATACTGACTGACAGAGGTGCCAATTTCATGTCAGACCTGCTGGTTTGTCTGTGGAATTACTGTGGGGTGAAGCACCTGAAGACCACCCCCAGACTAATGGTCTGGTTGAGAGGTTAAACTCTACAATCAAGTCCATGCTATGGTCATTTGCAAACCAGTTTAAGATGAACTGGGACAAATATTTGCCCCATCTGTTGTTTGCTTACAGAGAGATTCCCCAGGAATCCACAGGTTTTTCACCCTTTGAGTTGCTCTATGAGCATAGGGTGAGGGGACCTCTAGATTTAATTCAAGATGAGTGGGAAGGTGAGTGTGAATCTCAAGGGGAGTTGTTATGGCTTGTGTCCTGAGCCTCAGGACAGGGCTCAGGGAACTTGTGAGCTTGGCCGAGGAGAACCTGGCAGAAGCCCAACAACAGAAAAAAGGTATGGTATGACAGGAATGCTCGAGCTAGAGAGTACGCTGCAGGGCATCAGGTAATGGTTCTCATTCCTATTAGACACAACAAGCTGCAAGCAGCTTGGGGGGGACCCTACAAGGTGGTAAGAAAGTGATGTTAACTACATGGTGGAACTGCTAGCCAGGAGGCAGGGGCAAAAATTGTACCATGTTAACATGATGAAACCTTACCATGATAGGGAGGCCCTTGTGCTGAGCATCATTTGCATTGGATTGCCGGAGGAGTCTGAGAGAGATCCGGTGACTGATCTCCTCAGTGAGGCTCGGACTGGCACCTCAGTGGAAGGGGTAGCAATGTCCCAGCAACTATCTCCTACCCAAGTTCGAGAAATCTGAGTAGTGTTACAGACGTTTGGGGACATGTTCATGGGGAAACAGGGTGCACCCACCTGGTGCAGCACCAGGTGGATACAGGACCACAAAAGCCTATTGGGCAGGCCCTTTATAGGGTGCCTGAGAGAGTCAAACAGACTCTGATGGAGGAGATACAGGAAATGTTGAAACTAGGGGTAATTCAAGAGTCCAACAGTCCCTGGACCTCCCCAGTGGTGCTGGTGCCAAAGAAGGATAGTAGTAGTACCAGAATCTGTGTGGACTACAGGAAATTAAATAGTCACACAGAGTCAGATCCTTACCCCATGCCTAGGACAGATGAGGCCCTACAGCTGCTGGGTGGGGCTAAGTATCTTACAACTTTTGATCTTACCAAGGGTTACTGACAGATGCCCTTGACTCCCAGTGCTAGAGAGAAGTCAGCCTTTGTGAATCCTTTTGGCTTGTATGAGTTCACAAAAATGCCATTTGGAATGAAAATCGCCCCAGCAACTTTCCAGAGGCTAGTAGATCACATCCTAGCAGGAGGGTTTGCCCTTGCTTATCTAGATGATATTGCCATCTACAGCCATTTCTGGCATGAGCACCTTCAACATATCAGAGAGGTGCTGGGCAGACTACAGCGGGTAGGGTTGACCATTAAGCCAAGCAAATGTCAGGTGGGTATGGCAGAGGCCTCCTACCTGGGACATAGAGTGGGGGGAGTAGTAAGATCAGGCCAGAACCTGCCAAAGTGGAAGACATACAAGCATGGCCTGCACCTGTTACCAAAAAGCAGGTGAGGGCATTCTTAGGAACAGCAGGGTACTACAGAAAGTGTGTCCCCAGTTATAGTACTACAGCTGCTTCCCTCACAGACCTGACAAGGAAAAACAGGACAGGTAAGGTAGTCTGGACCCAAGCATGTGAGCAGGCATTCCAGAAGCTTAAAGAAGCTGTGGGAGGACCCACTGTGTTAGAAGATCCAGATTACAGCAAATAATTTGTTGTACAGGTGGATGCTTCAAACCATGGGGTGGGGGCTGTACGTAGCCAGATTTTTTCAGAGGGAGAAGAGCACCCAGTGGTTTATCTCGATCTTAGGCTCCAACCCAGGGAGGAATGCTATGCAGCTGTAGAAAAGGAATGTCTAGCCATAGTGTGGGCACTGCAGAAAATTCAGCCTTATCTGCATGGAAGAAAATTCACTGTAGTGACAGATCACAATCCCCTAACATGGGAAACAGAGCCAGCCAGCAAAATGCCAAGTTGCTAAGATGGAGTCTAGGGTTGCAAGCATATGATATGTCAGTGCAGCACCACAGTGGGATTAGCAATGCCAATGCAGATGGGCTCTTAAGACAGGGAATGGGGTAAGCTATACTCGGATAGACCTAACCCTCTAAAGCAATGTTTCTCAAGGGTCACTTGAAAAACTAGCTTGAGTTCTCCAGGGGGGGTGTGAAGATAAGTGAATGCTGCCAGCCTAGCTAGATACATTTTGTAGATAAGTCTGTCATTTGTAAATATTAATATAAGCCACAAGCTTGTTCTCTTAAATGGAAGAAAATGCTGTTAGATCTGGAACTGTAAAAATGTAACAACAGTGTACTCTGCTATAACAAAGACGATAAGTCAAGCATTGTGAAATTCTTTGATCTAAAACTCGGAGCCGAGATGTCTAGTGGGAGGGATTCTGCCTATTGTTTTGAGGCCAGAGTTAAAGGCTAGAATTTACATGTGTAATTTATTTTATTGCTCTGGCTTCCTGAACAGCTGCAAGATCAAAAGGGCTATTAACCTATGAGTTCTGTTACCCTGGGACCTATTAAGAAATTATGTAACCTGAAATGAATCAGTGGTACTGTGTTATCAATTTAAGGTCAGAAAGAATGAGATCATTTGAGCATTTGTCTTGAGAACATTCAACATCACCAGCTCTCTGCCTGTGTCTGTATGTAAGTAGGATCTTAGACTTTAGTGTTTCTCTTAGAAATAGCTAGGAATTAGGAGATTAGACTAAGTGATTTTGTGTATTGATGTCAGAACTATTCTACTGTATTATTTTAAGCATTTTCCTGCGATCTCTGAACTCTTGTCTAGTACTGTGTAGTAAGAAGCATTGTCTTGTGTTTTTATTATTTATTATTAAACATTTTTAAACCTTTCAACTGTGGCTGTTTTGTGTAGAGATACGTTAAGCTCTAGAGTACATTGCATGTAGATAGTGATACTGACCAAGCCACTCCAAATAAGCCTTGACTGTTCAGTCGCACTTGCCATTTGGATAATAACATTGCACAGTATAATTGGACACCCTTTCATAAGGGCCTTTTGGTAGCTGATAAATATTAGTATTTTCTACCGTATAGTCTGAGTAAAGGGGGCACAGCTCGAGAACCTGTGCCAGCCTTCCCCAGGAGTGTCTGCATAGTTGTATATAACTCTTATCTCAAAGTGTGTGTGCGTCAGCTACTTGGACAGGAACATGAATCACTGGTTGGACAGAGAGGGTGCTGGAGGTTTAGGCTTGCCCACTAGGCTGAGATCTGGACCCTATAGCTGTGCCAGTAGAGAGTCTTATTGAGGACCTGGAGAGAAAGGGAGAAACCAGCCCCAGACAGACTGTGATTGCTGTGTGCTCTTAAGGGAAATTGTACTTTGCTGTGTGTGGATTTATTATCCTTTCCCTATATGGACACCCCTCACTGGTGTTAGTGGTGAAGATTGAGGCTCCTTGATTGCTGGGCCAGGGCACAGGCATCACAGTTACACTTTGTATTGTGGTTGATATATGTGTTGAAAAATTAAGGAGACCCAAGGGTCGTAGTGATTGCTGGTATGGCTGGTAGTGGGAAACAAATGAATGGATTATGTAAATATATGTACACATAGTTATATTGTGTCCTTAGTTTGCAATGTTTCCACATTTAGTTTTAGGTCAGACAAAGGGACTGAAAAATACAGAGCAATAAGGACACATCATATCTATGTATATCTGTGTATATATATATATATATATATATATATATATATATATATATATATATATATATATAAATATAAATGTAATAGAGCAAGAAGCATTGGATTTGTGCTATGACTAAGTGTACACACACACATATTTGCCTCTTTGCCTGTTTGCACATAGGTAAGCAGTGCACAAATGCAAGCCACATTGCTGACATCTGATATACCTGATACTATAGCGCACTCCTATCTCTACTCCAGGCTGGGATTTCCCAGTGACTAAGAGCAATAATTGAATGTATCCACTTTCTGTTGTTGGCAGACTGACATAAATATTATACGTTTTTTCCCAGTTTCTGCAATGCTGTGCTTCTTGCAAACTAGATAAACCTCCTCAAAAATGTTTTCTAGACATGGTGCATCACACAAATCTGGAATTAAAACAAGACAAAGAGGATACATATTAAAAGTATAGGACAAATAACAAAGTCAGTAAAAGCACAGTACCAACTGATAGTACACATCCCAAATTTTTACTTATGTCATGATTAGAACCCTCACACCAATACAGCTTCAGCAAACAGGATGGCTGCCTTAGTCCTCTTTGCCACAGAAGCAGCTTGCCAGCACAGAACTGGGGTCATTCATCATACAACCAACTGCAGAAGAATGTACACTATCAATCCATGGAATATATTATACAAGTAATTCTTTGTGTTTTATTTGGATATAGAGCAGTTAGTAGTCATACAACCTGTCATAATTATGGTTACAAATATACATGCCTCTGTCTTACACGTATGTGTTTGTTGGTAATTCATCAGCTACCTAACACATGTAATGTGTAAGTAATTCTATATAATTGTCCTTAAAATAAGAAATGATAATAACTGTGGCATAAACAAGCATATACTGTGGTTTTGGGGGTAGCACAGCTGAGTTACTGTTATGGCAGGTACAATGGTACACTCCTCTTTTGGGGGTGGGGGAACAAAGTGCACTTGCTGTTATGACACAAACAATTTTGAAGCCAGAAACTGCAATGTGTAGCCTCAATTTCTAACTTCTCTCTTGAATGATTTACCAGTATTCCATGCACCATTGCATAAATAAGGTAAGCTTAAGCAAAATTCATATTTTTATTTCTGTTTTCCAGATATCTTGCAAACATGGAACATAAAATGTGAAGAAAAGCTTGACATCCTATACTTAAACCAAGGACCATAAAGACTATGACCCAACACATACATGTGCTGCCACCAGAATAGTTAAATAACAAGCACCCTAAAACTAACCTTTTATTGCTTTGTTTCCCATGGGAGTGCTAAGCAGACCAACACACAAACATGTTAAGAAAAAAAAAAGGAAGTTGACACCCCCCCCTCCAATGTCATCACTCACTGTTGACATCCATTGGAAAAAAAAACACTGTGACACAATGTGAACAGCCCTACACAGTTACTCTTTTTTTTGTGATTCAACAAGTCTACAGAGTTTGGCATTATCTGCATAATGACCGTACTTGACAGTCTGCAATCTACATGGTTAGTAGCCTTGTAAGCAGGGAAGCTGCACAGGAGCACAATGTTGTAAACACAAGGCAGGGAATTACTTTGCCTAAATATGTGATACATACTATGTTTACAGTACATTGGAATACACTGTCTCATGTCTTTTTAACACTTTAGCAGCCTGCATTATGTACAAGTTTATTCTTCATTTGGAGGTGGGGGACCAAAGGTGCATTTATGTTATGGCGGTTAAAGTGGCATTTATTTTTTGGGAGACTGATTTTCTAGCATCCACAGTGTGTACTTAAGCCATAATATGTGTGGTGTTACCTGTTAGGGTCAGTTCTGTCAATATTTCAGAACTTTAACTTGCCTTTGTTTCTGTGTAGACTCCAGTGCTTGGAAATTTTCCAAGTACATTGCCAACATGTACACAGAGTCTACATGGTTTCATTATAGGTTGTTGGATCACTTGATCATGTATCAGGGTCTATATTACAACGTCGAACTCACAGGAGTTCGAACATTGCAATATCGAACTGTAAAGTTCAAAATCCAGTTATGACAAAAACACAGAACAGTGATTTTTTCCCCAGGGAAAAAAATTGCTGTTCCATGACAAAAAAAAAAATTACACTTTAAACTTAAACTAAAATGGGGAGCTTCGCCCACCACACCCCCCTACTTAAATATACCAACTCTGAGATCACACCACAGTGGAGGAAATAGCGCTAATTATGCTGAAGTTTGCATTCCACAAATGTTTCCATATTAGCATGTGAATGCTCGTTATTGCTCACCACTACACAGAGTTTACTGAATCTAAAACTTGCCACTCCATTAAATGCATCTCACAGTGATCCGCACATGGTAAAAAGCGTCATGTAAGCTTTACTAAATACCCCCCAAGGTTATTGATGTTATCAAAAATATGTAATGATGTAAGGCACAGACAACTTAATAAAGTATGAAGAAAAAGCTGAGCAATGAATAATGTAAACAGTCAATGATATTAAACAGCAAACTTGGATGTAAATACTTTGTAAAATGTTTGATATTCTAGGAACTAAGCCTAAGATAAGGTGAATGTCTTCCTAGGCCAGTAGACTAGACTGCAATGTGATAAAAGTCAAGAGGTGATTAAATAGTAAGTATTTGTATAATATATATATATATATATATATATATATATATATATATATATATACACACGCACACACATATACATATATAGCAAAACTGCAAGTAAAATAACTACTAAAAGAATATGTTAAGTACACTCTTCGCAAACTTATCAGAGCAAATGGAAACCCTTCATCTCTGAGGCAACTGTGTTTATTTTCTGTCTGCAAATGTAATATCAAATCCCTTCTGAACAGAATGAGTTTTGTAAGTATTCCTAATTTTAATGGGGTCTTAAATATTTTTCCATCATGTTCCCGGCCTCCCAAGTAGTGCAAAAAAGGAAACACACTTGTACACAAACACAACACAAATCCTGACATATATTACAATGCCACAATAAAAACATACCCATGTACAAGCATATATACAGTCATAACATACAGGGCCAGATTCCAAAAGAGTTACTGTCAGTGTAAGTATGTCCTGATTCTGAAAGACCTGCTGTCAGTGTAACTAATTTACATCAGTATAAGGCCTGTCTATAAACAGGGTTACTACAGGGACCGGATTCCAAAAGACCTATTCTCACTGCAAATGGTCACTTTCACTGAATGCAAGCCTTTTAAAATTGGGCCTACAAACTCCAAAAATAAATGAAAAAATAAATGGCCACATACACAACAGATATGCATAACCCCCCCAAAATGATATAAAATACAGGTTATGTTAACACACGCCCAAGTATACCTACTATAGCACACACACAAACAAATGTGCACATTTGGATAAGAGATAGGAAATTCACCCCGGGGATCACTTCTGTGGCTCTGGTTGACACGGGCACAGGAAAATCATTTTCTTGGGTAGCAAAAGCCAGGGTACCATTTGGCTAGACTTATATAGGCCCTAGGGCCAATAGCCTAGTACCTACCTATGAACCTATGAACATGCGCACACAGATATATAGTTAGCTATAGATATAGCTAGAAAAACAAGAATAAATATGAGTAAAATTGCTATTAAGTATGCATAATTAACCAGGCAACAAAGGGTCAAAACCATATTGAAGTCATCCTCTCTAATGTCATATCTACTTGCTGTGTGTGAACATTATCCTTACCTTTGGTAAATACAATCAAAAGTCAGTTATTAGGTTATCTAAACCCACCACAATGAACACCTTTGAATTCAAGGACTTTAAAAAGACAAACCAAATAAAACTACATGGTGAACTCCCGAAAATTCAACTGCAATATTTTCAGCCATGATTTAGCCTACCCTGTCATTTCTACTAATGAATTTTACTCCCATCTAAATATATATATATATATATATATATATATATATATATATATATCTAGGGACTGTGGAAATAAACCTCCTTAATGGGATGCCAGTAGTAATAAGCTCTATAATAAAATAAATCACTGATTAAAACCTATAAAAATCAAAGCTTAACCATATTAAAGACTATCAAAAGGTTCAGCAAAAATCCAAAAGGTTACATAAGGAAGGTCAAAATGGAACATAAAATTAAAATTAACAGCTAAAGTCAAGGAGAATAAAAAATATTTAATAACCACAACAAATGATTAGAGTATTTATGTATATATTTATTTATTCCAGTTTGGTGACCAAGGAGGTCCACTGGGCTCAAGAGCCCATTTTCAGTGGAGGCCCGGGGAGAAAAGCTCTACAATACTAAGTTACATTACGTAGGGAATTACAAGAACAATATTTGTATTGCAATCAACAGGTAGTATAACAATCAACAGGTAGTATTACAGTCAAAACAGGTATCATTCAGTAAAGACAGCAAAACTATTAAAACATTTTCAAGAGAAAGACAGGCATGCAGCATAATGTCTGGATGCTACTGTTTAGTTACATTTATAATCTAAGTATATGTGAGAAATTAGGAAGGTATGAAGGTTAGCCAGGAGAGGAGGAGGAGGAGTAGAGCTTGGCAGGTATGTGTTGAAGAGTGCAGCTACATTTCCTGTGAAGAAACAGATAAGAACAAAGTTGGGTTTTGAAGGTGTATGGATTGTCACTGGTCCTCATTGCAGAGGGCAGGGAATTCCATTTTTTGGCTAGGTAAAAGTAGAGTAGAAGCTGACCAGCTGGGTGCTTGGGTTTTTGGATGATTATAATTTTATTTATTTATTTGTATTTTACATTTGTTAACCGGGCTGGTCCAACTGGATATATTTCCATTTTCAGCAGAGGCCCGGGGAGAAAATCTCCACAGTAACATTTAAATGTTTATAATGTACAATTTTTTGAGAAAAAGGAAACATGAAAGTGTAAGACAAATAGTACATGAGAGAACAGTAGTTCCAAAGTCAATACTATCTAAGAAACAATACCATACACAAAGAGAAATATTTACACCAATATAAAAATAATACAATCGTTAGAAATCAGTAGAGAGACTTA
Organism: Protopterus annectens; assembly: GCF_019279795.1. Lineage (NCBI taxonomy): Eukaryota > Metazoa > Chordata > Ceratodontiformes > Protopteridae > Protopterus > Protopterus annectens. Next base: position 569,614,325 of record NC_056726.1, read on the forward strand.
GCTACAGTAAAATAAGCTAATTAAGAAATACAGGAACTTTGAAAGGAATAAGATACTCCTACAGTAATGTATGTGAGGTTGTTAACAAATATGTTCACAGATAGTTCATCTCCCATTTTTAGGAAATAGTTTAAAGTAGTTTACGCTACTAAGGGGTAGGTAGTGTTTAAAAAAGTAAAGGGGAGGGAGGATATAGAAACATGGCAAAAAAGAATGCAGACAATTAGTCAGGGTAACAACAAGGGCATAACCAGTTTGTTATAAGATGTTGCTTCAGCCTTTGTTTAAAGAGTGGGAAGGAGGGAAGTACAGTTAGATCTGATGGCAACATGTTCCAGAATTTCCCTGTGGTATTTGAAAACAAGGAGTCACCTGCCATGTTATTAGATTTGGTATTGCTAGCCAGTAGTTTAGTGGAGGAGCGTAAGGAGTTGAGGTTTACATAGGGGGTAACAAGGTGAGTGAGTATCGGTGTGTTCTTGGGCTGGTACAATATCCTATGAATAATGGTAAGTTGGGAGAGTATCAGAATGTTTTTAGTTCAAGCCAGTTAAGTTGCTTTAAGTTCAGACAGTGATGGGTTCTAAATGGGTTCCCAGTGGCAAACCTTGTAATATTATTATAGGAGTTAGTTAGTTTAGTGAGATTACTTTTCTTCAGGTTGCTGTAAATGGGGGAAGCATAGAGAAGAGTGGAGATTAAATGTGAGTGGTCAATAGTAGCTCAGGCTGTTGATGTTAAGAATAGTTTTATTCTATATTGGGAGCCTAATTTTCTATTTACGGATTTTATAGTGTTATTGATATGATTATCAAATGTAAGGTTATTGTCAATTAAGACTCCTAATAGTTTGGTGGTAGAGTCTGGGGTTATAATGGTGCCATTATTTGATTTGATAGAGAAATTGATTGGGGGGACTTACTGTTAGGTGTAAAGAGTAATAGCTTTTTTTTTGGCATTCAAAAGGAGGCAACGTTTTAGGAACCATGCCTTGACTGAGTTGAATACTATCTGAGTTAGGGATTGTAGTTCAGATGTGGAGTTGGCAGAACATATGAGCGTGGAATCATCTGCATATTGCATGCAAGTAGCTTGAGGGATTTCTAAGTAAAGGTCATTGATGAACACTGAGAATAGAAGTGGGCCGAGAATGGAGCCCTGAGGTACTCCAAGGGAGACTGGTAGGTGGGAGGATAGTTTATTCTCCCAAAGGACTGCTTGTTTCCTATTGTTAAGGTAGGACTTAAACCAATGAACAGCCTTGGTGTCAAGAGCAAGGGATTCAAGAGTTTTTAGGAGTAGTGGGTGGCTGACCATGTCAAAAGCTTTTGACAGATCAATAAAGAGTGCAGATGAGAGGAAGTTGTTGTTACGGTTTTTATTGATAGAGTCAGTGAAAGATAGGAGGGCTGCGGTGGTACTATGAAATGGCCTGAAGCCATGCTGACAATTAGCTAATATATTATGTTGGGTTAGGTGGTTGATAAGTTGATGGTGAATACATTTTTCCATAACTTTTGCTAAGGGTAATAAGTGCTATTGGCCTATAGTTAGAATACTCATTGGAGTTTCCACCTTTATGTAGAGGGATAATGTGGGAAATTTTCCAGATATCTGGGATGGTTCCTTCATTTATGGTTCTGTTTATAAGGATGGATATAGGATATGCAACTGCTTTGGCTGCTTTTTGCAGGTATTCAGATGGTATTTGGTCTGCAGAGGGAGTACATGGCTTTAGTTTATGTAAAATCTTTTGGATATATGTGGTAGCGATGGGTTGCAATTGGAATGTAGGGTGAGTATTAGGTAAAGAGGTTTGGAGATTAGAGTTGTTAGTGGACAGTTGGGAGGCTAGAGATTTTATGGTGTCGGTGAAGAAGGTATTAAAGGCATTGGCAGTTTGAAGGGAGGTATTGTTATCAGACCCAAGAGGGGGTGGTGTACTGGAATGTCCTGACTGTAGGAGTCTATTAACGCTAGACCAGAATTTTTGTGGCCTGTTTTGGTGAGATTGCTGTAGGTTACAATAGTAGTTTTTTTTGTCAGTCAGTATAGCTTTTTTAGTAGTATTCTGAGATATTTTTGGATGCTCTCCATTTGGCCCAAGATTTATTTCTAAGTAATATGAATTTTCTAGTTTCTTTTGAAAGCCAGGGGGCAGGTTTGGATTTCATTCTGATAGAATGTTTAGGAGCATGCTTGTCAAGGATAGTTAAGAATTTAGAATTAAAATATTTGACTGCCTGCTCAAGAGGGAGAGTTTTTAGTGGGTACCAGTTGCAGGCACTAAGTTCATTTTGGAATAACACAGGGTTAAAATGTTTGTTAGTTTGAGAGATCTTGTAAGTAGGGGTGTTAGGGATATCATTCTTTTGTCTTATAATGTAAGTTAACATATTATCTCTTAAGTCATCTGGTAGAGTTCCGGCCTTGTAAACTTGTTGATGTTTATTAATGAGTATTCAATCTAGGATACTCTCTTTATTATTGGGTATGTTGATTCTAGTGGTAGTGGTAATAGTTTGATTAAAGCCATGAAGACTGATATGTGATGAAGGATTCTCTGTGTTTACACATTTCCAGTCAGTGTTGAAATCACAAAGTATAATGGTTTCTTGTGGGTAAGAAGTTAATACCCAGCTCAGAATGTTTTCTATTATAGAAATATTATTACCAGGTGGTAGGTAGATGCAGATAATATATAGGGCTTTGGAAGCATTTAGTTGAAGTCGGGAGATCAAAACGTCAGCTTTACTATCCTGAGGTGGGTTGTAAGATAGGGAGGAGATCTGTAAAGTGGATTTATACAGTAGAGCTACTCCCCCACCCCTACATTTAGTGCGGTCGAGTTTTAATATGTTGTAACCTGGGGGAATTATTTCATTATCTTTAGTTACCAGTTTTAACCAGGTTTCTGTGAGGCAGAGGATATGAAAGGAATGAGTATCAAGAAGGGCATGGAGATAAGGAATTTTATTGTTTATACTGCGGATATTAAGATGACCTAAAAATAAAGAATTTGAGAGACAGGTTTGGGTGGTAATGGTGGGGGAAGTGGAAGAAGGAGTTATAAAAGATGAGAAACTTGTGGGGCCTGGGTTGGGATGGATGTCACCATCTTTTAAGGTGGGAGTTTCTAGGGCAGAATGGGTATTTGAGGAAGCTGGTTAAGTATTTTAGTTTTTTTAGAGTTGTGTTATTGAATTTAATATGAGTAAGTCGATGATACTTGGCTAGCAGGTAGCAGGGTGTGGTTGTGGTGGGGTTCGGGCACCTAGGCGGTGCGACAACCCACTGCGAGACAACTGGATGTGGACAGGTGGCAGTATGGAAATTTACCTGTAGTGACAACTGCCTGCAGACAATTCCCTGCGAAAAGAAAATAACCCCCTGCACCCTAACCACAGGTGTTAGACAAAAACCCCATATGTGATCTATACACTACACCCCCTAGAAACCACCGTGTGCAACTAACACTGTAACACAGGCCTAGACTAGGATGCCAAGTGGGCACCAGAGTGGTACACTGAAACCTGTGTGCTGTGGGCAAGGCCTTTATTAATGCACAATATAAAGGAATGTGGGAAGTGCTTGGTGCATACCAAACCATGATATAATCATAACTTATAGAAATGTGCCACAGCACGGAGAAAATCCTGCACATCATTATAGTCACACTTATGTTGCAGGATGTGTTTTAGACGACGCTCCCTTACAACAATTGCCTTCCTTCGTGGTGTAACAGGCATCCCCCGCAACAGAGATTCTCGATGGGTATCTGTTAGGTTCTGCTCCTGTTGTAGGACAGTCAAAAGATCAGATAACTGCACTGTAGGTCGTCCCAGTAACACTTTCAGCCGACGATGCCATGCTTCTACCTGGTTATTGGTCCGTGGGAAATCCATGCCGGTCACATCACTAACATTCCAGAATCGTAAAGGATAGGATGAAGGTAGTCATTGCTGTGAGGAGCAGTGGGATGCATACTTGCTTGGTCGGCCTCGCACATAATGATGGTCCAGGAATACGCCAACAGGCCGTGCACAGTCCGGTAGTGAAGCAACAATGTCCACAAATGCAGGGATAACATCCTCAACTGGTAGAAATGCCAACGCAATTAGCTTGCGTATGGCAATGGAAAACGCGGCGTCCGTACCATACAGGGCTACAAGGTGGTTATGCTGGATCTGGCGCCAAATGATCTGTGCAAAGTGGAAAAGGCACCCTTTCAGAATAGCCTTTGGAAATGCCTTACGGCTGGCATGGATCGCTGCCTTCTCGAAATCAGTCATTATATACTGTGGAGCCAGGGTACAGTCCTGTTCTGCAGTCATACTCTTCAGTATCTCCCACATACTGTAGTATGCAGACTCTGACTTCCTTGTCATGAGACAGTACACCAGGGGGACAATCCTTGTTGAGGTGTGAGTCCCAATACAGCCATGTAATGTATATAGCTGATGACATATATTGGCCCTGGTAGGGAAGGTGCCATCGGCAAGAATGATGTCAGCTCTACACAGATCACTTAGGTTCTGTGCTGTTGTAAGGAGAACCAGGGAATCCGTCCCATCCATATCCGATCTCCTACGGAGGATAAAGTTGCCACTGCGGAGTGGATAGTGGCTGACATCAATATCTGCAAGTGTTACTGGAGGAGTGCTCATTGCTGCACGTGCTCTCTGATGTACCCTGGTTATGCTATGACGTAATGTTGCATGACAGGGCATATCCTGCAGTACATTCTCATCTGCTGTGCCTAGGACACTCTGCATCACCAAACTTGGCAACTCATTTCCAGTTACCGCCCTCTGCCGCATTTCTGCATGCAGTGTAGCAACCTGGGCTACTGTTGCATCCGGCCCGTGCTGGTGAGGCAGTGATTTCAGCAGTTCCTCACCCCCTTCCTGTTGTACAGTGATGGCACGACCTCTACAGGCCTGCAGTCTCTGCTCAATACATGCCCAGTACCGTTTAGGTGGCAGTTCATGCTCCAAATGGTAGAGGTATCCCTCGACTACCAGCATTGGTTTGCCCCGTTGGCTGGGCACTGTGCTATACTTGTTGCCAAGCTGCCCAGGGCTATATCGGTACATAGCTTCCAGCATTGTCACACCACTTGCAGATGGCCTCTCATCATCCATCACAGCATGTATAGTTGGTAACTATATGTACAGACGGCACTACTACACTCCCCTATAGGTTGTGCCCATAGTTCCTTTACACAATCCTGTGTTGGAGTCTGTCTTGTCGTACTGCCTGCGATGGTGCACTGTGCAGATGTCAATACTACAGTTTCGTCTACCTGCGTCTTATGCTATGGAGGCACTTTATGCAGTTTAGACAGCCATGGGGCTAAACCATCTCCTGCTTCATACAGAGTTACTACATGTGGTGTACATGTCCCTTTAAACTCCCAGTTGTACCTGTTACCCAATCAGGGTGTGGGGCTCTGCCTCGGTTTCAGTGACAGAGGTTACATAGGAAAGTTACTCAGTGTTGCACCCTCCTCTACCTAATTGGGCCTACATACCTGTGTACACCAGCCACAGGGGACACTGGTTGGGTTTACAGAACCTACCAAACAGACATGCTGCTCTACACTGGGTGTGGGGGCTGACACCACTGTCTGGAAGTCTACCCTGGTCCACAGTTCCCACCTGCCACTGTACTGGGGGGGGGCATAGCTGAACAGCTGCTGTGTGTTGCACTTATGGCTGTACATGGATATGTCTGGGACTTGGAATGGACACATTCTGAATACTAGTAACCCCTGGCAGAGTCTGTGTGATATGCTGTGCATACTTATGTAGTTGGAACCCTATAGACTGTTAGTTGCATGTGCCTCTTAGGGGCTTTACAGTCTCACACATCTCCATGGCTTGCATTACAGACAGTGTCTCTGCTATGATGGGTAATGTACAGGGGTTACTAGTTCTGGGCTGTCACGTGCTTCATATATACAGGGACAATGCTGCAGCTGCTTCCACTCTGGAGTATATCTTTAGTCTACTGTGCCTGTTTACTGTTCGGGGTTGCCTGGAGTGTAGCTGATCTACAGGTAAGTTGTTGTTGCCGTGGATAATTTTGTGTATTTACATGTGTACTATCTATGCATGGAGTATGTGTGATATACTGGACAGCGTGTCTGTGTGGGGTATTTGTGCTTGTGTTTACTTTTGTGATGTGTATGCATGGGGTATTTGTGATTTATTGCACATTGTGTCTGTGTGGGGTATTTGTGCTTGTGTTTACTGTTGTTATGTGTATGCGTGGGTTATTTATGTTTCTTTTATGTGGTGTGTATGTGTGGGTTAGCACTGCTACTTCGCTAAAGTTTTCGGGACAGCATTGCCGTTTGTGTGCATTACGCGCTTCTATGTTTCGGTTTGCAGCGTAGCTGCTTTAGGGGTTGTCGCTATGTGTTTGGTTTACTTCCGACATGGGTTCCGATGGCGGGTGTGTATTTTGGCCGCACCGCTCTACGATCTGGCGGTGTCGCGGCCTGTTTGTTTCGGCGATGTAAAATCACCTGAAAATGGGTGCATGGTAGCCAAGATTTATTGAAAGCCGACATGGTCCAATAGCTACCTTCATTTCGAGAGTAATCATCCATATCACCAAAAACGTGCCATCATGAAAGGACAGTTAGTCCGAGCGGCTAGAATGGTGACCTTAGATGATGATTTTGTGGTAGAAATGGAAAACATCAAAGAATTGTTTTCTAATAGAGGCTACCCGACCCCCATGTTGGTAGAGCTAATAATGGAGGTACAGCAGAAGAGAAGGGTTGGATTTTGCCAACTGCTATTGAATTTCCATCAGGGGTCACTGAATGTAGATAATGGGACAGATGAGAATCCTCAGTCCGTTAATCAGTCCATGAGGTATGTAATGACATATAGTTTGGATGCCCCAGAAATCAGCTCTATTATAAAAAGATTTTGGGCAGTCGCTATCAGTGAGTTTGACGGGCTGCAGCAATTGGGTCCCCTAGTTCAGTTTACATATAGGAAGGGCCCTGGCCTAAAGAACATTTTGGAAGGCCAGTCGGGAGGTACAAATATAAGGGCTGGTATGTATACATGCAATTCATGTAGATATTGCAGATTTGTCAAAACGGGCGACAGTTTTCTATCCGGAACAACATCTATACAGTAAAAGGAAGATATAACTGTAAAAGTTCATATGTTGTATATGTGGCGGTATGTCTTTCCTGTCCGTGTTTCTATGTGGGGAAAATGGACAGGAAACTGTGCCAACGCATATATGAACATGATTATGCTATAAAAAAGAACAAGGAAGAAAATGCCCTAGCTAAACACATTCAAGAGCATCCTGAGCATGGATTTGGCTTTATGGCTATTGATCATATAAATACCAGACATGGAAAAGGGAAGGATTCATTATTATTAGAAAGGAAGGAATTGCTTTGGCAATTGAGACTCAGAGCATTTGCTTCTCCAGGTCTCAATGGCATGTTGTCCATTTCATGCATTTTAAAGTTAAAGAGCCTGGAGAGGTAGTTAAATTCAATATGGGGTATTTTAATGAGTTTATATTTATGCATGTTTACATGAATAAAATTTTATAAACTTTTTACATAAATGTTATATAATTTTTATAAAAATGTTTTTAGATGTTGAACCCCATCACACTTGGTAAATAGGAGAGTCACATATAGAAATGTAGCAGTGAATTTTATGCAGTTTGGGAATTTGTATTTGCTGCATCAGGTTTTTAGTTAGAATATGTACATTTATAATTATAATGTAGATATTTGACTTCATTATAATATTATTATTTTTTATTTATTTTTTATATATATATTCTTTTATTATTGTATTTTTAATTCCATTCATCTAATTTTTAAGTGGAATTATATTATTGTATGAATACTTGAGTGTGATGATCATAGTGATGGAAAGAGGGTGTGCTATCCCTTTAAGTCAATTTGAGGAAGTGATGTCATTACTCAGAGTTTTTAAAGCCAAGAGTACTGTTGAAACTTTTTTTGGATACATTGTTTCTGAAGAAGTTAGTCTGTGGACTGACGAAAAGCTATATTTTGAACGCTTAAATAAAGCAGTTTTGCCAGAGTTTTTCCAGTTTTCCAGTTTTCAGCTTTCAGTTTTTCGCTTATTGGATTTATCTGCTTGTATAGCTGCTTACTTTGGGTGTACTCCAGCTGAGTTTGCTGTTGGATTTCCTTTGGGAGTTTACAGGCCGTTGGTTTCCTTTGTGTGGTTCCTGAAGTTTGTTCCGTGTTTTTACTTGTTTCGGTGATGTAGCTCGCGGGCAATCGTCCCGCGATCTACACGCCAGAACCCGGTTGTGGTGTTTATTTGAAAATGGGTAAAGGTGTAGTTATCACTAGCTGTTTGTTTAGGAGAGTAGTTGAAGTAGTTAAAATTGACTTTGTTAATGGGGGTGAAGATATAGGCGGAGGTGAGAATAGATATGAGAGTAAATAGTATTAAACATTTAGTTAGGATAGGTTTAGTTGTTGAAGACATATTGTAAGGAGTTTATTATGTAGTTATAGCAGGAAATATGGTAAGAAAGACAAAGGAAAGTAAGGGTTTTATACAGTTGTTAATGTGGGAGTTGTCATAGGTAGTGAGATAGCTTTAAGAGGGTTTTAGGAGGAGGTACAGGATTTTGGGGAGGAAACTGTGAAAATAGGTGGAGTATGGTTAAAATAATTAAGATGGTAGAAATATTGGATTGGATGGTTGGGATAGGGGGTATGGCTTAGGAAGTATAAGTGTAGGACCCCTGGGGGTGGGTGGGAATTGGGGGTAGGGTAGGGGAGCGGAGTGAGCCCGCAGGGTGAATGGAGCGGGCAGACAAGATAAGTAAGAAGCTGAGTGTGAACAATCAGTGGAATTCTGACTGTTATCAGTGAGTGTGGGTAGAGATAAGCAAAGAGAAAAATAAATGTGGTTGTAATAGTGGAGGGAGTAGTAACTTGTGTAACAGAGACTTGGGAGGGGTAGAAGGAACTAGGAGAGATCTAGGAGAGGGCACTATCTAGAAGACAGACCCTATATTGCAGCAGTAGCTCCTGAAAGTAGAATAGCAGGTCAGGGACTAGGGGGACAACCTGGGAGATAATTAAGAGGAAATGCAGGAAGGAAAAAGTGGGGACTAGAGAGTGCAAAGGGGTAAGGCTGCTGGCTATCCAGGCAAGAAGGTGTGCTAAGACACAAGGTATTAGGTTAAACTATATAGCTGTTATAGGCACTTTATAGCAGAACACATACTTTCTGGTTCTTTGAGGAATTGAGGTTCAGGGAGATCTTTAGGTCCTATTTCATGTTTGGGATGAGACAGCTGGAAATTGCTTTGGGTTATGGTTCGAGGTCAGCAAGCAGGGCACAAAACTCCTACTCAAGTACAGGGATCTCAGGATGGAGAGCTGGGATCATAGAGTAAGAGACAAAAAGAAAAAAGACACAATGTGATTAAAGGAAAAAAATTAAAACAGTATATGAATAAGTGTGCAGCTAAATTTGGTGCTCTGCAGATTAGAAATGTGAGTAAATGCAAATTTAAAATCAGATTAGCATTTCCTAGGAAGTATTGAATTTAATAAGTCTATTAATCTATATTATCGGCTAGTGTTTAGACCATTAGAGCAGACAGAGATAATATTAGAACAGCACAAGCACACAGTGGTGTAATAGTTATCTAGGTAGGGGTAAACAGTACTATAATGCTACCTTACAGATAATAAGCCATACCATAGTTAAAATGTAGCAATAAGGACTCTTAACTGGGTAGAATTACAGTTCAAGGTAGGGAACACAAGCACATAAGTCAAGTATGCTGAGAGTTTAACAAGGAAAAACAAGAAAAAATCATTTAAGTAAACTGGATAACAAATAGATGTTTAAACAGTACAGATAAAGCCAGGTGGATACAGCGTTAATACAGTACTCTGATGGCCAATACACTATATCAACTGCCAACTTATGGGCTGCTCTTTAAAACGCTAACATTGTAAGGCTAGTGAGGAGCTTATCATTCAGTTTTCCAACAATGAAAAGGCTACAGATAAGCTTTTTGTACAATTGCTGAAACTGGGTATTAAAACTTAGGTTGGAATACGCTCTAAACACCTATCGAGTTGCTGCAGATTGCTAAACAGAAAGGCGGAAAAAACTAAAACAGCAAAGTTAATTCAAAAGATATATGTTATCTAACTTAGCTGTTTCCTTACTAGTTAGACCACAATTCAACATGTAAGTAGCATGTGTGCTTCCCGTATTTAACACGCTACCTACCACTGGCAAATCCATTGTAATAACCTCCAGTTCTACATATTAGGTTTTGGTGAGTAGATCTAAGGGGGGTATATGGTTGTAGGATATTAGATAATGCAGGGCAACTAGTAGGTTGGAATAATAATTTGTGGGCTTTGACAATTTGAAGGAAGTCAAGTTGATTAGGGAGTTCAAGCCAATTTAAAGAGTGTAGGGAGGTGCAGTGATGGGAGGAAGATTTTGCCTTGGTAGCACATCTGGAGATTTTGTTGTAGCACACTTCCAGTTTGAAGGTGAGTGTGGAAGATTGATTGGTAAGCAGAGGAGCACCATACAAAAGTGAGAGGAGGAGATAGGTAGTGGCCAAAGTTTGTCTGGTGGAGGGAGTGAGGAAGTGGTTGTTTCTGTAGAGTAGGTCGAGTTTTATGTGGGTTTTCTTTATGTTAAGTTGGATGTGAGTATTAAATTTTAAGTGTTCATTGATGGTGACCCCCAGGAGTTTGGCAGAAGGAACGACTTTGATAATGGAATTGTTAAGGCTGGTAATTTGAAGTGAGTTTTTATCAATGGGAGTGGATTTTGAGGGAGTGAATAGAAGAATCTTAGTTTTGTTAGCATTTAGTGAGAGGTGGTTTTGGTGCATCCAGTTTTCAGTAGTTGAGAAGGCAGTTTGAGTTAGAGACTGAAGATCAGATAGGTTAGAGGCGCAGCAGATCAAAGTGGAATCGTCTGCATATTAGACAATTTTGGTATTGGGTATGGCTTTGTAGAAATTGTTAATAAAGATGTTAAATAGCAAAGGGCCTAGTATGGAACCTTGGGGTACTCCTGTAGGAGTGGGGAGAAAAATGAAGGAGGCCTGGCCCCATTTGACAGCTTGGGACCTGTCAGAAAGATAGCTGGAGAACCAGGAAAGAGTTTTTTTGGAGATATAGAGGTTCGACAGATGATTTAATAGATGGGTGTGGGAGAAGGTATCAAAAGCTTTAGATAAGTCTAGGAGAACAGCTGAAACTATGTTACCAGAGTCTTGAGCTAGATTGACAGAATGTAAGAAGGATAGAAGGGCTGTGTTGGTAGTGTGTCCAGGGCAGAAGCAGTGTTGGGTAGGAGAGAGTAGCTGGTGTTCAGTAAGGAATGGCATGAGCTGCAGGTGTATGCATTTTTCAAGAGGTTTAGAAATTGGTGAGAGGATGGCTATAGGGCAGAAATTGGAAATCTTCTGAATTAATTCATAATAGTATCCACTCCAGCCATAAAGATACAACTATACACCTGCAGATATGTTTAGTGCCTTACTGAGAATTAAAGAGGGCAAATGACAGCCAAGACAATTTTGGTAAATAGTTAATAAGTTTTTTATGTAATTAGGTCTACAACTTACCCATACCTAGGAAAACAATCAGATTACAATTGTCCTGTACTGACTGATTCCCTCTTATCTGCTGTAAAAGTTCCCATATTTTAACATGCTGAGAATCCTTAAGAAGCAGAAAAAGTGGATTTATCTAAAAAAAAAAAAAGTGCCATGCAAATCCATTAAAGACCGTTAAGCATGCAAAATTTGTATATTCACTATTAGTACAAAATAGCAGTGCATTCCAATTTCTGATTTGAGTATTTTCTCTTTATATTGTATTACCAACATCACAAAAACAAACCCTTCACTGGTTAATCTGGGGTGAAAAATCCTGGTCAACAAATAGATGTTAATTATGCCCAGCAGAAAAGTCATTGTGCCTTGCAGACTAAATCAGAGACTTAGATTTTCACCCCATATTATTTTCTCAATGTCTTGTATAATAAAGGTTAACTCTGTGTGGAAACATTCATTAATATCTACTAGTATATAGTGCAGGAATTTTATTATTGTGAGACAGCAACCTGAATTCCATTAATGTATTAATTCTCTGACTATTTGCTTTATACAGTTAAGGTCATTAAGGAGCTGGAGTCTACTCACTCACTCAGTGAATGGAGGCCAGGGAAAGAATCCTGAATAGGACATAGATACACATATGCACACACACACACACACACACACACACACACACACACACACACACACACACACACACACACACACACACACAATCTCTCACTTGTACAGAGCATGCACACCTACAGACCAGCTCTCTGAGAATAAAAGGAAAGAAACAATCCCAAATAAGATGTGCACACACGCGCGCGCGTGCATACACACACACACACACACACACACACACACACACACACACACACACACACACACACACACACACACACGCACACACATAAAATCACTTATACACACCTTAAGGAAATGTGAAAGACTGCCACTTGACCTATGACATATCTTTGGGGCATGCCATAAGTAATTTAGTAATCTTTCAAATTGTCTCTGTAAGTGTGATTGTCATGTGTGAATGAATGTGTGTATATACCCTGTAATCTACCAACAGCCATCCTATCCAGTATTATATGAAGAGAATGCAGACTGAGACCTCGCACATCAAGAAATCCAATGTTGTTTTAAACTCTGACACACTCAAATTCAGCAATAGTACATAAGTCTGACCCCCACAGTGATGGTAGGATATATTTCTCATTCTGAAACTTTGATGCCATTTATATTTGATAGAAGAGATCATGACTGAGGCAGCATTTAATTCTTACAAGAGAATTTCTCAACATTACTTCAGTGTGCATTGCAGCCAGGGGCAAATATTTCCCAATTAAGAATAGTGGTAGTGCTCATAAGTTCAAAATGCAATTATATAATTATTAATGCTGAAAAAGATGTCTCAATTTAGTTAGTATGTCAGCAGCCTACAATAGTGTTCAGCTCATGTACTAAAACCATGGCTCAAGCTACTGACCTGCCGTTTGCAGTGATAAAATAGAAAATGGTACGCCACTTAAGCATTCTTCAGATGGCCCGACATAAGTGAAAAGTCTTTTGTAAATGTTTAATACTTGTACTTCAGTTTTTGGACTAATCTGTCATTCAACAAAGTTTATTTGTATATGTTCCTTTTTTATTTTCTGTCTAGTAAGTAATCAGAGTTAAGTGCATTCGTATTGGACTGTGTTCAGAAAAGAAAGCAAATGTTGTCACTTTTTTGGCCAAATCTGCTTAAACAGTAACTTTTTGTTTATATGATTGTAGCAGTGCAATGGAATCACTCATCTTAAATTAAACTACTTCATCAATGGATATTTGGCAAAAGGGAAGACATTTTATATAAATTATTTTTATATGGATTTCATTCATTTGATCATATTACTTTTCAACAAACTGTAATCGTATGTCTTCCTGCTATCAAACAGGCTCAAACCAACAAATTTAACTGAATAAATTAAGTAAGGGTTGCACTAGTCAAAATCCCCTGAGTATGGGCGCAAGGGTTGGAGACTTGCTTCAACTTGAATTAAATGTGTAGCTACAAACTCTGCTTTGTTCAAAAGTGACTGAATCAAGTATATTATACCCTGATGCACACATAGCTACTTTATTTTACCAGCATTTTATGATTTAGCTATTCTACCAAATTGTGATTTTCTTCTGTGTCACTCTTCTTAATTTAAATGTATTTTATTCATTTATTAATATTTCATGAACTGGCTTAGCCCTACTGAGCAGAGAGCATTTATAGAGATGATCTGGGGAGAAATCTACCAGAAGCAAACTGGCAAAACAAAACACATCAGCATTTTTGTTATAACAGTTAACTAAATGCACTGTTAGGGAAAGGAAGCATTAATGTTGATTGCAACAACAAATAATACATGTGAAAGACATTTTTAGAGTATGGAGAAGGACAGAAAATGCTGAAATACTACCAAGCTTTATACAAATTAGAAACATAAAGGTTAATAGAAGTGAACAAATTAGGTGTAGAGAAAAACACAGAATGTGTCATAACATCATATGCTTTTGTATGAATAAATAAACAAAGGAATCTAAAACTATTAGGTACAAAGCCACTAAGATGGTGTACGGGCTGGCATGTTATCTGTTGTCATACTATCAGAACTTATTTTTTCTTTGATATAATGCCTTTTTAGAGTAAGTTTAAACTTTCAGAGGTTGTCGGAATAACTGATTTCATGTGGAAGGTTATTGCAATAGGAGTACAGTAAGTACTCCATCCCCATTCTAAATAAAGATGTACAGCACAGAAATAGGCATTTATTTGGAATTATTCATCTTTCTAATTGGTTCATGCCACTATAGCAGATTAGCTAAGACTGGACTTTTTTTGCTATACAGCAATTTGAAAGTAAAAATGTGCTGATCAAAAAGTCTGTGTTCAAAATGTTTTGATGTTATGTGTGAAAGGATGGTGCAATGAATGTTGGATGAAATGAAACTCGCCACAAGATTTACTATACTACTGTAGACACCATCGAGTTTATCAGCAGGACATGTGCATAGTGTTCCCAATACTATAGTACAGTAAAAGAGCTTAGGAAGCAGTAGGGCGTGCTTTTTTAAAGTTCTGTGCTGTCTGCTGTTCGAAATAGCTTTACTCTGTATAAAGCACAGGTTACAGTAAGTCTTTTGGCTATTGCATTAGCATGCACTTAATGTCAGTCATAGCACCAATACTTGCAAAATCTTCTTGTTTTGTTCCATGTTTTCCCGGGACAGTAGGAGATATAGGACAACTATCACTGCTACATACCTGCTTAGTAAAATAAATTAATCTTGCCTTTTTTCATTACAAATCAAAATGTTTTTGGAAATCCAGTTTACAAATGAAATGAAAGATTTTCCATCTCCTAAAGATTTTTCTTCCTGAGACTCTAAACAGTAATAAAGGAGTATTCATAGTTGGCCACTGCAGTGCCTTTGTGTTTGAAGAGGAGAGGTGCAAGGCTAGAACTGGGTGGTACTGTAATGCTTTCTACCAGACATATAGGTAGTGTCCCTAGCATTACAAGAAACTTGCATCACCCTCTATGACATGATCATCCAATAAACAAGACTGAAGATTTCTGTAAAACCTGAAAAGACAGCTGCAATATGTAGATATTTCTCCACACTGGCAAAAATATACTCTAGCAATATCCATAATATTCCAGAATTATGTTTGCTGTCTGCCTTTCATGACCTGATCGGATGTGATTTTTTCTTTAGATCTGTTTGCCTGCTATGTTCAGTAATTACTCTCCTTGTCACTCCTCTCATTTCTCCTCTAGTACCTCCATCCAAACCCTATGGCTCTCATCCAGCATATCCTTACAGTTTCTCTGGCTTCCTCCTTCCAGTTTCTACACTTTGTTATTTGAATCTGTTCCTCTTTACCCAGCTGCTTCCAGCTCCCCACTTTTATCATTTTTTTCTTTTCTAAGTTTAAATCCCTCAGTACTTCATCATTTCACCTTTCACCAACCTTTCCATTTTTAAGGGGGTGAACCACCTTTAGAACTCTCTTATTATTCCACCCCTAAACTGCCATATTCTATACTGTTTAGCTATTCTTCATGCAAACAATGTTCACACCTATTGTTTCTCCCTTTCACCATTTCTTTCCCAATGTTTACATCTTTGCTGTCGTCCTTTCTCTACTGCTGCATTACTATTCTACAAATCTAGTCCATATCATCAGTTCCTACTGCCATTCTTCTTCTAGCCATCCCAGCATTCCACTCTTCTCCTGCAACTAATGTACTCATCTAGGCACACTGAATGCAACCACAGTCCGCATAAGTATTACACTCCCTATCCCATTTGACTCTAAGTCCTCTCATCATTACCCTCTAATTCCTTGACTGCTCCAACTTCCACAGAACCTCATCACACAATTGGTGTTTCCTCCTCTTTGCCTTCCTCCTGTCATTTCATACTAGATGCTGCACAGGTAAAAAACGCACTCTCCAAAGCCAAGAACATAGCATCCATGGGACCAGACAACATCCCAGGCTGTGTTCTGCATGAACTACAAAACGAACTGGCAGCCCACCTAAGGACCATGTTCAATCATAGCCTCACTTCAGGCTTTGTGCCTACTAAATGGTGCATAGTTATCCCACTCCACAAGGGGGAAGCCACCATTGACCCCGGGAACTACTGCCCCATTAGCCTGATGAGCCTGATCTGCAAGGCCATGGAACGTATCATCATGGAACTTATAAACAAAGACATAGGTAACCTCCAAACTCTGGACCCCACCCAGTTTGTATTTGTGAAAGGTAGATCATGCTTCTACACCTGACTGACTTCTTTGAAGCAGTCACCAGAGCCGTAGACGAGAATAAGGTGGTTCACTCAGCCTATCTAGACCTCGCCAAGGCCTCCGACACCATCCCCCACTCTGGAATCATAGATAAACTCACTAAACTAGGCAGAAACCCCTATGTCACGTGATAGGTTGCCAACTGGCTCACTGACAGAACCCACACCGTGAAAGTAGCTGACTCCAAATCCGACTCCAGACCAGTGACAAGTTAAGTATCACAGGGTTCAGTCATAGGTCCTCTCCTGTTTGGCATCTACTTCTCTGAAGTTCAGGCTAACATAGTGGATCTATGACTAACAAAGTTCGCAGACCACTGCAAACTAGGTGCCATTATTCAATCCCCTAATGATACGGGCATTCTACAAAAGGGCCTCACTGAGACAGATGCCTGATGTCAAAGCCATGGCCCCAAGCTCAATGCCAAAAAATGCATTGTCATCCCCTTTGGGAAAAACTCTGTGCCCATGAACTACCACATAGGCGGTAGTCCACTTAACACCGAAAGTGTGATAAGAGACCTAGAGACACAGGTGAACAGTAGTCTCTCCTTTGATAACCACATTGCCACAGTAGTCAGGAAATCCTTCTACATGGCACACCTCAGCATAAAAGGTTTCTCATCCAGAAAAAAGGAGGTCATTGTTCCTCTCTACTCATCCCTCATTAGACCTATTATAGAATACAATGTCCTGTTTTGTATGTACTTCGCAAGACATCTAAAACAACTGGAAAGGCCACAGAAATACCTCACAAAGAGGACCACTGGCCTCAAACAGATGCCCTACGCAGGCTGTCTCAAAAAACTCTAGCTCTTTTCCATTGCATATCGCCTACTCAGAGGCGATCTCTGCCTAACGTACAAAGCCATGTCAAACCCAGAGCTGTTGGACATGTTACACTTAAAGAAATCCCAATCCCTCTGAGCCACATGCTCCAGGGACCTAAACCTTGTCACCACAATAAACAAAACATGCTGAAGGGATAGGTTCCTGTCCCAGAGACTTCCCATACTCTGAAACAGACTACCCATTCATGTCAAACAGAGCACCTCATTAGCCCTGTTTAAGAAAAATCTTGATGATTGGATGGGAAATAGGAAATTCACCCCGGGGATCACTTCTGTGGCTCTGCTTGACAGGGGCACAAGAAAATACATTTTTTGTGTGGAAAAAGCCAGGGAATCTTTATGGCTAGGCTTATATAGGCCCTAGGGCCATTAGCCTAGTACCTACCTATGAACCTAAGATGCCTTACCAGCTGTTTAAACCAGGAAAACAAGAAAGATGCTTCATCCTCACCAAATGATTTATAAAAATCACTGCATACCAAGATTATATATTCCCCTTGCCGAAGGAGGGATGGGCCTCCTTGAAACTGATTACATGTATAGATCTGCAATCATGGGATTGCATACATATCTGCTGACCTCACAAGACTCAAATGTTGTGAAAGTTTTGCAACATGAGAAGAATACATCTAAGATGACGTCTCTGCTTAATCTAGCAGAAGAATATCTGCATCAAGCAGGAATGGAAATCAAACCAGAAGTAGATAAAAATCAGGCAGCAACTGAATGAACCAAAAAACAAAAAAAAAAATATATAAGATGAAGGGCCAGATGAGAAGGCAAGAAATGTGGAAAATGCAGAAATATAGTTGCAAGTAAAGTAAACTTCTGGAAGAACCTCATGTTGATCAGGAATGAACACAGGAATGGCTAAGGAGAGACAAATTCATACCAATAGATGAAAGGTTAATATCGGAGGCCCAAGATAGTGGGCTGCATACATGTTGGTTCACAAAGTCCATTGAAGTTGTGGGAGAAACAGACAAATGTAGGTTTTGTAAAACTGAATTGGAAACAGTCGCATACCTCGATGCTGGCTGTGACATGCTACTGGCAGAAGGAATGTATACTGAAAGGCATAATAATGTGGCAAAATTGTTGCACTGGGGATTGTGCAAACACTGTGATACTGAAGTGGCTGAAAAAAAATGGAAACATGAGCCACAAAGCATCATAGAAAATTATGAAGTTTACATCACATGGGATGAGCCATTACCAACAGTTCAAAAGATAGATGCTAGAAAACCGGATATAGTGGTCCATGAAGAGAAGACAAAAGTAGCATTGATCATTGAAAGTACAATGTCTTGCATACAGAGAGACAAAGTTATAAAATATCAAGATTTGCAGACAGAAATGAGAGCAATGTGGAAGAAAGCTACCCAGACAGTTCTAATAGTAGTAGGAGCAATGGTCTTATAAAAAAAGAATCTACAATCATATTTAGATATGTTAACAATACATGTAACTCCATATGAATTGTAGAAGGAGTCATTACTGGGCACATTGCGGGTGCTGCGAAGAGCACTTCTGGCTGACCTCAAAGATTGAAACAATACTAATTTCATGAACTTTAATCATACTTTGATAGGAATGGGGTCCATTCTCATCATGGTATTAGAAACCCAAAGGATTTGGAGAAATTAAAAAAAGGTGTTTATTTCTTCACCACTATCATTATGATTACATTTATCCTTCTGCTCAACAGTTATGCCTTCCCTTTCCATTTTTGATGTAAGCTTTAAATTCTTCCATTAACCTTCTCTTTTCTTTCCCTGCCTCATCTAGTATTCCCCTGTGCCTTCCAACACAATCCATCCATCCATCCATCCTCAACCCCTTTTCCTATTTTTCCACATGGGCTTGAGGTATCACTTCAGCAGTGACAATCATCTCAAGCCAAGGTTTACACTACTGGGTGGCTAGCCCTGCCACGGTAGTTCATTCATATCCCTCACTTGCACACACACTCACCTCCGGCCAATTTAGAGTCTCCTATTCACCTACTGCATATTTTTGGATTTTGTGGGAGGAGATCAGAGCACCCAGAGGAAACCCACTTGACCACAGGGAGATCATGCAGACTTCGCATGGAAGGAACCCCCAACTGAGAATTGAACTATCTTGCTGTGAGGTAACAACACTAACCGGTGCACCACCGCGGCCACCCCTCCTAACACAACATTCCTTGTTTTTCTCCTCTGCCCATAACCCTAACTTACCATTAACATCTTCGTCATATTATACTCCAATGTCAATATAGCCATGAACCATTCACATTTCATAATCACATTCTTCAGTGGAAACACCACATCCTTTACTAAGAATAATCCGCAAATAGAAGAAAGTAAATCATTCAACACCCCTACTTCTCTGAATCATCAATTTCTCCATCATCCTTCTAAAGAATGCCTTTATCATCAGTAGAAAAAAATCCTAATAATATCAGGCACTCCTATCTTGTCCCCTTCCTGTCGTTCATTCTCTTGATACTACCCCATTTGCCCACCCTTGATACTACCTTATATATTGACTTACTCTGTGCCACTCTCTTCTCTCCTCTCACATCCCCAAGGAAAATCCGAGTCAACTTAATTAAATGTATTTTAAATCAAAGACCACAATTCTTTCATCTACCAACATGAACCTCTCTGCCCTTACCAAACAGAAAAACAAATTCTACTTATCCACCAGTTGCCTTCTCTTGATAAACCCCATCTGCTTGACTTTAATTACTCTAAGTAAAATCATTTACATCCTTTCTACCAGTATATAGAGCTATTAATACTTTAGTTTTTTTTTTGTCTTTTTAGCTTTTCCTGGTTAGGGGTCGCCACAGTGGAACTCAGGTCTGCTAATAATTGGCAGCAGATTTTTATGGTGCCGAGTTGCCAGCCCGATGCCCAACCTTCAACGAAGGCATGCACATTCATGCATGTCTTTCGGAGGCCACTCATCCGTGGGGAGGACATGCAGACTCCATACAGAATGCACTCCAGCCAAGAATCGAACAGGAGAACCTCTTGCTGTGAGGCAACAACACTACCACTGTAGCGCCGCGGCTTTCTCTATTAATACTTTAGTATCGACATTAATCAATCATCAACATTAATCAATCAGATTGGCCTGTAGTAGTTTTTTTTTTTCATCTCATGTCCATCATAGTTAAGTGGCATCACTTACTTCCTTTGCATACAGATTCAGGTAATTCTCTTTTCTCACCTCCTATATTATAAATCTGTTTCTACTCATCTTTTGATTATTGTCTGATCCAACCTTTGTAAAAATCCACAGGGAAACCACTCAGCTCAGTTGCTTGCTAGAACATATTGCTCTTTATATGTCCCTTTTCTTCACCTTCCTACCCAGTTCTCTATCATGCTAATATATTCATTCCCATCTCTGAGCCTTTTCTCTTTCTTAGTCTTTTCTTTCCTAGTTTCATGCAAATGTTTACAAACAATTGCCAATTCCACCCTTATGTCTTGATCGCTATACAAAACATTGCATTCCCCTTGAAACCCTGCAAATCACAGCCATCCTTCCTTCATTTTACACACTACGTCCCACTTTCATTCCCTCCTCCCTGCCATCTTTCACATTTGTTCTTCCCTTTGTCTTGACACTAGCTCTTTCCATCTCTAGCATCTGTTCCTCTCGCCACTTCCTGGCTGTTGTCTCTTTAGGACTTCCTGTATCCCTTTCTCTAGCATAATAAATTTCTGTTCTTGTCTCTTTCAAACTCTCTCTTATTGTCTCATGAGTATCTTTTTATACAATCTCTCATAGCTGTATTCACCAAATTAATCAAAGCTCCTGCAATCCTCCTCATTCTGTTACATTACATTACTAATTTATTTATTTAAAGACATTTGTTTATCAGGAAAGTCCGACTGAGTCAAAGGTACCCATTTTCAGTAGTATATGATAGTAGTAACAGAGTTTCCATTATAAACTAATAAAATATCAGTAGTAACAGCGTTTACATTATAAAGTAAGAAAATATTGGGATGCATATTATTGAGAAGCAGTAATCATAATGGGAATTGATTCAATGATTAAACGACTATGAAGCCTAATATGAGAAGAATTGTAATAAGAACTGAGTACAGCTTCTTTTGTCTCTTCTCTTTCTTCTGTTCACCGATCTTCCCTCCTGACCATCCTATCTTATACACCTCTTATGTCAAACTTAAAACCACTAGCAGATAATACAATATTCATCTCTCATTTCTGCTGCTTCCACAATCCATCACATAATCTAATCCCTAACTAGAAAGCTAACTAATCTGTTCACCTGCTGGCTCCCACCACTCAAAACACTATATTCTCCAGCATCTATATTGTTATTTCTGTTACTTTCCCTCATCCTAAATCAGCTACCCATTTGTGGTTTCATTCCCATAAGTAAACCTTAGGAGTTTCTTTTAAAATTATCATTCCCTCAAGAACCTTTCATTAAATACACTGCAGTCCTCATCCATCCTTAGATATTCATATCTGGCATGGTCTTCCACGTATGATTCATTGTTAGATAATCCAATAGACATCCCCTCTTTTCTTCACTACCTGCAGGACTTCCTGTAACTCCTTCTTTAACAACATGGTTACCCCTATGCCTGCCCTCTAACATGTTCTTCCTTCACCTTTGAAAGCTCCTTCATTCACTGTTTGTCCAGCTCCCATACCTTTAACTTAGTTGCCTGTAACACTCCCATATCTCCCCCTTCTCTTTCAAGCTTTTTTGCTATCCATGCTCTTTTAATAGGCTTGGAGAGAAACTCCTTTTTTCTTGTTAATACATTTCCTCTCCTTTCTCTCACCTTGCTTTCTCGCTACCTTATTCTCTTCACCTTCTATTATGTCCTTCTTCCCTCTCCTTCACTTTCCAGTTGCCCCTTCCACTCCTTCTTTCCCTTTTTTTCTCCATGTCTTCTTTTTCCCTCACCTTCCAACCTTCTATTTCTATTCCTACCTCAAAACCACTGGTCAGACTAAGACTAGCATGAGTCCTCCATCTGCTGCTTGCACTATGACACTGAACATCTACCATCAGACCATCTATCACTGCAATGCACAGCTCACCACCTGACAATTTTTACATTACTCCAAGCTCTACTCTCCCCTTTGTATTGCTCTCAGCTCTACTCTCCACCTTTGTATTACTCCCAGTTCTACTCTCCCCCTCTGTATTACTCCCATCTCTACAGTCCCCCTTTGTATTACTCCCAGCTCTACTCTCCACCTTTGTATTGCTCTCAGTTCTACTCTCTCCATTCATATTACTCCCAGCTGTACAGTCCCCCTTTGTATTACTCCCAGTTCTACTATCCCCCTTTGTATTACACCCACCTCTACTCTCCCCTTCATATTACTCCCAGCTCTACTATCCCCCTTTGTATTACTACCAGCTCTACTCTCCCCGTTGTATTACTCCCAGCTCTATTCTCCCCCTTTGTATTACTCCTAGCTCTACTCTCCCCTTTCTATTACTCCCAGCTCTATTCTCCCCTTTGTATTACTCCTAGCTCTACTCTCCCCCTTCGTATTACTCCCAGCTCTACAGTCCCCCTTTGTATTAACCCCAGTTCTACTATCCCCCTTTGTATTACACCCACCTCTACTCTCCCCCTTTGTATTACTCCCAGCTCTACTCTCCGCTTTGTATTACTACCAGCTCTACTCTCCCCCTTTGTATTACTACCAGCTCTACTCTCCCCCTTCGTATTACTACCAGCTGTACTCTCCCCCTTTGTATTACTCCCAGCTCTACTCTCCCCTTTGTATTGATATCAGCTCTACTCTCCCCCTTCGTATTACTACCAGCTCTACTCTCCCCCTTCGTATTACTACCAGCTGTACTCTCCCCCTTTGTATTACTCCCAGCTCTACTCTCCCCTTTGTACTGATATCAGCTCGACTCTCCCCCTTCGTATTACTACCAGCTCTACTCTCCCCCTTCGTATTACTACCAGCTGTACTCTCCCCTTTGTATTACTCCCAGCTATATTCTCCCCCTTTGTATTACTCCTAGCTCTACTCTCCCCTTCGTATTACTCCTAGCTCTACTCTCTCCTTCGTATTACTCCCAGCTCTACTCTTTCTCTATGGATTACTCCCAGTTCTACTCTTTCTCTATGGATTGCTCCCAGTTCTACTCTCCCCCTTTGTATTACTCCCAGCTCTACTCTGCCCCTTTGTAGTACTACAAGCTCTGCTCTCCTTTGCATTACTCTCACCTCTACTCTACACCTTTGTATTCTTCCCAGATCTACTCTCCCCTTTGTATTTCTCTCAGCTCTACTCTCCCCTTTGTATTGCTCTCAGTTCTACTCTTACTCTTCCTAACTGTTCTCTGCAGAAATTGACATTATATATACGTTCCACTTAACAGCGATGTAATATGGTGTGCAGTGTTACAGAGAGCACATGCAAACTATATCATCCAATCGTATTTAGTCTTTTCTCCTATATAACAGCTTTTGTCCACTGCCTTACCCCTTCAATTGTCATTGCAATTGTACTCATCTTAGTTTATTATGCTAGAAGTATACCAGATTGTGTGTATTGAGGTTAGACCCCCATCTCTATGATTTCTGTGATATTAAGCTCACAGCGTACCCCTTCAGCATCTGACCCCCATCTCTATGATTTATGTGATATTAAGCTCACAGTGTACCCCTTCAGGATTAGACCCCATCTCTATGATTTCTTTATGTCCTAAGGGATTTATGGGGAAAATATAAGATTTATTCTGATTTAGTTTGTAATTGGATATAGCAGAGTATAGGTCTAAGGCTTAAGTAGTTTTGGTAAGTCAGTATTAGAGAGTTCAAAATATAAATTTAAATCAGTCACAAAAGCAGAATATAGAAACTTTATATTTGATATTTTAGGAATATGACGGAAGGTTTTTTGGGATATGTATAGGAGCAAAGGTTCTAAATATAGATTAAAAAGGTAGGGCGATAGAGGGCAACCTTGCCTTGTACCATTGGAGACAGGAATAGGATTAGAAAGGGATTTGTTGATTTGAATAGTAGTAGAGGCTTTCAGGTAAAGTACTTTAATTATTTTTTATGAATTCTTGTGGGAAACCAAAAGAGGGTAGGACATTAAACCAGAAAGCTAGGTTTACTCTTGTCGAATGCTTTACTTGCATCAGCAGTAAGGACGTATCTCGGATGTCTATCCTCATCTAGGAGTCTAATGATGGTATCTAATAGAAGGGTGTTATCACACATTTGTCTATTCTGCAGAAAACCCATTTTGTTCATGTGAGATTATCGAAGAAAGTATGCTTTTCAGCCTATTAGCTATAACGTGGGCTAGAATCTTAAGATCAATATTAATAAGAGTAATAGGTCTATAATTAGCTGGGCCTAATGAGTCAGCATTTGCTTTAAAGATTAGAATGTTTTTTGAGTTATTAAGATATCTATCTGCTATGCCATATTGAATTATGTAGTTAAATACCCTCAGCAGAATTTTAGTGACCGGTTCAGAAAATATTTTGTAGAACTCCGCCATGTACCATCATGCACCCACTTCAAAACTTTACTAAAAGCGCACCTAAAAACATGCTGGCTATGCCCTTGCAACTCCCACTCTAATATCATCCACCCCATCCAACCACTACCTTTCTCTCCACTCCACTAACTACCTTGATTATAGCAAGTTCAGATGCTCATAAGCCTAGTACTTATTATACAGCAGGAACTTCTCATTGTAACATTTGTTAATGTCTGTTATGTACTTCACAGATAAAGATTCTAGTTGTCTACTGATGTACTATGTTCTTCATCTGTAAATATGTTGTAAGTAATTGCTATGTTAAATTGTTAATCGCTATGTAATCCAATGTAACTACTGTCTATTTTACTGTGGAGCTTTTCTCCCCGGGCCTCCACTGAAAATGGACCTACGTCCAGTCGGACACTCCCGGTCAACAAATTTAAATAAATAAATAAATATTTATATTGAAGTTTTAGTTCTATGTCTTTGATTTGGTTCTCTAGTTTGAGTTTAAGATTATTGTGTTTTTTCTTAAGTCACGAGGACTTTTGAATAATAAGACCTCTTATAACCTCTAAAAGCCACCCATTGCACATCATAAGGGATTTGACTAGAGATGACGTTAATGTTTAGTTGGGCAACAATGGCATTTATTTCTTGTATAATCTCTTGCACTTGAATGATATTAGGGTTGAGTCCAATTGTTGAAATGGGAAGGTCTTTGGTTAGAGGAAGAGATCTTAATGGAGATGTTGATTTTGGAATGGTCTGATATGGTTCTAGGAGAAACATTATAATTAAGTGTATAAGAAGTGAAAGATTGGTAAATTAAAAAGGTGTCTATTCTTGACCAAGTTTTATGTGTGGCTGAGAAAAATGTAAATCTAAGTATAGAGTTATCATGTGGAAATTTTATATAAGGGTCTATTAAATCAAAGGTATTTTGTAATTCTTCTAGGGTCATAGTAGTATATTGGATTGTTTAGACTCTTTATGTGACCTATCCTTATCAGGACTAAGCAAAGCATTCCAATACCCTCCTAAAATGTATAAATGATTTGGATAATTAACTAGGATATTGAAAATATCATAAATAAAAAGGTGTTGACCTGAGCGGGGGCTGTATAGATTAACAAATAGTAAGGGCTTACTTAGGGTAGGATAGTTACTGGTAAACAAAACCCATCTTCCATTAGGATCACTATTGGTGGAAGTGATCTCTCCTTGATATAGGTTCATAGGTTCATAGGTAGGTACTAGGCATGTATAAGCCTAGTCAGAGTTTGTCGGCTTTCGCTGCCCCATTGATTAATTAACTGATCCTCTGTCAAACAGAGCCAATGCAGTGATCCCAGGGGTGTATTTTCTGTTACCCATCCACTCATCAAGGTTTCTCTTGAAGAGTGTTAGTGAGGGGCTCTGCCTGATGTAATTTGGAATTTTGTTCCAAAGCATGGGGAGTCTCTGTGACAGGAATCTATTCCTCCAGCATGTTCTATTTATTGTTTTGGCGAGGTTTAGCTCACTAAATCGCGTGGCTCGCAGTGACTTGGATTTCTTTAGGTGGAGCATGTCCATCAGTTCTGAGTTAGACATGGCTTTGTAAGTCAGTCAGAGATCACCTCTGAGTAAGCGATATGCCACTAAGTACAGCCAGAGTTTTTTTCAGTCAGGCTGTATAGGACATATGTTTGAGACAGTAATCCTCTTGGTGAGGTACTTTTGTGGTCTTTCCAGCTGTTGGAAGTGTCTTGTGAGGTACATCCCAAATGGGGCATTGTACTCTATGATGGGTCTAATGAGTGACGAGTAGAGGGGCACTATTACCTCTTTATTTCTAGATGCGAACCCTTTAGTAATTAGATGGGCCACATAGAAGGATTTCCCAACTACTTTGGCAATATGATTGTTAAAGGAGAGATTATTATCTACCTGGGTCCTCAAATCTCTTATTACCTCTTCTGTATTAAGGGGGCTGCCACCTATGTGGTAATTCGTGGGTGTTTTGTTTTTCCCAAACGGGATGACTATGCATTTTTTGGCATTTAGCTTGAGGCCATGACTTTCACACCAGGTGTCCATCTCAGAAAGGCACTTTTGGAGGATGTCTGTGTCAGCCGGAGAGTCAATTATAGCTCCCAGTTTGCAGTCATTGGCGAACTTGGTTATCCATAGTACTCCTGTGTTTGCCTGTACTTCTGAGAAGTATATGCCAAACAGTAAGGGTCCCAGGACCGAGCCTTGTGGGGCACCACTTGTGACTGATTTAGAGTTGGACCTGGAGCCTGCTATTCTTACCTTGCGAGTTCTGTCTGTAAGCCAGTTGGCAACCCATCTTGTGATGTAGGGGTTTATGTTCAGGCTGGTGAGTTTTTCTGTAATACCTGAGTGAGGAATGGTGTCGAAAGCCTTGGCGAGATCAAGGTAGGCTGTGTGAACCACCTTTCCTTCATATATGGCCTTGGTGACTGTCTCAAAGAAGTCAACCAGGTTTAATAGGCATGATCTGCCCTTAACAAAGCCGAACTGGGTCAGGTCAAGTGTTTGGAGATTCCCAATGTCTTTGTTAATGAGTTCCATGAAGATGCGCTCCATAGCCTTGCAGACCAGGCTTGTCAGGCTTATGGGGCAATAGTTACCAGGGTTAGTTGTGGCCCCTCTTTTGTGGAGAGGAATAACCGTTGCTCTGTGCCATTCTATGGGCATGTAGCCTGTGGAGAGGCTAAGGTTGAACAGCTGTTTAGGTGGGGGGTTAGTTCTTTCTGTAGTTCGTGCAAGACACAGCCTGGGACACCATCTGCTCCCACTGACGCTGTGTTTTTGGCTTTTGAAAGGGCTGTTTTCACCTGTGCATCTGTGATTTTTGGGACACTACACTTTTTCGGTATTGTTGTGGGCCCTTTTGGATGTGAGAGGGAGGTGAAGTTTGCACTGAATCTATCTGCCAGGATGTTGACAATATCAGTAGGTTCAGTATATTTTGTGCTAATTTGCACTAGTTCAGTGCATATCTGCGAGTTGCCACTTAGATTCTTAACATATGAAGGCTTTGTGGTTATCTTTTGAATCCTTGGCTATTTTTCTTTCGAAGTTAGCCTTGGATGATTTCATGAGGGACCTCAGTTTCTTACTGATACTGATCAGGGATGTCTTTCCTTCTTGGGATTGGCTTTTTTTCTGAACTAGTATCCTCCTTCTATTGTATAGCCTGTTTATTTCAGGGGTCCACCAAACTGGTTTCCTTCTCTTAGAGGAGTGAGTCTTGGTTTTGCTAGGGATGGCATGATCCATGCATCCTTGTAGGTGCTCATAGAGTGCATTTGTAAAGGTTTCTGCATCTTGGGCAGCTTTATCCTTTAACGTGGGGGCTGTGAAACTTACCACCTCTGTCTTAAGTAAGGTGAAGTTTGCTTTAGAAAAGTTTTTTACTGTGGTTTCCTTAGTTGGGGGTGGTGGTCGGGTGTGGACATCCAGAGTGATTAGTTTATGGTCTGATCTAACCAGTGACAGGTTGACCTCCGGTGTAGAACACCTGTCGTCCATGTTGGTAATGACCAGGTCCAATATGTTTTCACCTCTGGTAGGGGAGTTTACCAGCTGATCCAGGGTATTTGAGTTGATGAATTCCAGGAAGCACTGGGCCTGGGAATTTTTACTCAAGTAGTTTTCCCAGTGAATGGTAGGGTAATTGAAATCACCCAATATCAAGGTATTTGGTAGGACCTTCATTTTTTCCAGTGTCTCCAGAAAGGTGGAGTGGTGGTCCTGGATCATGGAGGGTGATCTGTAGCAGGCCGCAATTTGCATTGCAGATTTACCCAATGTTAGTTGCACATGAATGATCTCAGAGGTATCATGCTGCACCACTAACCTGGAGGTGCAGGTATCCTTGATGAATATGGATGCACCCCCTCCTTTTTGTGATTCGGTCTGTGTTCTATGGCCAAAATGTGTGGTATGAGTTGTAGCCCGGTAGTGCTGGGGTGCTCTCTGGAGTCTTGAACCAAGTTTCAGTTACTGCATAGATGTTGACGTTCTCCATACTGACGAGTGCTTCGAGCATGTGCATTTTGAGATTTAAACTCCTGGCATTGAGTATCATAACCCTCAGTTTTTTGTTAATTCTGCTGTTTACGGAGGTGGGTTTCACTTTTGAGCCTTGCCTAAAAAAGGCACTATGGGGGCAGCAAGAGCCTTGGCCAGTATTTGAAAGCCTAGAGATGACAGGTGCAAGCCATCTCTTGCAAAGCAATGCGGCTTGTCAAGCATGTCATCCCAGGCTGACAGACACTGGATCCCCTTTGAATGACACCAGAAGCGTAGCCAATTGTTGAAATTGATAATTTTTTCTTTATACTGAGGTATCATTCTTGGTGAGGGCAGGATGCTACTCAGGGTCAGGGTGATAGCCGCCTGGGCTACATGATCAGAGAGCTCTTCCATATCTCTTTTCATGTAGGCCAGGGAGGTACATCTCAGGACATTCACACCAACATGAACAATGACAGAGACATATTTGTACTTGTTCTGGAGTTACCTGAGTGCTTGTGTTATGTGGTGGATTCTGGCTCCCGATAGGCAGTTAACAGTAACCTTCTCCTTGTCCAGCCTAGTGAGTGGGGCGTCAGTGTGCCTGACTATTGAGTCAACTATTACTAGTGTGTTAGCTATGTTATTTCACCTTAAGGGCTGTGATTGTGCGGCACAATGATTTTGTGTTTTATGTGTTGTCTGGTTTGTGACGGGAAGTGCAGGTTGTTTGGGTGTCTGCTTTGGAGGTCTCTGATGCTTTTGCAGGTTTTTATTTAGAACCTCCAAGTATGATTTTGTGTATTTATGTGTATTTTTGCCAGTGCTGTTTTAGTAGGTCTGTGTGCGGCTGGTATTGTGGTGCAAGTGTCACCCTTCTCCTCTTGACTGTCTGTTCCAGTCTTGGGTGGAGACAGCTTAGCTTCCAGTTTGGCTGTATAATTGCATCTCTCGAATATGTTAGTGTTTTGTGGTAGGAGGAGAGGGTTGTCTGTGTACATGAGGCAGTTGTAACATTGCCTCAGGATACCCAGATTCACCAGCTGGACTGGAGAGTGCACCTGAAGTTGCCCTTTGGTCATGCATGAATAGTAGGGTGAGCTGCTTAGTCGCTTGGTTGGTGAGGAGTGAATAAAAAGTCTTGCCCTGCTGGGCAATCAGTGTCAGGGTATATTATTGCTTGCTATTAGGTCTGAGCAAGTGCTGGGCTGTAAGATGCTTTTTGAGTGCTTAGGTTGAGCGTTAGACTAGTTTCAAGGGAAAAACTGAAGAGGAGACTTAGTGGAGCCGGGAATAATTTAACCATAGCTAACTGGCACTGCCCAGTGCGCAAAACCATGCAAATGTGGTTTTTATAGTAAGGAAATGAAAGAGATGGAAATTAGCCCAAAATGGCCAATAAACTACTAACTTCTGGGCTGGAACCACCCCTCCAGGGACAGATAGGTGTCTCAAAGCTCCACTCTCTCACAGGTGAACAGAGAAACTTCCTTCTATCCAAGTAAGGTATGGGCAACTCAGAAACTAGTATCACAGCCCTGAATTCAGCACTAACCTGAAAACTGGACTATACTAGCTTAGAAAAGCTGGAAACAAGGATTTTTTTTTGTTTGTTTTTTTTTAAAAGATAAGGCAAAAACAGTAAAACATACACTTAAAACAGCTTTAAATGACTACAAATGATCAGAAAAGGCTATCACACTTTAGTGTGTAGCCTACAACAGTTAAACAAATTATTTAAACAAAAAACTTTTTAAAAGTGCAGGCAGTCAAATAAGTACAATATATGAAAAAAAAAACAAGCTTTTAAATCACAATAAACACTGGAAAATCTGTGTTTAGGCGGAAAACAGTTAAGTACAGCAAGAAAATACAGAAAACTGATACTTAATCACTCCAAAGTCTCATTCCTAAGCTAGAAGGCTCGTATCAGTTTAAGGGTTTCTAGTGCTTCCCAGTAGGTTAGTTACAGGAAAGATGGGAAACGAGCACAGATGTGGTCTTTTAAACCAGAAAGTTGAAAGAGATGGACAAACTGTCCAAATGGTCAATAAACTACAATTTCTAGGCCAAGAACCTCTCCTCTCATGGTAGATGGGCTACCTAGTGCTTACCTCTCCCATTGATAAGCTAGAAGGCTTTCCTCCAACACAAAAAGGCTTACAGGGCTCAGAAGCTTACCAACAGTCCTGGATACAGCAACTCTGTATCTGGACTAGGCTAGTTACATGAAAGGTGGGAAACAAGCGCAAGTGCAGCTTTAAAACCAGAAAGTAGAAAGAGATGGAAAAACTGCCCAAGTGGCGAATAGCTACCATTTCTGGGCCAGGAACCACTCCTCTTGTGGTAGATAGGCTAGCTAATGCTTACCACTCCCACTGATAAGCCAGAAGGCTTCCCTCCAACACAGAAAGGCTTGGGGGGGGCTCAGAAGGTTACAAAGAGTCCTGGAATACAGAAAATCTGTACCTGGACTAGACTAGTTAAAAGAAAGGTGGGAAACAAGTACAAATGTAGATTTTTAAGCCAGCAAGTTGAGAAACAAGTACAAATGTAGGTTTTTAAGCCAGCAAGTTGAAAGAGATGGAAAACTGCCCAAATGGCCAAATAAACTACAATTTCTGTGCCAAAACTCACTCTTCCCATGGAGGATAGGCTACCTAGTGCTTACCACTCCCACTGATAAGCTAGAAGGCTTTCCACCAACACAGAAAGGCTTGGGGGCTCAGAAGTTTACTAACAATCCTGGATACAGCAAATCTGTAACCGGACTAGGCTAGTTATAGGAAAGGCGGGAAACAGGCACAAATGCGGCTTTCAAACCAGAAAGTTGAAAGAGATGGAAAAAAAACTGCTCAAACAGCCAATAGCTACAATTCCTGGGCCAGGGACCACTCCTCTTGTGGTAGATAGGCTACCTGATGCTTACCACTCCCACCGATAAACTAGAAGGCTTCTCCCCAACACAGAAAGGCTTGGGGGGGGCTCAAAAGCTTACAAAGAGTCCTAGATACAGCAAATCTCTACCTGGACTAGACTAGTAACAGGAAAGGCAGGAAACAAGTGTAAACACAGGGTTTTAAATCAGAAGGTTGAAAGAGATAGAAAAGCTTCCCAAACGGCCAATAAACTATCATTTCTGGGCTAGAAACCACTCCTCCTGTGGTAGATAGTTACCTAATGCTTACCACTCCCACTGATAAGCTAGAAGGTTTCTCTCCAACACAGAAGGGCTTGGGGGGCTCAGAAGCTTACCAACAGTCCTGGATACAGCAAATCTATACCTGGACTACACTAGTTATAGGAAAGGCGGGGACCAAACGCAAAACAGGCTTTTAACCACAAAGTAGAAAGAGATGAAAAAACTGCCCAAACAGCCAATGAACTACAATTTTAGGGCCAAAACCCACTCTTCCTGTGGTAGGTAGGCTACCTAGTGCTTACCACTCCCACTGATAAGCTAGAAGGCTTCTCTCCAACACAGAAGGGCTTGGGGGGGCTCAGAAGCTTACCAACAGTCCTGGATACAGCAAATCTGTACCTGGATTACACTAGTTATACGAAAGGCTGGGACCAAACGCAAAACAGGCTTTTAACCAGAAAGTAGAAAGAGATGGAAAAACTGCCCAAACGGTCAATTAACTACAATTGTAGGGCCAAAACCCACTCTTCCCGTGGTAGATAGGCTACTTAGTG
Source organism: Protopterus annectens (assembly GCF_019279795.1). NCBI lineage: Eukaryota > Metazoa > Chordata > Ceratodontiformes > Protopteridae > Protopterus > Protopterus annectens. Next base: position 569,646,904 of record NC_056726.1, read on the forward strand.
CTTACCACTCCCACTGATAAGCTAGAAGGCTTCCCTCCAACACAGAAAAGCTTGGGGGGGCTCAGAAGCTTACCAACTGTCCTGGATACAGCAAGTCTGTGTCTGGTCTTGACTAGTTACAGGAAAGGCAGGAAACAAGCTTAGAATTTTTTTTTTGTTACAGAAAAGCAGCTAAACCGGCAGTAAATACAATTCAAATTGTAGTGCAGGCCAGCACACCCAAGCATGTAGCAACACTATGGCAAATACAGTTCAAATAAATGCAATTAAATTAACAAATGACTAAAAAACAAGTGCAGAAGGCAGTAAATTAGAAGGCTGCTAACAAGTAGTAATAAGTGCAGTGTAAGAGCAACTGAACAGATAACAGCACTCAGAAGAGCAACTAAGACAGTTACAGTAAGAGCAGATAAATAAGATATATATATATATATATATATATATATATATATATATATATATATATATTTTTTTTTTTTTTTTTTTTTTTTTTTGAGGGAAGAAACAGAACAGTATTAAGAGGCTACAGGGTTGTCCTTCCCAAATGTTCTCTTTGTACACAGTTGGAGTGCCTGAAATCAGAATATAATCTCACTGCACTCAGTTGAGTGAGCAAATGAGATGGGTCCAGAAGGAGTATCCAAATACAAATCTACAAGAGGGGCGGGCAATTTCAAAGCCACCAATATTAATACCAAAACAAGAACAGGGAGGGTGGATGGGGAACTAACTGTAGAGAGACAGCCATAACTTCAGTTGAGTTAATATTCAGTGAAAAACACAAATAAATACATTAAATACAATACTATATGCAAAAGAGCAGATAAAAGTGTACTTAAATTCAGTTATACGTCCAGCTGATTTCAGATAGATGTTAGCCAGCCAAAGCTCTGATATTAAGTAGAGATAACTCAAAATGTACCACGTATATAAGGCAAGACATGATGTTAGTGATGAGCTGAAACTACCCCCCACTGCTATCAATGGCAACACAGAAATTCTAAAAAGTACTCTGTAGAGAGACAGCCACAACTTCAGTTGAGTTAATATTCAGTGAAAAAACACAAATAAATAAATTAAATACAATACTATATGCAAAAGAGCAGATAAAAGTGTACTTAAATTCACTTATACATCCAGCTGATTTCAGGTAGATGTTAGCCAGCCAAAGCTCTGAACAATGATAGCTACTCTCCTAGAAGATGAATTATAACCCGCAGCAATTATTTGTTTCACCCACTTCCTCTTTCTCTCACTGTCCCAAAGCTGATTGTCCATATGTGTCTCTTATAGAAAGGTTATAGTAGATTTATTTTGAAATGTAAGCTGCATGATAAGATGTCTTTTTGTCCGATAGCCCCTTAATGTTCCATGAATCTACTCTAAACATTTTCAGAATCTGATAATGTTGTAAAGTGTGTTGTTAAGAGATAACAGTATACTTGAAGAAATAAATTTAGAATTTAAGAAATGTGACTTCTAAACTCCTTAGCCCTATAGAGGTGCCTAACCACCCATCCCTCTGTAATTAAGAGTATGAAGGTATTCACTGAACATTGTGAAACAGTTCGAGTTTGGGGTAAAATGAGAAAAGCAGGTAGCAGAGGGATGATAAAAATACCTAAATTGTTCCAAACGTAGACAAACATTAACTACAAACTGTGCAAACCAACTCCTTTAAATTAATACCAGCTAAGTGGAATTGTCCTCAGACCTCTTATTCTAGTCGTAGTAACATTTACTTAAATGCCATGCTAATAGTTTGAAAGCAAGAACTTAAGAATAATTAGTAGCATCATCTGCTGGGGAATTTCTAGTCTTGATAGGGATAAAAGTACTTTAATAAAAACCTAATATAAATATAGATAGGACTGGTAGAGATGGAATAAAGATACGGGTATACTAAGCTATAATAAGCATATCTAGTGTCAGTCTGAATGTAAAAGCCTTGTTTACTGTTAGTACATGTATATCTCTATAAGTATATTTGACCTGACCTGAGTAGGTATCTCCCATGTTCAATCTGATTGGTGTTGTATATAACGCTTATAGGAAAATCCTTTAAAGACTTATTAAATCTCTTATAAAAGTAGTACATTAAAAGGAGACAGTAAGTCTTGTTTTAAATTTAGAATGTGCTCACTGAATCTGTTGACATGTCAGAAGTAATGAGGAGTTTAGTGGATTAGTCATAATCATGAACAGAGTTATTTTGTTAACAATTTAACAAATTAGCAATAAAAATCAGCAGAAGAACATCTTGCTGTAGCTGCTTGGATACTTATAACTCTAAATAGAAAAACATCCATTTCAGTATATACAGGTTCAGTAGTAATGCATGTACCTTGCCAGTTTGCTGTTTCAGTTAATGATTACTGTTTGTCGTTTTTGCATTTAAGTTACCTGTAACACATTGCATTTAAGTTACCTGGCACTTGCTCACTAAAGCAATTATATGTCAGCACAAAAAAATTAAAAGCACTACACCCTCACAAACTCCCCTTGAGTACCTTGTTCCCCATTGGCCCTTTTTTTCAATTATAAAGGAATTCCCAATACTATTCTAGCATGTCCAAAGGTCAGTTGTCAATCTCCTCTTTGGTCCAGCTGGTGAATCTGGGAATCTTGAGGCAATGTTACAACTGCCTCATGTACACAGACAACCCTCTCCTCTTCCCAACAAATTCCAACACGTGAGAGATGCAACCATATAGCCATACTGGAGGCTAAGCTCTCTCAACTCAGTACTGGCAAAACCAGTCAGGAAGAGAAGGAAACCACACTCACTACAATTCCAGTCTCACATAGACCTACCACGACAGCAAACCAAACACATAAACACACAAAAACATACTCGGAGGCTCTAAATAAAAATCTGCCTAAGCAGCAGAGACCTCCAAAGCAGACACCCAAGCAACCGCTACCCCAAAACAAAACACGTGCAACACATAGCTCACAAAGCCAGTGTGCCAAACAGTCACAGCCCTAAAGGCTAAACAACACACTTGATACACTTGTAATAGGTGACTCTATCGTCAGGCACACTGACGTCCTGCTCACCAGGCTGAACAAGGAGAAGGTCATGATTAGCTGCCTGTCGGGCGCTAGGATCCGCCACATAACACAAGCACTCAGGTCACTCCCAAGGCAAGTACAAATATGACTCAGTCATTGTCCATGCTGGTGTGAATGACCTGAGACGTACCTCCCTGGACTACATGAAAAGAGACATAGAGGAGCTCTCTGAGCATGTAGCCCAGGCCGGTATGACCCTGACCTTGAGTAGCATCTTACCCTCACCAAGAATGATGCCACAATATGAAGACAAGATGATCAATTTCAACAATTGGCTTAAGTATTGGTGTCATTCAAAGGGGATCCAATGCCTGTCAGCCTGGGATGACATGCTCGATAAGCCACGATGCTTCGCTAGGGACGGCTTGCACCTGTCACCCCTGGGCTTTCGGATATTGGCAAAGGTTCTTGCTACCCCCATAGTGCCTTTTTTAGGCAAGGATCAAAAGACAATCCCACCTCCATAGGTATCACAAGGGATAAGAAACTAAGAGTAATGCTACTCAACGCCAGAAGTCTAAACCTCAAGATGCACGCACTCAAAACTCTCCTTAGCATGGAGAACATCGATATCTGTGCAGTAACAGAAACCTGGTTCAAGGCTCCTGAGAGTACCCCAGCACTACCAGGTTATACCTCATACCATGCTTTTCGGCCCCAAAACTTGGACCGAACCACAAAAGGAGGGGGAGTATCAATATTCGTCAAAGATACCCACACTTCCAGGTTGGTGGCACAGCACGAAGCATCAGAGACTATCCATGTGCAGCTAACAGTGGATAAAACTGCCTTCCAGTTTACAGCCTGCTACAGACCACCCTCCCAAACCCAGGAACCCCACTCGTCCTTCCTGAGAACACTGGAAAATATGAAGGTCTCTCCAAACAGCATTATATTGGGCGACTTCAACTACCCAAACATAGACTGGGAGCATTACTCTAGCTCCAACACCCTAGCCCAACGGTTCCTAGAATTTATAAACTCAAATGCTATGGAACAACTTGTTACCACTCCCACAAGAGGGGAAAACATACTGGACCTGATCATCACCAACATGGGGACTCTATTATCTTCCAGACCAGAAGTGTATCCCTCACTGGTAAGATCAGACCATAAACTAATCTCACTGCATATTCACATCCCGACTCCACCCCCTGCCCTGAAAACCACAGTGAAAAACTTCTCTAAAGCAAATTTCACACTCCTCAAAACTGAGGTGGAATCCTTCAAAGCCCCCGGGCCTGTGGAAAATACGGCCCAGACTGCAGAATCCTTTATAAATGCATTCTATGAACACCTTCAGGAATGCATGGATCATGCAATCCCAAATAAAACCAAGACCCAATCCTCCAAAGGCAGACGTCCTGTCTGGTGGACCCCAGCCATAAACAAACTATACAATAGAAGGAGGAAGCTAATAAATGACAGAGAAAAATCCCAAAAAGGGAAGGCATCTCTGATGAGTATTAGCAAAAAACTACGAGCACTCATAAAATAGTCTAAGGCCAGCTTCGAGAGAAAAATTGCACAGAACACTAAGGATAATCACAAGGCTTTCTTTAGTTATGTTAGGAACCTGGGTGGGAATTCCCAGATATGCTCAGAATTAGTCCAAAATGACAAAAAATACACCGAACCCACAGACATTGCCAACATCCTAGCTGACAGGTTCAGCGCAAACACCCCCCCCTCCCCACCAAAAGGGCAAATATCTATCCCAGCAGAGTGCTGCCCCCCTGACTTCTCAGATGCTCAGGTAAGAGTTGCCCTCTCCAAAGCAAAAAACACAGCATCAATGGGACCAGACGGTGTCCCGAGCTGCATCCTACATGAACTCCAAGAAAAGCTAAACCCAAACATAAAACTACTGTTTAATCTCAGCCTTACTACAGGATATGTACCCAAAGAGTGGTGTACAGCAACAGTGGTCCCTCTCCACAAAGGTTGTGCCTCAATGGATCCTGGAAACTATCGCCCCATAAGCCTGACTAGCTTGGTCTGCAAAGCTATGGAAAGGATCATCATGTACCTCATAAATAAAGATATTGGGGACCTACAGACACTGGATCCTACCCAGTTTGGCTTTGTTAAGGGCAGATCCTGCCTCTTAAACCTGGTTGATTTCTTTGAAACAGTCACCAAGGCCATTAACGAGGGGAAGGTGGTCCACACAGCCTACCTGGACCTCGCAAAAGCCTTCGATACAATACCCCACTTGGGCATTATAGATAAGCTCACCAGCTTAAATATAAACCCCCATGTCACTAGATGGGTTGCAAACTGGCTCAAGAACAGAACCCACATGGTTAGAATTGCTGGAGCCATGTCAGACTCCAAACCACTTACAAGTGGCGACCCACAAGGCTCAGTCCTGGAACCTCTCTTGTTCGGTATATATTTCTCGGAGGTACAGGCCAACACGGAAGGACTGTGGCTGACCAAGTTCTCAGATGACTGCAAACTGGGCACCATAATTGACTGTCCAGCCGACATAAGCATCCTCCAAAAGGGCCTCATAGAAACAGACAACTGGTGCCAGAGCCATGGCCTCAAGCTAAACGCCAAAAAGTGTATAGTCATCCCCTTTGGCAAAAACAAAGTGCCCACAAATTATCACATAGGTGGTAATCCATTAAGTACAGAAGAATTAATTAGGGACCTGGGGACCCAAGTTGATAGCAATCTCTCATTTGACAACCACATGGCCAAAGTGGTTAGAAAAACATTTTATATAGCCCACCTAATCATGAAGGGATTCGCATCTAGATCAGGGGAGGTCATCGTGCCTCTTTACTCATCCCTCATCAGGCCCATAATTGAGTACAATGCCCCTTTTGGGATGTACCTTACCAGACACCTGCAGCAACTGGAAAGACCCCAAAAGTACCTCACCAAGAGGATCAAAGGGCTCAAACAGGTGCCATATGCTGCCCGGTTAAAGAAACTCCAGCTCTACTCAGTGGCATACCACCTGCTCAGAGGCGATCTGTGCCTGACGTATAAAGCCATGTCCAACTTGGAATTAATGGACATGCTGCACCTCAGAAAATCCAAATCCCATCGAGCTACACGCTTGAGAGACTTGAACCTCAGCACTGAAATAAATAGGACATGCTGGAGGGACAGATTCATAACCCAGAGGCTCCCTTCACTCTGGAATAAAATCCCAGTCCAGGTTAGGCAGAGTCCCTCATTGACTCTCTTCAAGAGGAATCTTGATGAGTGGATGGGAGATCGTAGGTTTACCCTGGGTATCACTTCTGTGTCACTGTTAGACAGAGGCACAGTATACTAACCTCGAAAAAGGGCATAGCAAAATTAATTTAAAATGGGTGGCGAAAGTCAAACACACTCTGGCTAGGCTTATAAATGCCCTAGGGCAGATAGCCATGTATGAACCTATGAAACTATGAACCTATGAACCTAAAAAAGATAGCTTAACTGATTAATGGCCGAAAAACAGTTATGTTTATTTCTAAGCTTTATAGAACATTATGAAACAAGTATATAACTATTTAATAGAGCTTATTTACTAGCGGATTACAACTATTATGAAGACCAGCACTGTATACAAATTTAAACCAGTCACTTGCTGGATAATGTAAAAAAATGTCTAGAAGCAACTGGATAAGCTAGATCACAAAAAACAAAACTAAAGCCTTTTACATTAGTTAGTGACATGTTCAGACTCAGCTGTTTTTTTTGTGGTTTCCTGATACCCTTTGTGAGGGTTATACTTCCAACATTTTCTATTATCCAGTTAAACAAAATTGTTTTCCTTTTAAGGTTGTAGCTTTTATACTTAAACTGTGCTATTCTACCCTTAAAAGATGAACAGTTGTGTAGTATTAAATGCATTGCTTGATTACAACAATTCTAGCCAGATGAAATAGAAAAAAAAAGAGAAAAAGAAAACAGTACCAGAGTTTATAACTTGTTGCAGTTATTTGCTTCAGGGTTTCTGGATTATGCAGTCAAACAAGGGTACAGTTTGCAGTTTCTTTTGTTTTCCGTTGTGAGTTGACGTTTAAAAATACAGATGAAGAAGTTTAGATATCAGGATCCATTCAACAAAGATTTTTAAGTTGCCGTAGCCTATTTTAAGTGATCACGGCTTAATTCAGGTATTTAGTTGATCCTAGTAAGCCTTTGGGGGAGGAAATATGAGAGAAACAATGTCACATGGGTCAAAGAGTGAAGCAGAGCGTTTTCCTGTAGAGCTGAGCAGCATTCCGGGAAATAGAACACTGACACGATAACGGACACTATGCTTCTAAAACAGAGGCTGATTCTACAAGAAAGATGCAACTAGATCATGTAAAAAGGAGGAAGCTTCTTGATTCAGCTGTTGACTGTATCAGAACTTGCTGGGTAACTTGATTCATGCAGGATTCACCTTAAAGATCTGTAAGAAAGTGGATTTGGCCTCTTCAGGGGGTTTCAACTGTTATTTTGGTATCTTTATGGTTGAAGATTAATGTGGCAGGTTATTTAATTTGGAAATGGATTTTATTTTCCAATAGGTAAGAACAGTATTTACTGAGTTTTTGTCGTTTCAATTTAAATTCGAATGGAAGATCTTGGGTAATAGCAACTTTGTGACCTCTCCAAGTTCTTTTTTGCTTTGTAGGCCATACAAATGTTTTGAACGTGTGCTGAGTTAAGCAGTCTGACATAGATTTGCCTTGGGGTTTCTTGGAGTTGAGAACGCCTGATGGATCTGTGGGCTCTTTCAATTATTATGTCATTTAGAAGATCCTTATTATCAAGTACTGTGCTTAGAACTTCTTTGACTATTGCATTGAGCTGGGCATTTTCAAAAGATTCAGGAATACCTCTTAGAATTATGTTATTTTGTCAACTTCTAGCTTCTAGGTCTAACATTTTTTGTTGTAATTCTTTGATGGTGTTGTCATTTTCCTGTAGATTTTAAGTTCTTTTATTTTGATTTCATTTTCCATTGATTTTGCCCCATCTCTATGATTTCTGAGATATTCAGCTCACAGTATATTCCTTCAGACCCCCTTCTCTATGATTTCTGAGATATTAAGCTCACTGTGTACCCCTTCATGGTTTGACCTCCATCTCTATGAGTTCTGACATATTAAGCTCACAGTGTACCCCTTCAGGGTTTGACCCCAATCTCTGTGCTTTCTGAGATATTAAGTTCACAATATGCCCTTTCAGGGTTAGACCTCATCTCTATGATTTCTGAGATATTAAGCTCACAGTATATCCATTCAGGGTTAGACCCCCATCTCTATGATTTCTGAGCTATTACGTTCACATTGTACTCCTTCAGGGTTTGACCCCCCCCCCCTTCTCTATGATTTCTGAGATATTAAGTTCACAGTGTACTCTTTTAAGATTCGACCCCCATCTCTATGATTTCTGAGATATTAAGTTCACAGTATACCCCTTCAAGGTTAGACCCCCATCTGTATAATTTTTGAGATATTAAGTTCACAGTATAACACAAGCTTTCACTTCAGGCCCTATTGTTTTTTAACATGACAGTTCTTTCCTCCTTGCAGTTAACAAGAAGGATATCATGAATACCTCCAAGCAGTGGAACATATTATTACATTTCTCTCTGTAGATGAAGCTGCCATGTATTGCATGCCTTCACATGTTCTTCCTTCCTCATTTAAGATAGCATTCCCCAATATTTCCATTCAAGCCCTACAATAGGCATCACTTTTGCTGGTTATATTTCTTGTTGCATATTAATTATAAATAATGCTTTTCTAAGCAGTTTCTGTCCTTCTCCCCCTCCATCCTGCCTCATTTAAACTGTTGTGAGAATTATCATTATAATCACATAATAACTGAAAATGCGCTGTGGCTTCCTTATTAACTTCTGCCCACTTACCTATTATTAGATTTGTCATCATTACCGATAGATACAGAAATGATGCCTGCATGCTGAATCTCTGAGTGGGATCTTTAGTGGCTGAATTTGCTCCTGTTTCTCTGCATACAGTATATTGTTAATATAGTTATAACTTTGTTATTGTTACTGTTTTTATAAGGTTGAATCTTGCTTGCATGTAGTACAGTGGATTTGTTTGCCTCACATTTTCATGGAATCATAACTGAAAAAGGGCCCTTCTAACCATCACCTTAATAAATAAATGAACAGATAGATAGATAGATAGATAGATAGATAGATAGATAGATAGATAGATAGATATAGATGGATATTTTTCTTTAACCCCTATTTTGCTGTGAAAGTCCATACCTGCTTTTACATTCTCGGTTTATGTGGCTGTGCTCCACACAACTTCATGCTGATGCTATGGCTTCTTCAGTCACTACCCAGCTCAGATATATACATTTCTGCTTAGGGGCTAGTATCATAAGTTCTTTTAAACACTGCAATCCCCCTTAATTCACATTTCATACAATCTTTACTCTCCTCTAACCAAGCATTTTTTTTCTGTACCTATAATTCTTTCACCTTACCATGTATACACCTTAGGGATTCTCTAGGTTCCCAAATGACAACAAATTCATTCCTGTGGGGAAAAGTGAAAAACCCATTGGAGTGTCTCACTGGCTCATCCAATACAAGTGGATGTGCTTTCAACAAACTGCTAAAAAATAAATTGAACACGATCCACTCACACATAGTTGCTTCAATGAAATGTGTGTATACAAGTCTATACACACTGTACTCAGACCACAGGTGCATACATAGGCAAAGGGCATTGAGGAAGTGACCTACCACCTTGGTGGAATAATGCGACTCACACTATACTGCTTGGTAGCCCACATGTTGCAGAACACATTCACTGGGAGCACAGCAACATTGTAAATGTAGACAGATAGTGCAGCTTCAAACAATGCAAAGTGTAATAGACCTAGAGTGAGATATATGTTGGACAAGTGCACCTGAGAAATGCTCTTAAGACTTTACCATGCAGAGGAACCAGTATACTGACATGAGTGTTGCACTGATATAAAGAGCTGCACCGAAGTGAGGTAACCTTGTCAAAACAGCACAGAGACCTTCAGTACATTTACTGTAAATACTGGTGCAAGACTGTTCAGAAAGGAGTCTCTTTGTTTACTGGGCATGCATGTCCTACTTTTGCATACTGTGGGGGGGTTATGAATGGGAGGAGTGTATGGTTATTGCAGATCACAAGCATGGTGCTGCAGGTGTCCTGCACTATGTCATACCAGCGTCACACTAGACGTGTGTTAGTGTGAGGCCTCCATTCATGTCATTGTTATTACACCTCTGTTATAGAGAAAGTGTGTAACAAGCCTGTGCTGTGTTAGTAGGAAAACTACACAAGCTGCAAAGATGTTATATGTCTTAATCAGTTCCATCCATATTGTCTCAAGCATGTGGTGGTATGAATTCAGTGTTTGCAGCTACCAGTGGCATTCCCCCAAGCTGTTCCTTCAGAGATCTGCTACACTACAGAGGGCAGGTAAGAGTATAACTGTGACTATCAGTGTATAATTCACATGGGTCAGCATTGTCCTTTCCTTTCCAGTGACATAGCATTCATTAAACCAGTCTGCTAAGCCATGCATACAAAAGGCATGGTCTTTCTACTAACAAGTGGGTGAAATGACTGTCACTGGCAGGAATGCCACTGCAACCAGTTACAATAAGTTCAGTGAGATAGATTCTGCAACAGAATCCTTGATCACAAACTGCTCATGATGTACATGGGTTACACTACAGCTTTGTGTTGATTTTGTAATGGCAGGCAATAAGTCATTAAGGATATGACAGGATGCCTCAGACATGCGTTTGATCAAGGTATCCACCCCTGGAAGCATCTGTCTGTGTCTAATATATCTTTTCAGTGTATGCACTATATAACATCACTAGTATATGGTTTGGATAGCCTTCAGTGTTCCCCGTAATAAAACAGCATAATTCAAATATACATAATAATGAAGACAAAAACTGCATGAGCTTCCAGCCTCAGTGAGGTCTTTAACTACAGGTGGAAGAAAGGGAACAACCTAATAATGTACTTTTTGTAGGTACCTATTAGCTTATTTATAGCTTATTTATAAATATGCACCCTCTGCACCATATTCCTCTTTTCCCCAATTATAAACATTACCATATTTAAAGACATTCACCCTACAAAGTAGACCCCGCCCTTTCTTATAAAATGCTGCAGTGCACAGTGTGTGCCTTATGCATATATTAATAATTTCAACTGCAGAACATCATCACCCTCAGTAACACAAAATCCTGGTTCAGCTGCCTGACCAAGTACTTCATCTTCAGGCTGTGGACTTTCACATGGCTTTTGTATTTGTACTTTATCCCCCTAACTTCAATTGTAGTTGTCTTCTAGAGTTTCTGTTATAATAGAATGTTGTCTCTGCTGATTTAATTCCATCATTTCCTATACTTTGAACATATCTTCAGGTATCAGGGCTGAGGCTCAAATAGTTTAACCTGCTTTTCTGTCCATTCACATTTGAGCTGATCAAAGACTGAGTCTCTGTCACAGACAATTCCTATATTGCATTATTATAACATGACAATAATTATACCTGTTGCTCGGCCTGTTTCTCATTAGATTACTTCTTTGTCTGTATGGTTCTTTAAATTTGACAGTTTGACTGTGGATAGTGTGTTCTGGATGTTGTATGTCTAAATCCCATTTGCAGACAAATTTTCTGACTTCCTGACTTATGTATAGTGGACCATGTCACATATGACCCAATCAGAGATGCTCTGTTTCCAGAATATATACTTCTGTGCAGCAATCACATTTATACTTGCTGTCCTTGTCAGTTTACTTATCTCTACTTACCTAGGTAAATAATTTGCACATACAAAGCACATGCTTCCTCAAATGTCCTTATGTTTTTGGAACTGGATATTCCAAGGCCTCTTTTTTGTATAAATGTTATAGCACAGCTCCGCACTATTGATTTAATACTCCTGGCCAAGGATATATAGCTACTTATCAAAACATTTATTTAATTGATAGTCCCAGTTAATCATAACAGGAGTGTTTTCCAGTGCTGGTGTATCCCTGAGACAAACCCTTTTGGAGAGGGTTGTATCTCCCAAACCCCCAATGTATGGGCTTCTCCCACACCCCTTACTCAATATAATCAGTTCTAAGTTGCAGCAGTACTGGAAGATATTGCACCCATAAGTCAATGAAATGTTTTGTTTTTAAATGAATATATTATTCTTTAATGAGCTGCATGATCCTAACTGACCAATGCATTGCAATCTTCTACTTAGCATGTCACTATTCCCAGATGTGATTCATGCATCATTTCAATCATTTGTCTTCTCAGTTTCTTTTGATCGACAATAAAATAGTCAGATGTACACGTTCACCTATTGATTAAAGCCTTCTTCAGATAGTAAATGCTTACCTGGGTATGTTGCACTCAACCTTTGCTTGTTATTGTTTTTACTTACTATACGTTGTTTACATATTTTACTAGCTATGGAAATTTGATATTACTTAACTACTCTTAAATTTATCAGGAAAAAAAAAACTCTGTGATTACTCTGCCAGATTAGTAGCACTAGGAATTTTTTTTTGTGAGATTTTGCATTTAAAACATTCACAACTTCAGTCCTTTAATGTGATATAGGGAAATATTGCCCGCCCAGCTATGTGGAATTTTGTAAATAATTCTTTGTCATTTGTGAATATTGATATGATTTATACAGAATTGTATGCTATATAGTAATCTAAAATGTAACCACATGCCCTGCTGACATAGAACAGAAAATAAGTTTAAATTAGATTGTTTTAAGATTGTGCTATAAAAGTTCTCTCTCAGTTTCAGTGTAGCAAATACAATGTCTAAACTAGAAGCTTTTGTATTGTCTTGAAAGAGATAGATGAGAGAAAACCAGATATGGCAGCCCATGAAAAGAAGACAAAAGTAGCATTGATCACTGAAATTACTACTTCCAGTGACTACTATGTCTTATGTATAGAGACACAAAGTCACAAAATACCAGTATTTGCAGGTAGAAACGAGGGCAGTGTGGAAGGATACCAAGACAGTTCCAACAGTAGTAGAAGTAATGGGTCTCATAAAAGAAAATCACAGTCCTATTTAAATATGCTACCAGTACATGTAACGCCATACAAACTGCACAAAGAGTCAATGTTGTGCACATTGTGGATGCTGTGAAGAGCACCTCTGGCTAACATCAAAGACTGAAACAATGCTAATGTCACAAACTTTAAACATACTTATACTTATGAATGGGGTCCATTCCAGTCATAGTTTTAGAAACTCAAAAGACTTGGAGAAACTAAACCAAGTGAGTATGTGTTTATGTATCAAAGTTGTGCCCCTGTGGCTTTTACATTAAAGTTGTCCATGCAAAAGGTATCATACAAACCCTGCCTACCCCTGCCATCATCCTGATATAGTTGGATACATAAAGTACCACATAGCAAACAGTTTCTGTAGTCAGCCTGCAGTGTCTGTGGGCAGTGTTTCTGTACACTAATCTAATGTAAGACATACTTGGTGCATCATCAACTGACCCATGGAGATGGGACTATACTTATATCTCCTCGAAGGATAATCCCAAAAGTTGTTCCATCCACCTACAGGGACACCACACATTTATTTGGCTCTGGCAACCTGTTAATCCTGTGGACTCCCTGTAGTCTATGGACTGTACATTGCCGTGGTGTAGTATGTTAGTGCCATGCTAACAAAACATCTATGAATTTGAATTCTAGATAGTGACCTAAGAGACAGATTTATGCCAATAGGAGTTCATTGCAATTTATATAAAGTAAATAATAGACAACATGTGAATGACAAAGAGAGGGGTCACTGTTGTAGTTTACAATGCACAAAGGATGATATCTAATTTGTAACTCATTATGCCCATTTGGTGGAGGGGTTGGCTGAATTAATAAGAAAACGCTTTTACATTGCATCTGCCAATCAAACATTAAGATCTTTGTTTAAGAACACTCCAGTTATATCTGACAGGAATTCTCCTAGTGAACTAGACAAGTTAGTACATACAGAGATTGCTTCATTTAGTTTAGGTGAAGAAAGTAGAATTTGTAAACGCTGTTCTACATCTATCAAAAGGGATCATTCTCAAAAATGTAAAGTCACTAAGCACATTTTTCAATCTTCAGGTATTCAAAATTGTTTTATGATGTCTGTTGTATGGGGTCTGTTGTGTCCATGTAATTTATCTTACATAGAACAACCAAGGAGACAAGTTGAGAAACATATTCAAGAACATACAAGAGATATGAGACATTTTGTCAATACAAATCATGTGGCAGCACACTTTGAGGATCCAACATGTTTGCAATTTTGTATTATGTATTATTATTACATCTGATGTCTTGTTGGTGAAGGAAACTTTGTGTGTGTGTGTGTGTGTGTGTGTGTGTGTGTGTGTGTGTGTGTGTGTGTGTGTGTGTGTGTGTGTGTGTATATATATATATATATAGATATATATATATATATATATAGATATGGGTCTACTTCATATGATCGAAAGCTTATATGATTGACAAACCTTTCAGAGAGACCAAAACACCTGAAGCTCAAAACACCGAAAACTCATTTGGTCGAAACTCATAACATCGACACATGAAATTCAAAGCATTATGCCCCATCCCCACTGTAGTGTGACCCTAGAGTTAGAATAAATAGATAGGGTGTGTGTGGGGGGCATAGCCCCCCACATTGGGGGGGTGAATTTTAAACATACATATGGATAGTTATAACAAAATTACAATATTTATCTACATAATGTAGGGACCTCCGCCCACCACACCCCCCCTAACTATTTATTCTAACTCCAGAGTCATGCTATAGTGGGGAAAGGGCATAATGTTTTGAATTTCATGTGTCGATGTTATGAGTTTTGACCAAATGAGTTTTCAGTGTTTTGAGCTTTAGATGTTTTGTTGTCAGTGAAATGAGTGTCGATCATGAGCTTTTGATCATATGAAGTAGACCCATATATATACACACACACAAACACGAAACCTTAGCACAAAAGGTATTGTAAATGAATTCTGCATGAATGTTTGATTGGTTGAACAATTCATGAAGTAATTTTTATTGATTGAGATTTCAAGCTGGACATTATAAAGTGATTGGATTGATTGTTTTCTTATATATCAAGGAGGTGTAAAGCCAAGGCATCAGTTTGTAAGGTTTAAGACAGAAAATAAAGTTTATGATTTTAGCAGGATACCGGTGCTAATTGATTGGTCTGCACATTCTCTCAGCAACAGGTGATGTCCATATGTCCTATGTGTTTGTAGTGGAAATTTTTAGCAGATCAAAAATTACCCAGCCTCTATCTATCACCTCATACTCCAAATATACAGACATCCTGTGGGAAGATGACATAATGGTTAAGGTATTTACCTTAAAGACATAAGGTGCAGGTTTGATTCTCACATGGGGTAACTGGCTAGGCTTCAAATGGCCCAAAAGGGCAGTTAGCCTAGTACTAATCTATGAACCTATTAATCTATGAACCTATGAATTCATGGTGCAGAGCTATCAAGTGCATGTGATTGAGATGGGTAGAATAACAGCTACAGACATATGATGTCTGTAGGGACAATTATAATAATGTATATAGCAAGAATGTATACAAATAGGTAAGCATAGAGTTAGGGAGGAACTCTGCTTCACATGGAACAGGCTTCCCATCCTCTCTAACCCAATTCAAGTGCAACTTGGACAGTTGGATGGGGAACAGGAAATTCATCCTTGGTTTGAAACCTATGTCTCTAATGGACACAGGCAACCTGTAAATGGTTCATCTCCCAAACCCTATCTTGTAAATGTGACCTCTCCAAAGCCCCTGCTTACACTTATCAAGGGTATCAGAACTTGTCAGAGATTTGATTCATAGATTAATAGGTTCATAGATTAGTACTAGGCTAACTGCCCTTTTTGGGCCATTTGAAGCCTAGCCAGTTACCCCATGTGAGAATCAAACCTGCACCTTATGTCTTTAAGGTAAATACCTTAACCATTATGTCATCTTCCCACAGGAAGCTCAAAACACCGAAAACTCATTTGGTCGAAACTCATAACATCGACACATGAAATTCAAAGCATTATGCCCCATCCCCACTGTAGTGTGACCCTAGAGTTAGAATAAATAGATAGGGTGTGTGTGGGGGGCATAGCCCCCCACATTGGGGGGGTGAATTTTAAACATACATATGGATAGTTATAACAAAATTACAATATTTATCTACATAATGTAGGGACCTCCGCCCACCACACCCCCCCTAACTATTTATTCTAACTCCAGAGTCATGCTATAGTGGGGAAAGGGCATAATGTTTTGAATTTCATGTGTCGATGTTATGAGTTTTGACCAAATGAGTTTTCAGTGTTTTGAGCTTTAGATGTTTTGTTGTCAGTGAAATGAGTGTCGATCATGAGCTTTTGATCATATGAAGTAGACCCATATATATACACACACACAAACACGAAACCTTAGCACAAAAGGTATTGTAAAATGAATTCTGCATGAATGTTTGATTGGTTGAACAATTCATGAAGTAATTTTTATTGATTGAGATTTCAAGCTGGACATTATAAAGTGATTGGATTGATTGTTTTCTTATATATCAAGGAGGTGTAAAGCCAAGGCATCAGTTTGTAAGGTTTAAGACAGAAAATAAAGTTTATGATTTTAGCAGGATACCGGTGCTAATTGATTGGTCTGCACATTCTCTCAGCAACAGGTGATGTCCATATGTCCTATGTGTTTGTAGTGGAAATTTTTAGCAGATCAAAAATTACCCAGCCTCTATCTATCACCTCATACTCCAAATATACAGACATCCTGTGGGAAGATGACATAATGGTTAAGGTATTTACCTTAAAGACATAAGGTGCAGGTTTGATTCTCACATGGGGTAACTGGCTAGGCTTCAAATGGCCCAAAAAGGGCAGTTAGCCTAGTACTAATCTATGAACCTATTAATCTATGAACCTATGAATTCATGGTGCAGAGCTATCAAGTGCATGTGATTGAGATGGGTAGAATAACAGCTACAGACATATGATGTCTGTAGGGACAATTATAATAATGTATATAGCAAGAATGTATACAAATAGGTAAGCATAGAGTTAGGGAGGAACTCTGCTTCACATGGAACAGGCTTCCCATCCTCTCTAACCCAATTCAAGTGCAACTTGGACAGTTGGATGGGGAACAGGAAATTCATCCTTGGTTTGAAACCTATGTCTCTAATGGACACAGGCAACCTGTAAATGGTTCATCTCCCAAACCCTATCTTGTAAATGTGACCTCTCCAAAGCCCCTGCTTACACTTATCAAGGGTATCAGAACTTGTCAGAGATTTGGGATGCAAGGCTAGGCTTAAAAAGGCCCTTGTGATCAATAGCCTAGTAAACACCTATGAACCAATAACCTATGAACAGTTTGGGTCATCTTGGTAACTGCCAGTAAAATAGCCCTGCTGCATTATGGTAGCAGGGGGAGATATGTGTAGCCATATGATTGTTGTACTCAATATCATAGGCCAATATATGCATTTGACAGGCCTTACCAGTTGTATCACAGTGGCAGGCATGCAGAGGGGCAGGTTGCCCTGACATCATCTACTTTGTTGCCAGTATCTTCTAGAATGTGAGACAAATATATTCCTATTGCTAGCCTTTTATGATGTGTATTCTAATGGAAGTATCTACATCCTTAGGGAGGCAGGGAAACATAGCTTGCCACATAATTTTTAGAATACTGTGACTGTGTCTCTCTTCCAACTGTCTATAGAGCCACAGAAAGCTGCTATTCCTCCCAATATTGATGCCAAAATATGTAGTCTGTATATTTATTTAACATTTGTTTACCAGGAAAGACCGAGTTGGAATGAAGCCAATTTTCAGATGAGGCCCAAGGAGAAACATTCCAGATGCATGTCTTTATGACGTGGGAGGAAACCGGAGCACCCGGAGGAAATCCACATGAACACAGGGAGGACATGCAGACTCCGCACAGAAGGCACTCCAGCTGAGAATCGAACTGGAGAACCTCTTGCTGTGAGGTGACAATGCTACCACTGGACCACTGCACCATATATCTTCCTAAATCTGTGTACTTAGCTTAGAACTTAGTGACACACCTTCAAAAATATATACATTTAGACACATTTACATAACCATGCAGGTAAGTTACGCCAAGAGGCATGCATGTCTATTAATTTTTATATTTTGCTATGGCATACCATTAGTATAAGTCAGAGATGACTGTCTATGATTCTCTCTAACAGTTCATGACAACAAAGCTTGAGCTGGTCAAAATGTATATATGCATTTGTCGCTCTACATCATGATCATCTAAAGTCACAGATCACACTGTAGGTTTCACTCATAAACCACCATCTTTTTTCCTCCAAGACTGATTCCTTTTTTACATGAACATCATGGTAATGGTAGACTCTGCTAGTGTTCTCCTGAAAGCATCTGCATGGTGTTTATCTTGTTCATGGCTTTTTCAGGCAGTGTCTACTGGGCCCCTAACATGGCACATTTAAAAACCTGAATATCTGCCGAGACAGGAAATTAATGCAAGCATGATCAATGGTACAGAAACACGGCTAACATCTGTGCAAGGGAGGAAGAGGTTAGGCAGGGATGCCTTGAATGGTATAGCAACTATTTATTTCCTTGCATTTCTATTTTTATGTTTTTGGTTTTATCACTTGAATACCTACAATGTGATAATAGCGAAAACATAAAAATAGAAATCTGCTTACTTTTGGCACGTAATTGTCAAGAAAATTATAAGACTTAGCTCTGTTACTAAGGAGCTTTTCCATGTTAGGGTCATGTGTTTATGGTGGTACTGCATGTGATATGTTGCCTCTCAATAAAATGGCAATGGATTTTTTGATCACCTCACAAAATAGAAATCACAAATCCTTCAGAACACATGAACAGGAAGCATTCTGAAATGAAGAAATCTCACATAAATTTTTTTTTTTTTTGGAGTCGGGTAAAACACTTTACATACCCCATGGGGAAGCACCCTATACACATAAACTCCCTACTATTTATATATACCAAGTCTAAGACTGCATTATCTTGAAGAAAAGGAGAAAAAACAAAAGCTAGCACAATCTCAAACATTAGTTCATGATCCCTGACATCATGCAGTAACGACTGACAATAAGAGAGATAATTATTAATGTAACGATGTCATGTGTGGCACCCATGATATGCCCATACATTTTTCTGGTTTCTACAGGGCCATGTTTGAGGATAGGCTCATGTTGCACTATGTCATGGTGACTGCACAAGACTTGGATTGTTACAATGTATATCTTACCATGTTCACCTTATGTATCTTATTATAGATGCATAACATGCAATAATGGCTGCTGCATGTCATATAGCTAATAGGAAATATTTATGGGATTGTAAACAGTTATGTTTTCTGATGTTCCTTTCTCTTTTATCCCAAGCAGAACATGATGCAAAGTGTATCACCTTCTGTGGGAGACAAAAGGGGCTTGAGGCTAGCCATGGTTATTTCCACATACAAGGACTAACATGTCTTAAAGTAAGTATTCCAATATCAGAATACACTGATTTATGACTACCTACCCATTGTGTCTTGTCACACCAAGTCTGGACTACAGTTGTTCCACAGGTACCTCCTCAACATCCTTCCACTATCAAGGCTGTGGCTAAGGTTCATGAGAGTAATGGAAGTTCCTCATCAGAATGGGTTTCTGTCTAGTCACTGACAGATGGTGCACCTGTGTGGCATGAAGTGGCACAGCCACAGCTGAAATGTGTGGTGGAGGCTGTAGTTGAACAAGTAATGGATAAAAATATCACCCATGTGGAGAGCGTCATAGAACAAATAGCAGAGTCACTCAATAAGATGTTCTTCTACCATTGGACCACCATAAGACTAGCCATACTGATCCATCATGCAGTGATGGATCCCTGTAATGTCCTTTTGGAATGGGGTGGGGCTAAAATGACAACTGCTTGTACCCCATCCTATCCCAGTCAGCATGTTCCCTTCCTCATGTTCCACTCATAGCCTGTCAGTAGGTCAGTAGTCCAATTCCTCCCATGACCATATGTATATGGTCTGTTTGTCTGTCTTCCTTCAATGTCACCTGATTCCATTGTGTATAGTTCTACACTTCTTTCTCAATGATTTTCTGTGTTCAGCTGTCCCCCATACACACTACTCCCCCTGCCCTACCCTGTTTTCTTCCTTTTTTCCCCTTTCACCCTTCTTCAACTTTCCTTCCATTTTCTCTACCCAAAATGGGTCTATCTTGCACACTCCTATATGCTATCATTATGTGTGACCCCTACTTGAGATTTTCCTTGTCCCTTTTTCCACTACACCCTTTTCCTTTCCTTTTTAATCAATTCAACAGATGACCGCATATCTGGATGCCATAGCAGTGCAGCTGCAACAACATATGGCTACTTAGCAGTCTTCAGTAAAAGTGCCATCCTGATGAAGAGTGTGATAACATGCAGCCCAGCTGTTACAAGCCATGCTTTGTATTGAGAGCCTGATGTCATATTTTCTGTTTCCATGTCACTGTATTACATAATGTATAGCCACTTTGTGGATTTTGCTGTGCTTTCAGTATATATTCTATTGCTTCACTGCATGGCTTTGTCTACCTGCACATTTGCACTGCACAGCTAGATTGAGCTGTAGACTTGCTGACTGGCTCATTTGCATAACTATAAGCAATGCATGTTTTTGCTTAGATATTCATTTCCTTCTTCTCCTGCTGCTTAGTGCCAATTAGCTGTACAAGCCTTATGCATAACTGTTGTTCATCTCTCTGAATCCTGGCCATAGTATTTCTGATGCTATAAACATTTTGCAGGAAAAATAAACCACAGAGCACATTCTGAGATGCAAGAACTCCCCTGGAAAGACAAGAAACCTCATAACAGGAACCTGGTCAGTGCCTTTACTAAATGTAAAGAGAACATTACAGCAAGAGGATGTTGAGGAAGTAAGACCAAACTTTTTAGCCTGAGCTGCTTGGCACTTAAATCTTCTCCTTATAAGGCCTTAGGATTTAAGAACTAACTATGAGTATTATACATGTTGTACATATTACGTTCACCTGATGTTGGTCTCAAATTTAAATGGTTACTGTTCTTCAAATAACTGAAGATATGTATAGTCATTACATAATAAGTAATGATTCGTATGGCTATTTACTCAGTTACTGAATACTTGGCATGGAAACTCTCAAGAGTTGCTGTGTTACTGGAACTGGACATTCCTGGATAATGAATACTTTAAACAGCAGAGCATTATACAAACAAAGGATACAAATGGAGTGACGCATAGACATTACCCATTTCATATTATATGAGGCAGGTCTCATATTTTTGTTCTGAAACACTATAGTACAGAGAGGAAGCAATGTTTACACACTGTGCATTGACATTTTAAAGCATGGATGTATAATTATTAGTGAAGATCTACAATTCACAAACAGTATAAGCACAGCTGCATTTAATTCCTCTTGTATCTATTTCCAAGGTCAGATATGATCACTTGTTACCTATTTTGTGCACCTTTCCCACACAGTGTCATGCATTTTGCTGAAGACAGGAAGAAGGCCTAGAAAGATACATCAATTATAATAGGAGAATGAAGTAGGTGGGTGTTAGCAGTACCCGCATGCCTCGTCTGCCCTTTTTTCTCCCAATTCATCCTTGATTTGAGTGTTAGAACTTGGTAAATTTGTGCACCATATTTACTCCTAGTCTTTTTTGTGTCAGTTGTGGATTACACAAACTATACTTGGTGGTTTGAAAAAAAACAGGCACAGCATAGGAAATGTGGCAGGCCTCTAATACAGATTATATACAATTAAACCTGTGCAAACAATACAACAAGTATGCATACAGGAAATGACCTTTATTAGAGCTAGTCCCTAAGGCCAATGTTTTTTTAAATATCAGTTGTCTCGTCTCGTCATCATTTTCCCTTCTTTATACCTAACTTCCCACTTCATCACTGAGAAAAAGATCACTTTAAATGTTAGCTAAATGATTTTTTTGTACTTTTCTGCATTTTTCTGTGTTGTAGTAAAAAACAAAAGTTATCTGTTTGTATATTTGGTTTGCTCTGGGAGCACAGTCTTGTACTTCATTTGCAATTTTGGTCGAATTCTGAATTACTTTCAACATTATACTGTACGTCTATCTCCATAAGTAAAATTACTTGAAAAAGCTTGCTATTTGTATTTTGAACTCAGTCTGGGGCTTTAGTCTTGTAGATTCATATGCAGTTGTGCGAAATTGTGAAGTACTGATAAATCATGGCCTCATTTAGGGTAACCATTTGAATTGTCAGGACCATGCTTGAGTTAGACCCAAAATGAAGAGAGTCAAAGGCCGAAGGAATGGACTTACATATAGTAAGTCTGAGATACTATTTCTCAGAATATTCCCTTTACTCTGAAGTATGGCAGTCTTGGAACTGGTTTATATAAGTTGGAAGTGGGGATGTAGAGGGGGGCCTGCCCCCCTCAAAAAAGACATTTTAAGGAGAAGAGTGATTTTTAAGGTAAGCTCTTCTGTGTTTTCAGTCTTTTTTGTGAGGGTTCAGCAGTCTGCATTTTGAGTGTCAACATTTCAATAGGGAGCCCAAATTTAGTCATTCTTTACTGCATTTTTTCTCAGTAAACAGTGTTACTGGTAAATTTCTTCCCAGTCTCATGCCTCAGACTGTAAGGGGAATTGCAATAGTGCATTTTTGTAATTTCGCTGCAGTATTTGTGCTTCTCAACTATTTACATTCTAGGTTAGCTACTAGAGTCTTATATTCTTATCATTTACCTTTTTAAAGTTGCATTGCAGTGCCTTTGTATGTATAACATTGTTGTTTTTCCCTGTTCTTGGGTCTACACCAACCCCCACTAATACATTGCCTTGATAAATTCTATGTGCTCTTGGCCTCCACACCATAGCTCTCAACCGTAGAGTAAGAAATCTCAACAAAGATGTAAATAATGGAAGCACAAAGGCTGAAAAACGTGAACAATTTTTAAATATTGCTCTTAATGAGCTTAGAAAGTTGATAGAATAACAGGTGTTGAATTAACATGAATTTTCTGATGGATATGAACTCTGAAACTCAAATATTTGTCATTACTTTCTGACTTTGATCCTCAATGATTTACCAGAAAAACACAATTTTATGATAAATAGACTAAAAATATGAGGCAAAAATGAGGAATTCTGTGAAAATCTGGACATTTGAGAGGCATGATCCTCACCCGTGTAATAAGTGATTTTGTTCCATGTAGTGCCATCCAGGTTGAAATAATTACTTTTGCTTGAGTTATTTATGTGTACTTCTGTTGTGTTCTTGAATTATTTATTATGTTTATCTGCATTTTTAGAACTGTAAAGTACATTTGTTATCCAGTGTTTTTGCTGCTCGATTAATTGCTTGAAAATCACAGTAGAAGTAATCTTGGGTTGCTGAATTGGTCAACTTTACCTTTTCACTTTTAGTTAAACTAAATGTTTTTTTTTCTGTTTGTTAACTGGGATTATCAATCTAGTACCAGTAAGGGGTAGCCTGGTGTGTCAAAGTTGGGAACAGACAGGAAGGCTTAAGGTGAATTTGTTTTACTGGCCAGAGATCTACTGGCATTTAACAATACTTTTTTAGACACAGGCACTTAGAAACTACATTTGTCCTTTTGAACTATCTCTGAAAGTGTACCCAGTAACTCAGTTGTGCAGAGAGCAAATAGTTTGTGCCCTGAGGAGCACTTCCCCATGAATCTACTCCTACATATCCTACTTTTTGCTTCTTACCTCAGAAGCACTCAGGCACCCCCCACTATTAACCCATCTAGTACCACACCCTTGCAGTTCACCTAGAAGGACCTGACATCATGTTTATGCACTTTACCAGTTTCTTTGTCACCAGTCTGGTATATATGAGCATCCTGAGACAATATAGCAATTGTCTCATGTTCATTGACAAGCAGCTAATTCTTAGAGAAACCAATACAGTATGCAAGAAATGTAACTGCACAATGTCACTTGTGGAAAGACTGTCACATACAAGCAGTCAAAATAACAATCAGGTTGTCAGTAACGCACACACACACACACACACACACACACACACACACACACACACACACACACACACACACACACACACACACACACACACACACCACACTACACACACTACACATGCTATGCACCTGATACATAAAACAACATATGCTGAGGCATTAAATAGCAGTCTTTCTAAACCCCAAAGACCTCCCAGACACACAAATCGCATTGATTATCCACAACAAACCCGAAAATACTATAACGAAACAACACCCAACACCACACATACAGCCACACCCTACGGAGCCTCAACTCCAAAGTTCAGAAGGCAAGTCAACACATTGCCCAGTGCTCTAGTCCTAGTAGACTCCATTGTAAGACATATAGATACCCCATTCACCAGACTGAACAAGAAGAAACTTGCAGTCAGTAGCCTATCGGGCCAGGATCCCTCAAGTCATGTGTGGACTAAGGTCAATGAACCGCAAGTACCAGTATAACTCAGTCATAGTTCATGTGGTGTAAATGACCTGAGAAGTACCTCTCTGTAGTCTATGAAGAGAGATATTATGGAGCTGTCTGACTTAAGTATCCCAGGCTAGTATGAGACTAGCAGTGAGCAGCATTCTACCTTCGCCATGGATGATGCCACTATATGAACAGAAGATGATTGACTTTAATAATTGGCTTAGCTTCTGGTGTCATTCCAGAGAGCACAATATTTGTCATCATGGGTGGATATGATCAATAGACAACATTGCTTTGTTAAGGATAGTCTGCATTGCTAGGCTTTCAAATATTGGCTAAAACATTAATATACCGAAGTACCTTTTTAAGACACTGCCAAACTGCCAAACTTTCAGGCTTAGCAAAATCAGCCCAAAGGATTATAAAAGTGCTACTGCTCAATGCCAGGAATATAAACAAGAAAATTCACTCTCTTCAAGATTTCCTCACATTGGGGAATGCAGATATCTGTGCTGTTACCAAGATAAAGTTTAAAGTCACAGCGAGCACCCCAGCAGTACAAGGATTCAACGTCTTCCACACATTTAGACCAGCTACTCTACAAGCAGGAAGTAAAGGTGGAGGTGTCTTGATCTACATCAAAAACAAACATACTTCAAACCTGGTCAAACAGGATGATGTGCCTGAGCTTCACCATGTCAAAATGAGCATATGTAGAGTCCCATATCATATCCTTGCAAGCTATAAATCACCCACTATAACCCCCCCCCAAAAAAAAACATAGCTTAAAGTTATTCCTACTGGTGACACTTTCCATTCAACCCAATATCATATTCATGGGGTACTTTAAGTACACCTCTATAAACTGGGCATCCTACAAGACCCCAACCTTGCACACCCAGAGATTCCTGGACATTGTAAACACAAGCACCCTGGACTAGTTAGTCCATCTGAACATCAGGGGTGCAAACATATTGCATCTGGTACTCACTAACAGAGGAGAATGATGCACCCTCCTCCTGCCAGTGCAGTGTCCTCTCTGGTAAGGTCAGACCATAAAGCTGTCACCTTCAAAATAAAAATCAATGCTGTAACCGCAGCCAACCCTTTAATGGTTAGGAACTACTCTAGGGCAAACTACCTGTTATTATGAAATTACCTGACAAAATTTCAAGCTCCTCCGAAACCAGAGAACACAGTTGCCTATGGAAAAATTGTACACAGAAACCCTGTACAATCAAGTTAATAGAGACAGCTATGCCTACCAAAACACGTCCAGAACAAACTCAGAAAACAAACCCCTTTGGTGGAATCCAAACATAAACAGATTGTACAACACAATGAAAAAAAAATTCATAGCTAAAATTATGAAGTGCAATTCCCAGCATAACAAAAACTCTCTCATTAGGCTAAACAAACAACTAAAAGGCAAATTAAGTCTACCAAAGCCAATTGTGAGGTAAAGATAGCCTCCAAGGACAAATACAAGGCTTTCTTTACTTATAGCCAAAGCCTCAAACACAACAGTGTGCAGACCTGATTGTTAATAGAGCCACTTACATGAATCTAGAGGATATAGCACATCTGCTGGCTGAAATATTTAGCTCCAGTTTTATCTCCTCATCCTCTAACCAGCTGCCTTCCAGGTAGGACCATCAAACATAACATCCTAACTATCACTAAAGACAAGGTCCTAAATGTGTTCTCTAAGGCTAATAACACTGCATAGATGGGTCCTGATAATATCCCAGGATCTCTCCTATTCTGAATCATAACCTATCTGGACTTCTAGAGTCACTATTTAACCATAAACTCCAAACAGACTTTGTGCCACATGAATGGAAAGATGCAGCAGTCATCCTTCTGCACAAGAGTGGTCCATCAATGTACCCTGGGAACTATAGACCCATAAATCTGACTAGTCATGGATATGATTAATAATAACATAAGAATCCTTTAGACATTGGCTCCAACACAATTTGGCTTCATCAAAGGCAGATCATACCTACTCAGCCTTGTAGACTTCTATGAAAAGGTCACCAAGGCAATGAATTAGAACAAAACAGCGCATACTGCCGACCTTGACCTAGCTAATGCACTTGATACAATACCTCATTCAGGCATTGTAAAAAACTCATGCAATTAGGCATTAACCCTTATGTTACATGCTGTATAGCCAGGTGGCAGTCATATAGGACCCAAGTTAAGGTAGAGGAGACCACCTCCACAAAGAGGCCGGTCACTAGTAGAGTCCCTAATGCTCTGTGCTGGACTCACTGCTTTTTGGCATTATTTCTTGGATGTCAAAGGCCTCTGGCTGACTAAGATGACTGCAACCTACGAGCAGTCATAGAATCCCCTAAGACACTAACATGCTGCAGGAAGAACTAACACAGACAAATAACTGGTGTTAAAGCCATGGCTTAAAACTCAGTGCCAAGAAATGTGTAATACACTTTGGGAAGTTGGCATCCACAGGAAACTGCCTCATTGATAACACACTCCTAAGAATAGACCCAGTAGTGAGGGATTCGGGGACGTATGTAGACAGTAACCTGGATTTTGACCATGTGTGTCAGGCAGTAAGGAAACTATTCTATGTTGCTCAACTTATAAGTAAGGGCATGGCATCTAAGTCCAAGGAGGTCATTGTTCTTCTGTATTTGATCCTCATCAGGCCCATCCATACAATGCCCCCTTTGGTATGTACCTGACCAAGCACACCCAATAACTGGAATGTCCACAAAAGTTGCTCACAAAAAGAATACTGGGTGTTGACAATATGTCTTATGTAGATCACCTCAAAGTTTTATCCCTATACTCAGTCTCTGACAGACTGTTGAGAGGTGATCTGTGCCTAGGCATCCTTGGATCCCACTCTGATGGACGTTTTGCATATCTGCAAAATAAATAGCATCATAGCTACACACTCTAAGGACATAAACCTTTCTTGCATCATAAATAGGACATGTTGGAGGGACAGATATGTGTCTCAGAGAATACCTCTTCTCTGGAACAAGCTTCTCATCCATGGGAATTAGAGCTCTTCTCTGACCATATTCAAGCATAACCAGAACCGGTGTATAGGAAATCAAAATTTCACCCTGGTTAGTCATGTGAGTATCTAACAGATAAAGGCAAACTGTAAATGTTTGTCTACACATGCTCTAACTTACACATACCCCTTAAAATAACTTATAGGACACCAAATTTGTTGGATACATTGGTGATGCATGGTTAGGCTTAAAAAGGCCCTTGTGAAACTGTAAGAGTCCTTTTTTCCAGACAGAGTAATCCCTCAGTGGAAATAATCCATATTTTCATCAACAATTTAGTTCATTTGAGATCTTTAAATCCTTACTGGATAATTATTTTTGAGCCTCCAAATTTTTCTGGGGATTTTCTCAGCATACACTGACATGAATCAGTTGGTAGAGTATCTGAGCATTTTTCCTTCAGTCAGTATGGTGTCTATACATTTTTCCCTTTTTCCATTTTCCCCTTTCATGCCGTGTTCTGTTCATATATATTGAGCCCATCCAAGCCTTGTAAAAGGAATGAGTCAACTAGAGAGGCTGTGACTGACACATCCTCGCCGCCTACATACCCTGTGCTACTTCTTTGACAGGATTGACTTTATTTTATTTAATTTATTTATTTATTATTTATTAACATTTGATTACCCAGAAAATCTAGATGGGTAGGTGCCCATTTTCAGCAGTGGCCTGGCGAAAAAACTGCAAAGTATTACAAAAACATTTTAAGAACAATAATTTTACAATCTTCTAAAATAATACAATAAAAAGCAACAAAAAAATCTACAGTTTAACCAATTATAACAAATTAGACATAATGTGAAAACATTGGTTAAGAACTGATACAACTTACATGACAACAGCCTTAGAGTCTCGTTTCACTCAACTGTCTATGTCTAGGTTGACCCAACAAACCCTAGGCTGGAGAACTACTCAACAGACCCTTAGCAGTATATCACTGCTTCATTATACACAGTAGGGGAAGAGATTTTCCTATTTCTCACTAATTTTGTCCCTCACAGATCTGATGTATATGCTACAAAACACACAAAAACAATCCATAGCCCATGCCTGCTATTACTCATGTGCTGAATTCCAGCTACACTGCTCTGCACTGATTAGTGTTCCCATACATCCCTAGTTACCCCCTTTCTGCTACTATAGCCAACCACATCTTCTGCTAGTGGATAGTACAGCAGGACATAAATCCTTCTCCCTTTCACTGAAATGAGCAAGTAAATGTTAGATGCTCACTCCAATCTCTCCTGCCAGTTTATCCATTGATCAGGTCATCATTAAGTCCTGGGTTATCTGAGTCATAGACAGAGACAGCATCTTCTAATTCTCCCCTCATCATCATACCTGTAGGGAGCAGAGGTGATTAGTACAGAGTATGTATGTATGCATACATGATTGTAAAATCCTATACAGAGTACCAGTAACCTTGTACCAGAAGTTGGTACTACAGTACTATTAGGAACAAAAAAAATAAAGCAAAATATATGCATGCCATCCAATTCTGCTTTGTATACAGATTGTTTAAGATCTATAAAGGAAACTGCACTGTAAAGAAATCAAACATTACCTAAAGCCTCGGTGGAGCTAAGCTAGGATTAGTAGGTCAGAAAGGCAATCACTAGCCTGCCCATTCTGGGTGATGTGGTGAGGATTCTGCTTCTAATATAGTGCTCACCCAGTGATTAGGGTAGTGCTGTTACTGTATGGCAGATTGCTGTGAATTTTTGAATGTTTGTGAATTTGTGAAAATGACACCTGAAGCTGAGCCACTTATTAAATTCAGTCATTTTCTGTTCATGTTCTGGCATCATTCTTGGTGAAGGTAGAATGTTGTTCAATGCTAGGCTCATACCAGCCTGGGACACACAGTCTGAGAGCTCCATAATGTTTCTCTTCTTATAGTCTGGGGGAGTTATGGCTCAAGTCATTTGCACCCAGACTGACTATGACAGAGTCATACTGGCACCTGTGGTCCAATGATCTCAGTGTGTGAGTGATCTAGTGGATCCTGGCCCCTTAGACACAACTGACTTTCTCCTTATTCATCCTGATGAGGGAGACATCTGTTTGCTTAACATTGGAGTCTCCTATTACTAAAATATTAGGTTGTGTGGTGGCTTGCCTTATGGGCTTTGAAGTTGAGGCTCCATGCTATGTGGCTGTATGTGTTGTAGTGGGTGTCGTTTTGGTGGAGTGCTTTTGGAGCTGCTGAGGATATCTGCTGTAGGTCAAATGTTGGGAAGGTCTTTGAAGTTTAGGAAGATTACTTTTAAGTGCCTCAGCATATGTGGGTCTATATGCATCTGCTTTGAACTGCATGCGGTAGGTGCAGCGTGTGTACAACTGACAACCTGATTGACATTACGAGTTTTTTATGAGAGAGCTTTGCCCAAACTAACATTATGAAAATACATCTTCACGCTTTATCAGTTTATTTGAGAAGTAGCTGGTTGTAACAGAAGACAATTGCTACATTGCCTCAGGATGTCCATATCATTCAAGCTGGGTATAGAGGTGGCAGGAAATTTCATGTCCATGGTTTCTGACCCTGTTTCAGTAGGCAGGAAGTTGTTTGCAGGATTGTCGAGTAGTAACATGGGTATCTACTCCTAAGCACGTGGAGCACTGCTTGACCTTGTGCAGACAAGTTTTGCTTTGCACAACAAAGTAAAAGGGTAGTCATGCTGAGTGATAAATGCAGGAATGCTACAGTTAAGTACCAGCAACAAATACAAAGTAGCTAATGACACAGTAACACTGCCTGATTATCTTCTGAGCAATCAACAGATAGTACAATATTAAGAACCTTTAAAATGATTTGAAGTGCAAAATCAACAGATAAAGCAATAATGAATAATGACTCTCATACAGTTAACTGAAGTACAAAACAATAAAATAAATATCTTATCTGCCAAAAATGGAGCAGTATTAATTCAGGATCTTCTCTAAGTGTGTTGAGCACACCAAGCAGAGGGGAGCTTTGGGAAAATGAGGAGACAATTTGTAGTAAAGAAGGTTTACTCAAGAGCAATACATGTTTGCTGGGTGGACACTCAGTCTTATGAATCTAAGAAAAACAATGGGTGGAAAAAGTACTTAAATAGCTTACACATCTGACAGTAGCAATGAAATACGGAAGGGGTGGACTGGAAGTTAGGTTTCTATAGGGGTGGAAACCAGAGACACAGTCTTTTAAATTCACAACAAGGAAATGGTGGGGATGTTGGAGGAAAAATCAAGCTGCAAAAAGCAGACTAGCTAGACAAGGATTCAGTCAAATAAAGCCAATATTGGAGCTGACTTCAGAACATGTAGCAAGCCACAGTTCTCTTACTCCTATGCTGCTGAGCTACAGGTTAATGACTCTAGGCAGGTTAAAATTTCTGAAACTTTCGCTTTCACAGTGGAAGCAGGAAAAACTGTAACTAGTGAGCATGGAGTAGCAGGAAGAACAGTACTTAATGTATCAGTGGGGCTGGAGTAGACAGAAAGAGCCGGGGGAAACACTAGCAAGGTAAACAGAAAGCAATGGAATGCAACTTCATACAGGGAAATGATAACAAAATATAAGACTTTTGCAGCAAAACTGAACTGTAAACAGCAATAGCTCAGTCGGACTATCCCGGTTCAACAAATGTAAAAAATAAATCAATAAATAAAAGAACTGAAGCACACACAACAGTCTAAGGCACCAGAGTATTCAATAGTGACACTCATACATACTATCTTAAAATCTAAATCCACTCTTCAGTTTTTGACAAACAGTATATGTCAGCCAGAGACTCTCTTACAAATTCATCATTCCTATCATAATATGCTAGAATTAGGTATACTCTATGTCTTATGCTCCTAACAGACTACAAATTTAAGGTCTTCACTCTAGAAGCTAAAAGAATATATAGGCATGCTCCGCAACCATTTGGTAAAGATTTATTTGCCCCTTCTTAAATTTCTTATCTTAATCCGAGGGTCTCACAAGGCATTCCAAGGAGAAGAACCATAGTGGCCTAGTGCAGCTCTTAACTAGAAAAAATAATATGAGGAATCCTTAAACTGAAAAAGGGAAAACATCCAATCAGTACATTAACCTACAGTATAACTACTGCCATATGTTCATAGCACTTAAATGTATCAACCAGAATTCCCAGATGTAAGTAATCCTCAGAGGAAGTCAGAGGGTCTGAAACTCACAAATATGACATCTTCCATTGTTTTTTATAGTATAGTAAACATGGCACTACTTTGCTTATAACACCCATCTGTTTGCTAATAATATCCCTTCTCTCTTTTTTCTTTTGCAGCATGGAACGAGAATGATATTGCAGAAGGCTGGCACAGCTGATCCCCCAACCCCATAAATATTTCTTCTATCATATAATAAGTTGTTAGTATTATAAAATAATTTAACAGCCATTGCATTTTGATAATTGTTTCTTATTTTTTTTACCATTTTATCTCTAGATCCAGAAGAGCCTGAGGCACCTCTGCTGCAGTCATCCTCTTGTCACAGATCTGCTTTGCAGGGTAGGAGTGGAGGCTTCCCTCTTACTGATAGCCTGAGGTGAGGAAGCCTACATCTGGAGAAGCTCCAGCTGCAGCTGAGAGTGCTGTCGGGAGGTGATAGGTCTTAGCAAAGTCTGTTGCAGTCTCCAAAAGCAGGTGCAATTCTCACTTTCTCAGTAGACTAGAACCACCAAGTCACCGGAGGCCACCACCCCTCAGCATTGCGGTCTGTCTATGCAGACTCCCTTGTACAGGGTCTGAATGTGGGTCTCTACACTGAAATGATAACTGTGATGGCCCAATGCTATCCAGTCCCCATTGGTTGTGCACCCACCCTTTTGTGTCAGATCCATTTCTGCATTTACTTCTCATCACCATTGGACCATCCCCTGCTTCTCTGTCTTCTTTTCAGCCATCCCTGTCTGTATTGTTTTACTTTGCATGTCACTGTTGGTACCCTTGACTCTTTCCTGCTTATCATCCCTTTCTTTACTGTCCTTTCTCATTCAAAGGGGGTGTATCCTTATCAATAAAGTGCGCTCCTCTCCCATCTCCCCCAGCAGAACCCTCATATGTTATCCTACTTTGCTTCCCTTGCTTGCTCCCTCCCCATTTTCCATGATTATAAAAGTAATAAAGTAGTATATATCAATGGACACCTGCAAAACAAAGATGCTGACAAAGTGCCTTTAAACTGCTAACCACAGGCACTGAGCTCAGATACACACAACTCACAGTCATGTCTTGCAATATTACTGCATAGCAATGCTTACTAGTGACCTCTAAAACATTTGAAGACACATAAATGCAAAAAATACACACATGTGCAAGTATTCCTTCTCACTTCTTATCTGAGTTTACACACTTCCATCTGTGTACCTGGGTGGACCTTCGCTGTCTTCACATATGTGAAGGGCAGCACTGCTAATTCTCTGCACTTACAGGTGAAGCATGACCTGTGCAGTACAGGACTATGGATACCACTCACTGTCCTGCAGGATGTTTCTGTTGTTTAAAGTCACTTTATGTTTTTAGCTGACAAGTTTTCTCATGACTTGAAAACTGTCTTACAGTACGTGCACTCACACATAATAGCTCTTTGTTGATACTGTCAGGCTCTAGTTAACTTAACTCCTAAATGTTTTGATGCTTTGCTATAATCCTTTATTTTAGTTTTGCAACTTCATGGACTGACTAATGATCATAATCTGTGCTGTCATTTAAGGAGACAGTTAAATCATTGCCTCAGAGCCATATTTCTCAACTGTCCAGATTTACACAGATTGTCCAGATTTTTGCCTCATATTTTTGGTCTGTTCCTCATACAATTTGTGGTTTTCTGGCAAATCATTAAGGACCGATGTAACTAAACAATGACTTAAATTTGAGTTTCAATCAAATCTCACAAGAAAAAGACCTGAGGGGGCTATCCAGTGACAAGAACAATACTTTTATGGGGCCAGATCATTTACCATTTTATCTACTAATCAGACTGAAATATGACTAGTCAGACCCTCTACAGATGTATCAGCCTCCAAACAGGCTTCATGACAGAGAAATGGAGCACAGCAACAGTCATTCTCTTGCATAAAGGAGGTCCATCAATGGACCCAGGTAAATATAAACCCATAAACCTGGCCAGCCTCATTTGTATGGTTATGGAAAGTATCATTATGGAATTAATAAATAAAGACATAGGTAAACTACAAACTCACAACCCAAGCTAAGTAAGTACATTTGAACCTCTGAAATAAGGATAAACCATTAATGGGATGTACATTTTACCCAAATAAACATTCTGTGGCAGGTATTAATTTTCCCACAAACTGACAAGAAAATTATTCAAAACAGAAGGGCCTTTGCTTACAGCATCTACTCTCTTATTTGTACATCAGTTCTAGTATCTCACTCTGCATTTCTTTATAAGTGCAGCTAAACGTGCAATCAGTATAGAATCCAGTAGTACAAACCTTCTGGGAAATATATTAATTTCCTCAAGAAGAATACATTCATTACAAGTGTTATTTAAATGAACAGCTTCAACGTAGTATATATATACATATATATATATATATATATATATTTATATATATATATATTTATATATACATACACACACACACACACACACACACACACACACACACACACAAATGCGTACACACATACATATATACTTGGATGTGTGTGTGTGTGTGTGTGTGTGTGTGTGTGTGTGTGTGTGTGTGTGTGTGTGTGTGTGTGTGTGTGTGTGTGTGTGCATGTATCACTGTTTGTAGCAACAAAGTGGTGGCGGTTTCAGTTATGGCTGGCGTTTTACATAGGTGAATTGGGTAGCCATCTAGGACATCATTTAATCAGCTTTTGTATTTTATTGATTGAGCGATTGATTGATCTACTATATTTGCTAAAATCTGTGAAAAATTAGTATAGCTATGGTTTGTTTATTAAAAGAAGTGTAGGTAGACCCAGAGAATTACAGGACACTGGGATGCACTGATGGTGCACTAAAGGTTGGTTGCATGAAAAGGACAAATTTAAATAAATAACTGAATAAACCTGTTTTAAATCCACTTTGTTGCACTGTAGATGCTGATACAGATCACATGGCTAACCCCTGATTATGCTGAGGCTCTCCAACCTATATGTAATTAGTATCTCAGAGAGAAAGTTGCCCAAGATTCAAATATAAATGCTATGATAATGCAGAAAGTACAAAAATGTATGCTAATTGCAGAAAAGTGCCTTTGTTGCAGATATTTAGTTGTCAGCATTAGAAATACCTTATAAACTGTGGTTTACTATTAAAAACCTGATGCTTGGAAGGTCAAGTCTAAGAATCACTGCAACCTGTACTTCACTGAAACTCCATACTGCTCTGATGCCGGGAACAAGCATTAATATGGGTCTGGAAGAAGGGCAAGTTTGGATTCAACATTTCGAGTGTTGACATGTGAGATTCGCACAGCTGAACTCCAGCTTCCAAGCATCGAGCATGTAACTGCCAGCCATATGATGTTGTGCCAGCTGAAGCTGACAAACAGAAAGCTAAACCAATCCAGTTAACATTTATGTTTTTAAACAACTTCTGCTCTGTTAACATCCTGAGTGATGCTTGGTGAGGAGACACAATGTAAAAAAAAAAAAAGAGCAGCACATCTCACACAGTCGTTAATTCCACTGATAAAAATGCCAAATGAAACAGTCTATCTGTCTTTATATCAGAAAACTTTGAGTAACCTGCATAAGAAACAGGTCTATATTAGAACTTCGAAATTTCATTATTTCAAACATTCTAACATTGACCCCTATTCAGCGAACGCTGAAAATAGCGAAACAACAGATAACCCAATTTTTTTCCTAGGGAAAGAATTTGGTTGCCTGTTTCTGTCATTTCTCTATTTTCAGCACTGTGGTGGAAAGTTACGGGTCAGGTTCAGGTAATTGTGTGATTGGGCGTGGGTTTGGTGAGTTAGGGTTACGGTGCGAGAGAGGTATGTGTGCGATTGTGCGGACGTGAGGGTTAGGGCGGGTTAGGTGAGTTAGGGTTAGGGCGTGGGTGAGGGGAGTGTGCGATAGTGATGGACCTTAGGGTTAGGGTTTGGATTAAGGTAAGTGGATAGTTGGTGGTGTTTGTGCAGTTTAGTGTAAGATTAGCTGCAAGATTTTGGGTGTATGTGTGTGGATTGCTGTTTGTTTGGTGTGCTTGTGTTGTGTGTATGTGTTTTGGAACAGCATATTTTTTCCCTGTCCAAAAACAAAAAATAAGACTGGACCTTTTTCCATTAGTATAAGTCTTTGATTTACAACATCTGACCTATCACCGTGCACGTTTTGGAATATTAATGGGGGGTCGTTGTATAATAATCATTTATCAATATTTTTCCTGAATGCACAGCTATTACTGAAGATTCTATCCATTTACTCATTCAACATAATTCATCCACATTCACTTTATCAGGAAAAAACTCACAAACTAACTAATTACAACACACTGAAATATTCTCTCAAACACCATAAAATAGATACACCTACATAAATTCCTAACAAATAGCATTTAAAGAAAATTAGAATAAAAGTAAAAAATACAGTCACAATCTGTCAGTGATAAAAGTGATATCATTGGCAAAATGAACCCAACTGTAAAATATTGCAAAATCATAACCTCACTGCATTGTTGCCACAAATATTACCTGACACTAATAAAACAGTAACATTTACTAAGATCTAAATTAGAAAAACAACCTTTTAGACAAATGTTTAGAGGTTCATATTAGGCTAGCAATCTGCAAACTATTACAACCAGCCAATAAGCATAGATGAAAATTAAACCCTGTACCTTGTATCTGTGAGGTAAATGCTTAACTATTATGCCACCCCCACCTCAAACCATTCAAACACTACCTACATCTCACTGGTAACAGTAATCCAAGCAAAAATACAGAGAACACAGGTAAATGCAGTAGTGTAGCCTGGGTGAGGCAAGAGTGGCAATAGCCCCAGGCACAAAGAGTTGGGGGCTCAATCAGCTGATCTCAATTGTTCTTTAATGTAATAATGGCTTTTAAAAGCTGGTATTGCGTTTGCGGTCAAATCTGAGCACTGTAATGTTCCGTATGTGGTCTGCTTGCTAAATTGTAGAAAACAGTTTGCTACAGTTTAAAAGTAAAAATAGAATTTTTTTTTAACTAAAACCGGACAGCTGTAGAACTCTATACAGGCAGGGTATAAACAAGAGCAACTGTTTGCTACACGAGCACTGAAGCACTCCATGCAGGCAGGTTTAAACTGTAGCAATAACAACTGTTTGCTACAGCTTAAAAGAAGAAATGCACAGAAGCACAGAAATGGGACATGAATGGGAACTGCAGTCATAAGTGTAGCTGGCTCAATTAGCACTCTGGGTTGGTGCTATGAACCAGTGCCCCACCCCTCAAAAAAAAAAAAAAAAGCGTGTCACTGTAATAAGCCATAAGTGATCAGCTTAATACAGTTAGATCTAAGCAAGCACCCCAAAGCAAGATGCATGACACACACACCCCATTGCTCCAGCCCCATTCATGTCCCATTTCTGTGCATTTCTTCTTTTAAGCTGTAACAAACAGTTGCTACAGTTTAACCCACCTGCATGGAGTGTTTCAGTGTTCGTGTTTTAGTAAAAAAAAAAAATTGCTACAGTTTATACCCTGCCTGCAGAGAGTGATAAAGAGCTTGTGTTTCAGTTAAAAAAATATTTTTAAACTGTAGCAGACAGTTGCTACAGTTTATTCTCTGCCTGCATGGAGTGCTACAGTGCTACAAGCACTCCATTTTTTTTAAACTGTAGCAAACTTTTTGACTGCAAATGTAATACTGGCTTTTAAAAGCCAGAGTTACATTAAAAAGCAATTTGGATCAACTGATCACATTCCCCCAACACTTTGCACCTGGTGCTGTTGCCCCTTTCTCTCCATACTACCTATACAACTGCAAGCAGTTTGCTTCAATTTAAAAATATTTTTTTTAACTAAAACATGTGCACTATAACGCTCTGAGCCAGTGCTGCAGTTTAAATGAAGAAATGTGTTTTTTTCCCCTAACAAAATATGATAAAGGAAGGTTAGGATCAGACCACAGAAGTGAGTCTGAATGGCTTTGGATGGGGTATATCTAACTGTAATAAGCTGATCACTGTTCACTTATGGCTTCTTTTCTTTTTGCTCTTCACTTGAAGAGCTGAGGGGGCGGGAAGCTGGTTCATAGCACCAGCCCAGGGCACTAATTGAACCAGTTACACTTCCAGGTAAATGTAATATGTGGGTATTTACCTTACTGATAAATTTAATATCTTGCACTTTTAGAATGCATTTTGTGACTTATGGTGTTCCATAATCTTGCAGTACAAGATAGTTTTCTTAGCATACCACAGAATTCCAACACGTGTGTATACACACACACACACACACACACACACACACACACACACACACACACACCACACATACACACACAGGCATAAATATTATGTTATGCAATGGGAGCATGAATTTAGGTTGTAATCTGCTGAATGTGAAAGTCCAGTGGCAAAATCAGTTTTCTTCAGCTTAGTCTATAATACTGGGATCAGAAAATGTGTTGAAAGCATCAGGGAAATCTGTAGGTGTTGTTTTAGAGGTGCATCTTTTTAGTCATGAGTAACTCCAAGCAGTAAGGGTGGCAGGAAGCAACACCATCACTTACAGAAAAGTCAAAATTTTAATGATAGGGACACATGAGTGTAGATGATGAATAGATTGTGTTTGATACTGGTGGGCTTGCAAAATGAGAGTTTAAGAAAGTCAATGTATGTGTCAGGTTTGCAAGCCACAATATCAAACCAGATGAGGGCACATGCTATGGACAGAACTAAGAGGGAGAACCAGACGATGGCCAATGATGCAGAGAGATGCTGGCTAGGTGCAGAAGTTGCCTGAAGAGAGGTCGTCAGAGGCAAAGATTCCAGATGATTCCAGAGGCTCTTTACTGTGACACAGAAGTGTGTATACTGAGAATGTGAACCAAACTGCACAAGATATGTGAATGCAGGCCTTTTTTCACACATATTGCCAAACTAAGAGAATATATGAAAAGGAGAATGAGACTGAGGAAGAACAAAATGGTTTCAACAAGATAAGCCCTTACCTCTCACAATGAAACTGATTGCAGCCACACCTGCAGGCAAGCTCAGAAGCCAAGCCATAGGTGGCCCTTGTCTCCTCACTTCTACCAGGCCACAACTCCTCCGTCATTGCTCCAAACTGCCATCAGTCTTCCCTTCGGATCTCACCTGACATGCCAATGACCCTATCTTCAGATGTCAGCTTAAATAATTCAGACACCAGCAGAGACGTACCTAACATAATGATGGACATTTCACTACATTATCTCAGCCCTTCATTTATTATTACTTTCAGACATCAGCCATCTAAATTCTCCTGTTTTATCTCACAGCCTCTTGCAAGTTGAAATATGTACTTAACTCATTACATCCGAGTGACGCCTCCAGGTGCATCTGCAGTTACCTCCTACTGCTCCTCTAGGCATCAAATATTACTTGTGCATATTTGCATTAATAATTCCAAAACCATGGTACATACAAGGTTTAAAAATATTTTATCTTGAAGCATACATGATGGCAAACACAATTGTATTGATATTTGACCTCGATCAATGAGTATTTGTTAGAATTGTAAGGTGATAATTTAATTTTTAAAGGCTCAGGCCACACCCACTAGGAGTTAAAGGTGCATACTCAAAATAGTTGTACTGGAGTGAATAAAGCATGGACGTGCTTTATTGCTCTTTGAAAATGCCATTACCTTTAACCTCTGTCTATGACTAAGAGCGTCTCTTATAGTGATGTGTTCACTGCCTCACTGCCTCATTGCCTTATTCTTGCACATTGCAATTTATCTTTCCTTAAACAATATTTTTTATGTTACTGTTTTGTATGGAACCCCGGCAGAGATTGTAAATAGTTAAACCATGATTATCTGCCTATTCCAGTAAACAAAATGTAAATAAAATAAAAAAAATGAAGTTTATTTTAATTAGGTATAAAAATAGGGAACAAGGAATGACGGAAGAAGAAAGGTAAAAGGGCATACAACTTGTGCGGGATAGTAATCCATTTGCCATCTTACAAAACTCTAAACATTTAATTATGAGGAAGATACAGGTATGGGGACAGAGATAAAGAGATGGGTTAGAATTTGGGTTAGAAACTACCGTCCCATCAGTCTGACAAGCCTTATCTGCAAGGCCATGGAGCGTATTATCATGGAACTTATAAACAAAGACATTGGCAACCTTCAAACACTGGACCCCACCCAGTTTGGGTTTGTGAAGGGCCGATCTTGTCTCCTGAACCTGATTGACTTCTTTGAATCAGTCTCCAGAGCCATGGACAAGGGTAAGGTGGTCCACACAGCCTATCTAGACCTTGCCAAGGCCTTTGACACCATCCCCCACTCTGGAATCATAGATAAACTTACTAAGTTGGGCATTAATTCCTATGTCACCCAATGGGTTGCAAAATGGCTTACTGATAGAACCCACACTGTAAAAGTAGCCGACTCCAAATCCAGCTCCAGACAAGTGACAAGTGGAGTACCTCAGGGTTCAGTCCTGGGGCCGCTCTTGTTTGGCATCTACTTCGCTGAAGTACAGGTCAACACTAAGGGACTTTGGCTAACAAAGTTTGCAGATGACTGCAAACTGGGAGCCATTATTGAATCCCCAAATGATGTGGATACTCTACAAAAGGGCCTTACAGAAACAGATGCTTGGTGCCACAGCCATGGGCTCAAGCTCAATGCCAAGAAATGTATTTTTATCCCCTTTGGGAAAAAACATGTATCCATGAATTACCATATAGGTGGCAGTACACTAAACACAGAAATTGTGATAAGAGACTTAGGGACACAGGTGGACAGTGGTCTCACCTTCGATAACCACATCGCCACAACAGTCAGGAAATCCTTCTATGTGGCACACCTCATCACGAAGGGCTTTTCATCCAGAAAAAAGGAGGTCATTGTCCACTGTACTCATCCCTCATTAGACCCATTATAGAATACAATGCCCCATTTGGTATGTACCTCTCAAGACATCTGCAACAACTGGAAAGGCCTCAGAAATACCTCACTAAAAGAATCACAGGCCTAAAGCAGATGCCCTATGCTGACCGCCTTAAAAACTCCAGCTATACTCTGTCGCATATCGTCTACTCAGAGGCGATCTCTGCTTAACATACAAGGCCATGTCAAACCCAGAGCTGTTGGACATGCTACACTTAAAGAAATCCCAATCCCTCAGAGCTACACGCTCAGGGATCTAAACCTTGTCATCACAATAAACAAAACATGTTGGAGGGATAGGTTCCTGACCCAGAGACTCCCCAGACTCTGGAATAGATTGCCCATACATGTCAAGCAGAGTGCCTCTTTGGACCTCTTCAAGAGGAACCTTGACGATTGGATGGGAGAAAGGAAATTCACCCCAGGGATCACGTCAGTCGCCCTGCTAGACAGGGGTCCAGGAAAGTAAATAATGTGGGAAGAAATATTCAGGGAATTGTTATGGCTAGGCTTGTATAGGCCCTAGGGCTGATAGCCTAGTACTAACCTATGAACCTATGGGAGGATGAGCTGTGTCAAAATAAATTGTCAATAGTGGAATGTATCAAAAAATGAAAAAGAAAAAGGAAAATGTAAGGAAAAATAAATAATTGTAACAAAGTTTTCATCTTGGAATATTAAAGGTATAAAAGCAAAACAAGGAATCATGTCAATTATTGATCTATTGGAAGATCCAGATTGTATTATAATATGCTTTCAAGATGTACTTTTTTTACAAACATACACAGGTTGCAAATTATCGCCTCACAGTAAGACGCTGTCCGGTTCGATTCTCAGCTAGAGCATCTTCTGTGTGGAGACATGCGTGAATGGGCGTACCTTCATTGAAGGTTGTGCATCAGTTCTGGTAACTCGGCACGTAAAAATCAACTACCAATCATTAGCGGACCAGAGTTCCGCTGTGGCGACCCCTCACCGGGAAAAGCCGAAAGACACAACAACAACACAGGTTGCAAATTATGGAAGGTGTCACTTTTTTTTGTCTGTGGCAACTGAAACACGTGGAATGTGTCACTTTCATTTTTTTTTCATGTGGCATGCTCTGTGGTATTAACTCCAGTATTAATTGATAATATATAAACTAAGGAAATGGGTGGAATTATATCATTAGGTTTATTTATGCCAAAATTGATGGCACTTGTGGTGTGTGTGTGTGTGTGTGTGTGTGTGTGTGTGTGTGTGTGTGTGTGTGTGTGTGTGTGTG
Organism: Protopterus annectens; assembly: GCF_019279795.1. NCBI lineage: Eukaryota > Metazoa > Chordata > Ceratodontiformes > Protopteridae > Protopterus > Protopterus annectens. The sequence goes on from NC_056726.1 coordinate 569,688,966, forward strand.
TGTGTGTGTGTGTGTATTTATATAGATGTATATACATGGATTTTGTAAGGGTTAGGATTGTAGTTTCATAGATTAATACTAGCCTAACTGTCCCTATGGGGCTATTTTAAGCTTAGCTAATTAAGCCAAGTGGTAATAAAACCCTGTACCTTGTGTCTGTAAGGTAAACAGCTAACCATTACGCTAATCTCCCACTATAAAAAAGCTCTATTTGTATCTAGATTATGTCACCACAGATGGCACTAAAACCCACAATATCTGGCTTAGCAGGCCAATGCCTTATCCATTAGGCCAGTGGGGCCCAAAAATAAGTATTAGACTAGCTGCCCTTGTAGGCCATTTAAGCATAGGCAATTTCCCACAAAGATGAAAATCAAACCCTGTACTTTGTCTTTGTGAAGCAAGCACCTTAACTGTTATACCAAATGAGAAACCCATAATCTGCATTTATGAAATTATATTTGACAGCATTAGGGAAAATAAAGGCATAAGTACGATTAATAGTAAATTTAGTGGGTTGCACGGATTTAAGGTTAATTGAATAATGTGGGAAAATGTTTTACAGAGGGTTACTGGATCGAATCTGATAGTATCCGAATTGAAGGACTTAAAATGTTAAAAAAATATTTTCAAAGCAAAGGACTTTTGTGAGTATTGAAAGGAAAGGTGGGTAAAACTGAGGAAGGTGTTAGTAAGATAACCACTGAAGTATTGTTGTAGGAAAATATTCAGATTATTTTTAGAGGCTGTGGGAAAACTACATAGGAATGTGAAAATGTTATGAAAACTGGCTTCATTAGTGGATCACATTAAGAAAAAAGATTAGAAGGGGTTTAAATATATTGTATCCTTAATGAAACAAGACTTGAAAGAGGATCAAGGAGTACAAAAAGTGCATGTGAAGTTGGAAATGTGGAATGTGCTGCAAGGGAAGTTAGAGGCAAAGTAATTCGATGAACTTAGAAATATAAGCTTACTGATGGAATTTAGGTTGCAAAGGTATAACTGCATAGGTGGGAAGAATCAAGTATGCCTGATATTATGCGAGAAGAAAATGAGGAATCAGAAAGCCGTATGTGTTTTGATTAGCGAGGAAGGAGAACTGATGGAAGGGATATAACAGAAGTTAGAAATAGTAGAAGTTGCAAGGATGGAGAAAGTAGGAAGTGTGCCAAAAATGTCTATGTCTATGACAGAGTTTGATCAACTAAAGGCAGGAGATAAGAACACTACTACAAGCCTTAATTGGTTGGAGTATAGGTTTTGAGTTTTGTGTAAAGAAAATGCCTATGATAGGCATAAATCAGACAGAATTATATGGAAATGAATAAAGAGAAAAGGTGATAATGGGACATGCAGTATTTGTCAACCCATTTCTTTGTTAGGACCCAACTATAAACTTTTATGTTAAGATTATTTAAATAAGATTGAAGAGTTTGAGAAGTTAGTGGAATAGATAAAGCCATTTGATGTTTGGTGTCTGTATTAGTTTGCTGAAATGGTATTGTGGTGAACACCTATTTATTGACCCATAATCAGTGAAAATTGCATCAGCAATTCACTGAATTTACTAAGGGCAACAAAATAGTTTCCCAAAGTACAATGGACCTACATTTATGTGACTCGAACCCACCCAAGTGGGGGGCCTCACCCTCCACCCCCCAACTATATATAGATTGTACTACAGTGGAGAAAAGGACAAAGTCCTGTAGTTGTCCGTTGTCCTTCAGGCAACTATTTCATTGCACTTAATAAATTCAGCGAATCGCTGATGCAATTTTCGCTGATTACGAGTTGCTTAATAGGTGTTCGCCTGAATTCCATTTCAGCAACCTAATATAGATCCGATATTTGTTATGATGAGTTAGGAAAGCAACTTTAGTAAAAGGATAAGAGAGATATTTGATAAGTATAAATTAGGAAAAAGCATTTGTTTCTGTTAAACATGCAGTAGTTAAGAGAGTATGAAGATGAAAGCAGAAGCAGTTTTTATAGATGTTACTTTGGAAGTATATGATCAAGAAAAGAGGAAGGCCTAAGATAAGGTTTATGGATGTGGTGAAAGAGGACATGCAGGTGGTTGATGTGACAGAGCAAGATGCAGAGGACAGGAAGAAATGGAAACAGATAATCCGCTGTGGCGACCTCTAACAGGAGCAGCCGAAAGAAGAAGATTTATTATAAATTGGTGGCTAAGTAAAAGTTGTCAGTCTAACTGAGGAAATACACATGGCTTTCTTTACTAGTCCTTTATTATTTGTGTGGTTTGTGTACATGATATTAAAGGGGTACAAAAGAAAATGGCAAGATGCAGGTGCTGATTGCAAAGGAATATTTTTATTCCACTAGTATTGATATATATGGATGGTATGACCTTAATGGCTAAGGAAAAGATGGTGTTGCAGAATCTAGTGGGAAAATAAGGTAAAGTAAGGTTAAAAATAAATGAGCAAAAGAGAAAGAGATTTGGTAATAAAGGTATGTTGGCAGGTCCAGAATAATAAGAAGAAAAGATTCAAATACTGGTTGTTGGTTTTGAGAAACAGCAGGGGATAGCATGTGGAAGAGTAGCAGGAAGTATGAGAGAAAGGTGGGATTACTGAAATCATTTCTTCTGTCATTAAGAAAAGTTACTTGTGATGAAAAAACATTTTATTGAGTATAGCAATATCTGTTGTATGGATATAGGCTCATAGGTGTGTACTAGGCTAATGACCTTGGAGCCTTTACAAGCCTAGCCCATAGGAATACCCTAGCATTGTGCCACCCAATCTTAGTTCCCAATGCCTCTGTTGAGTAAAGCCACTGAAGTGATCCCCAGGGTGAATTTTCTATTTCCCATTCACTCATCAAGATTTCTATTGAAGAGGGCCAGTGAGGTGCTCTGCTTGACATGTATGGGATGTCTATTCCATAGCAAGGGCAGTCTCTGGGTTATGAACCTGTCCCTCCAGCATGTTCTGTTGATTGTGGTAATGAGGTTGAGGTCTCTGGAGTGTGTGGTGTGGAGGGATTGGGATTTGTTCAGAAGTAGCATTTCTAACAGAGCTGCTGGGTCAGACTGGCTTTGTAAGTCAAGCAGAGATCACCTCTAAGTAGGCGATATGGGATAGAGAATAGTTGGAGTGTTTTTAGTCTGTCCATATAGGACAAATGTTTAAGGCCTAGGATTCTCTTTGTGAGGTACTTTTGCGGCCTCATCAGTTGTTGCAGGTATTTAGTGAGGTACATGCCAAACTGGGCATTGTACTCAATTATTGGCCTAATGACAGAAGAGTAGAGGGAAACAATGACCTCTTTCTTCCTGGATGCAAAACCCTTAGTAATGAGATGTGCCACATAGAAGGACTTTCAGACCACAGTGGCAGCGTGGTGGTCAAAAGAGAGATTGCTGTCAACCTGTGTTCCCAGATCTCTTATAACGCCTTCTGTGTTCAGTGGACTACCATCGATGTGATAATTCATGGAAACCTGTTTTTTCCCAAAGGGGATGACAACACATTTTTTGGCATTGAGCTTAAGGCCATGGTTCTGACACCAGTCGTTGGTCTCAGTGAGGCCTTTCTGTAGGATGTCAACATCACCTGGGGAGTTAATAATAGCCCCCAACTTGCAATAGTCTGCAAACGTTGTCAGCCAGAGTCCCTTTGTGTTGGCCTCAACTTCAGAGAAATAGATATCAAACAGTAGAGGACCCAGGACCGAACCCTGGGTCCTGGGTCCTCTACTGTGAGAAATAGATATCAAACAGTAGAGGACCCAGGACCGAACCCTGTGGGACTCCACACGTGACTGGTCGGCGTTCTGACTTGCAGTCAGCTACTTTCACACTGTGGGTTCTACCTGTAAACTAGTTTGCAACCCACCTAGTGATATAGGGGTTGATGCCTAGCTTAGTGAGGTTTTTCTATGACTCCTGAGTGGGGAATGGTATCAAAAGCCTTGGCCAGATCAAGGTAGGCTGTATGAACCACCTTGCCTTCATCCACAGCTCTGGAGAAAGACTCAAAGAAGTTGACCAAGTTGAGCAGGCATGATCTACACTTCACAAAACCAAACTGCATGGAATCCAGAGTTTGGAGATTCCCTGTATCCTTGTTTATTATGTCCATGATGATGCGTTCCATAGCTTTGTATATCAAATTCATCAGGCTAATGGGGCGATAGTTCCCAGGGTCTGTAGTCGCTCCTTCTTTGTGGAGAGGGATGACTGTAGCAGTGCACCATTCGGTAGGGACAAAGCCTGAGGTGAGGCTGTGATTGAAAAGGGCACACAGGTGAGGTACTAGTTCACTCTGTAGTTCATGTAGAACACATCCAGGGATATTGTCAGGTCCCATAGAAGCTGTATTGTTGGCCTTGGACAGTGCTGTTTTAACTCATGCAGCAGTAATACTGGGTGCCTGGCAATATATTGGTATTGTGACTGGTCCGTTGGGGAGAGTGGTAAAGTTGGTACTGAATCTGTCGGCCAGTATAATGGCAATATCAGTTGGCTTGGTATAGGAGGTACCATTGTGCAGTAGCTCAGAGCAAATCTGGGTATTGCCATGGAGATTCTTTACATAACTATAGAATGCCTTGTGGTTATCTTTACTATCTGCTGCAATACTGTTTTCATAGCTAACTTTAGACGATTTGATGAGGGATCTCAACTTTTTTTTTTTTTTAGGCCGATAAGGAAGTTTTTCCAGTCTTGGGACTTCACCTTGTTCCGCATCAGTTTCCTCCTTCTGTTGTAGAGTTTGCTTATGGCAGGGGACCACCAGATTGGCTTCCTTTTTTTGAAGGAGAGCATCTTGGTTCTATTGGGTATGGCGAGATCCATGCATTTGTATATGTGTCCGTACAGTGCATTGGTGTATGATTCGGCAGTCATGCAACTAATCTCCATTTGCATGGGTGCAGTGAAGTTAGCCTCCTGTTTTTAGGAGCCCAAAGTTAGCTTTGGAGATGTTTTTCATGGTGGTTACCTTTGCGGGGGGGGGGGGGTGTAGATTTCCAAGGAGATTAGTTTGTGGTCAGATCTAACCAGGGAGGAGTTGACTATTGGTGTAGAGCAACAGTTGCCCATGTTAATAATGACCAGGTCAAAGATGTTGCTACCTCTACTGGGGGTAAAAACGAGCTGGTCATGATGATTAGTAGAAGATTTTGAGGAAAATGCTAATGTAGACTGATTCATGTCGAGTCATCAAAAGTAATTTCTGCTAACAAAGAAAAAAAGTCATTCACTGAAACCACATTCGATGAACCCAGGAAAAAAAGAGGTCATTGTTCACCTCTACTCGTCACTCATTAGACTCATTATAGAGTACAATGCCCCTTTTGGTATATACCTCACAAGACATCTACAACAACTGGAAAGTCCACAGATATACCTCACAAAGTGGATTACAGGCCTCAAACAGATGCCCTATGCAGACCGTCTCAAAAAACTTTAGCTTTACTCCGTCGCAAATCGCCTACTCAGAGGCGAGCTCTGCCAAATATATAAAGCTATGTCAAACCCAGAGCTGTTGGAAATGCTCCACTTAAAGAAATCCCAATCCCTCTGAGCTACACGATCTAGGGACCTAAACCTTGTCACCACAACAGAACGTGCTGGAGGTATAGATTCTTGTCCCAGAGACTTCCCATACTCTGGAACAAACTAGCTATCTATATCAAACAAAGCTCCTCATTAGCACTCTTCAAGAAAAATCTTGATGATTAAATGGGAAATAGGAAATTCACCATGGGGATCACCTCTGTGGCTCTGCTTGACAGAGGCACAGGTAAATAATTTTCTTGGGTGGCGAAAGCCAGGGTACCTTTTTGGCTAGGCTTATATAGGGCCTAGGGCCAATAGCCTAGTACCTACCTATAAACCTATGAACTCAACAAGTTTGGTTTTGCAGGAGGGCAAGCTCCCCTGCAACACCACAACTCCTGGACTTTTATATACCAAATCTGAGGTCACGCAGCAGTGGAGAAAAAAGCAAACTTCACTGTCAGAGAAAGTAATTTCATCAAACAAAACTTGCTGTTTTTGCTTTCACTGAAATTATGTTCACTGACATGACGTGCTCCCAGCTATAACATAGTGTAAGAAAAATGGGAACAGAAAAAGAAATGGATGTGGTGAAAGGAGATATAATGTCCTTGACTGATATGCTAAATACAAAGATGTGGTATAAACATGTAGTGGATACTTTTGAGGGTTCAAATGGTGGAAATTGTATAAAGAAAGTGTCCAGGCTGCTATTATGCAAAGATCAAAAATGATTTTTGTAGGTAATAAATTATATGACTTTTTGGAGGTTAACTCATAAAAATACCGGTTATGGTTGCACTACATAATAAAGTTTTAGTGGAAAGAATGTTTCACTTCAGGGAAATTATGGGAGTATAGGCAATTATATAACATGTCTTTCTGAAGTACCATGGAATAAATGAAACATGGGAGAAATTTTGTTATAGTACTGCACCTCTCTACTTTTTATATTTTGATTTAAGTCAAGATTCAGAAATGCATAGCACACTGCACAATCCTGTTTGTAGCAGGATTTCTCAACGCATTTTACAAAAGCAAGATAGAGGTCACTTTAGTGCTATAGCTGTAAGAAAGATTTGGTCCACAGTGGTACATTGGTCTCACTGGCAAAATGCAAAAGAAAGGTTATAACTTGTTTTGATGGCATATGCCTATTCAGTGTTATGGCAGGGGTGGGACTGTTAGCACCACAGGAGGTATGCACTATGAAACTGCCTGCGTGTATGTGTCTGTGCATGTGTGTGTGTGTGTGTGTGTGTGTGTGTGTGTGTGTGTGTGTGTGTGTGTGTGTGTGTGTGTGTGTGTGTGTGTGTGTGGCTATATAACTGTATTGCATGGGTTGATATAAGGAGCACTTCTGTTGTTAAATGTAATTTTTCAAAGTGTTCAATGCAGGGACGTAAAAATGAGCTGCTAATGAGATGTTGCACCATGTGGATTTATTATGTCTCTGAATTGCATTATATCATAGTAGCACTACCGGGCAATGTGGCATCGCCTTCACAGCACTGGTGTTAATATACTTTCTGAATCCCAGCCATAGTTTATTTTGGGAAATATTGTTGACAAATTATTGAAATGCTGTGAATTTAACTATTATTTGTTTTACTTTGTTATGTTTGGACAGCATAATATTGTTTATTGCTGTACAGCATTTGTAGTATTGTAAATGATCTTAAAATGAAGATGCTTTTGTATAAATTGCCATATTTGAGAAGAAATGTTTTGGAAAATATTGAATGTTGTATAAATAAAAAGCCCTGCTCACTTCCTGCCAGACAGATAGGAGTCTAGTAATACAGCAACAGGAAGACAGAGTAGGATGGAAGCAGTAGAACCAGAAAGGAAAGCAGTATAAACGGCAGCCATGACTGAAGGGGCTTTAAGTAACCAACTGTTTGAAATGGATGATGCACCCAGTCTGTTTAAGTAACCAACAACCATTTGAAAGTGACGATGCACCCGCTCTACATATGCAGATGGTAAAAATCTATGAGATACTATAGTAAACAAAAAACATAAAGCATCAGACTTGACCGATGCAGGTTTTTCCTTAAAACTTGGATCTATCATTATAATTGTTTTTGACTCAGGGATGTTTGACTCCCTTCAGTAATGACAGGAAGGGTGAGTAGAACATTGTAATCAAGAAATGAAAGAGTTTAAGGGTTCCAGATTGTTGTTCTGAGAGAAGAAAGAATTTCAGTAGCACTATAACATCCAGTGATTTACAGATGCAGTCAGAAGGAAACCAGGATCACAAATAGTAAGCAGAACACCAAGAGAGAGCAATGATTACATCAACAGCCATTATTTATTATTATTTTGGGAGATAAAATAGGGACCCCTTTGAAATGGTATAACATTTCACCAAGAGCATTAAAGTGTTGGGAAGTCCGGTATCATAAGAAAGAGTGCTTATGCATTTTTCATTAGAACCTATTTAAGCTACAACTTTTGAAACTGAGGAAACATTGCAATACATTTTAATAAACTTTGAAAAGAAAAGAAAAAAAATGCTAATGTTCAGTTGTTGAATTTTGCTGCATATGAATTGCATGTGAATAACTTAGTAAAATTAAATTTGAACAAAAAAGATGCTTTCTCAGATGAAACTTCGGTGAGATATAGAGGGTTATGATGCAGTCTCCCATCATAACCATTTTATTATGGATGCCAAGAAAGTCACCTCAAGAAAGTAAAATTACATATTTGGATGGACCAAAATTTTCACCATTTTGACCATACCAGTTCTGGGTAGTTGCACATTTTTGATGTTTAACTTTTAAAATTTTAAAATAGTATAAAACCAAACCAGGACATGGGTTACTAATGGATGTGAAATTTATAGAAAACAAATGGAGAATTTTAAATAATTGTGCAAGAGCTAAGCCAGCTTAAAAAAAGAAATTATGGGAAATAAGCCTTGGTTAAATTCTTCATATATAATACTAAGGGTCGGGATATAATATTATCTTAATATTTCTAAGGAGAAAAAGAGAAAGAAAAAAGGATAAAAGAATGAAAAAAGAAGTGGATAGTAGGATATGTATGGATTTAATTAATTTATGTAAGGAGTTAATTATATAATTTCATTTAATGTCAAAAGGCCCAAAAGGCCATACTTTTTAAAAGTAATATAAGAACTAGGATACATTTTTGTTTTCTATTAATCAGGTCCATGAAGGAAAAAAGCAACATTTTTATTAAATAACAAAACTAAAACAGTGGTACAGATGCACATAGATTTTCTGATCAAGCAGCATTACTTGTGACCATAGAATATTCAAATTATATTGAAACCATAGGGTGAGAATATTTAAAATTAGGTTAGATCAGCTACAGAAAAAAAGAGTGATTTGTTATTTAGGATGTTTACAATGAGGATGGATCAGATGCACAATTAAGACGTGTCTTGTTGTTTAGATAGTGTTTGGGATGGCCATAAAAATTTACATTGGGCTTACCCTTCCTGAACAGAACAGTGGTTATGGTTGAAATGGAAAATTGTAACTGAATATATATATATATATATATATATATATATATATATATATATATATATATATAGTTATATAAAACCAAAACGCAATATAAAGCAACAGCTACCATGCAGGTTTCAGTCCAAAAAAATGTAGCAAGGTTACATAAAATCCAAGAAGTAACAAGTCCGTAATGAAAATAAAAATTGTAGTTTATTAGTGCACTCAGTAGGTTAGCGCTTTCACAGATTAGCTTCTTCAGACCATATAACTGAGTGAAAACCAAACATCCATTTTAAAAACATGTAACACCAATCAAATTCTTACACATCATAAATTGCTCAATAATTATTAAATACTTTATAAGATCACATATATAATATCCCATTAAATCATTAGAACATCAGACAATTCCTAAAAAATATATCAGTCTAAAAATACATTTAAATGAGCACTCAAAGGACAACCTTCAGAAGTCAGAGACATTGTCCTATTTACAATTATTGACTCCATCTGCCTAACATATAAAAACTATTAGAAAATGAACCATAAATAATAAAGAATAATATATATATATATATATATAAATATAAATATATATATATATATATATATATATATATATATATATAAAATAATAACAACTATCTAACCTTCAACCTTTTGGTCCGAAGAAAGGGCTTCAAAGAAACCCTTTCATTTAGACCTTTACCCACATCAGCGTGTAATCTGATAATCCAATTTGCCTCTCTTTCTTCTGTCAAAGCACTAATATTGCCACCCCTTACACCTAAACATACCACTTCAATAACCAAGAACTCAAATATATGTTCATGTCCCATGGACATGACATGTTTCGCTAATGCATTAGTCACTGTACCTGTTCTGATGTTATATAAATGCTCTCTGTATTCTTTTTCAGCTGCTCTGTCTTTACTGACCAGGTTTCTTTGCCATGGAGAAGCACTGGATACACCACTGTTTTGTATACCTTTCAGTTCAGTTACTTTGGCATTCTCCTGTCATATACTACCCCTGACACTTTGTACCAGTCGGCTGCAACACTTATGATTCTAGTTTTGGTTTCCTTATTCAGACTTGCTTTCACCTTAACCTCACAGATCCTTGAAGCTGTTGACCTTTTTCACTATTTTCCTATCTATCTCAGTTATATACACTAAAAAAGTAATAGCTTAACTGTATGTGTTATGTAATAACGTCACTAACATTCTCCCAGTTAGAATTAAAGCTATAATTTCACCCTTCTTCTATTCTGATATATATTTTTTCTTCATTAATATTACCTGCATGCTTACATGCAGAATAAGCTGCTTCTCCTTGACTATTTTCCTAGATACTTCCATACTCACTTTGATGTTAACTAAACTACCACTAAGGTAATCTGATGTATTATAGTATTTTAAAATCTTAAAGTAACAATGACCACCATGAAAATTTCGGGTCTATATTAGAATATCGAAAGATGTAAACACCGAATGTTTAAATGTCGAACTGTATTCAGCGAAAGCTGAAAATATAGAAGCAACAGAAAACAGAATTTTTTCCTAGGGAAAGAATTCAGTTGTCCATTTCTGTTGGTTCAGTATTTTCAGCACTGTGATGGAAAGTTACGGGTTGGGTTCAGGTAAGTGTGTGATTGAGTGTGGATTAGGTTAGTTAGGGTTAGGGTGCGGGTTAGGTATGTGTGCGATTATGTGGACGTGAGGGTTAGGGTGGGTTAGGTGAGTTAGAGTTAGGGCGCAGGTCAGGTAAGTATGTGATTGTGTGGACGTGAGGGTTAGGGCGGGGTAGGTGAGTTAGAGTTAGGGCATGGGTTAAGTATGTGTGCGATTGTGTGGATGTGAGGGTTAGGGTGGGTTAGGTGAGTTAGGGTTAGGGCGCAGGTCAGGTAAGTATGTGATTGTGTGGACGTGAGGGTTAGGGCGGGGTAGGTGAGTTAGGGTTAGGGCGTGGGTGAGGTGAGTGTGCGATAGTGACAGACCATAGGGTTAGGGTTTGGGTTAAGCTAAGTGGATACTTAGTGGTTTGTGTATAGTTTAGTGTAGGGTTAGGTGTAAGATTTTAGGTGTATGTGTGTGGATTGCTGTTTGTTTGGTGTGCTTGTGTTGTGTGTATGTGTTTTGGAACAGCAAATTTTTTCCCTAGGAAAAAATTCGCTGTTCTGTATGTTCGTTGTTTTCAGCTTTTGCTGAATACAGTTCGACATTTAAACATTCGGTGTTTACATCTTTCGATATTCTAATATAGACCCAAAATTTCAATGCACCTTTTTCACTGTAAACTGTAAATATCTGTCAGTTTAATGCAGAGGTTTAAGACTATGTACTGCTAGGCCCAGACCCTACAGTAGTCCTGGATTTGATTCCCACAGCCTCTATTTTCTCACTCTATGACTCTGACAAAGTCAGTTAACCAGACATTGCTCCTGTGTTGGCCATGAAAAGGGATTCTCTGTCCAGCGAGCTTACATTGTTAATATATAGTTTCTTATATCAAAGTGATTTAACAACAACAATAGACTGTATCAGATCAATGGTAGTACTAATGTAATATTTGTTATTTTACTGTGTCGTGTTTGTTCCTTGTTACGTTATTACTAATGCTGATGCTGTATATCCTTTGCTATGTATTTACTTATTCTTATCTACTATATTTGTCACATTTTTTGTAGAACTTTTCTTCATGAGCTTTTGCAGAAAAATGCCTTTTTTTCCCCTGATGGACTATACTAGTCAGTCAATCAATAAATAAATAATTTAGCTTACTTTAGACCACTTGCATTATTAAATCATGATTACAAATTTTTTGTATTGATGCTATAAAGACATTTTTGAATACATCTGAAAAAATACTGTATTACCATATATTTAACTTTGAATGCAAGTGAAAATGATTTTGTTGCCATATATTCAGGATCTGACAAGCCGCGGTGGTGCAGCGGTAGAGTTGTCGCCTCCCAGCAAGAGGTTCTCTGGTTCGATTCTCAGCTAGAGCTCCTTCTGTGTGGAGTCTGCATATCCTCCCCATGGTCGAGTGGCATTCGAAAGACATGCGTAAATGGGTGTGCCTTCATTGAAGGTTGGGGTCGGGCTGGCACTCTGCTGCCAATCATTAGCGGACTGGAGTTCCACTGTGGTGACCCCTAACTGGGAAAAGCCGAAAGAAGAAGATATTCAGGACCTGACTTTCATTTGTGTAACACTTAATATCATATGGGTTTTAAAGAGTACTTCATGTAGTAATATAAAAAAAATATTAAGTTTTTGTGTTGTTTAGATTTAGAAATGGTTCATGAAGTCATTTGATGTAAGATTTTGTTGAGGTTGTTACCAAAGAGGGGTGCGAAGGAAGTTTTCTGCATGGGTGAGAAAAATCAAACTCGGTAGGATATTTAGGAAGGGATTTAATGATACAGAAAGTGTCTATCAATTTGTCCTTTAAATGCAATGTAGTTTGTTTCATGCATGCTTGATATCATTAGTAAAAGAAGGAATGAAATTAATTTTTGATTCATGGAATTTTCCTTCAGTTTTATAACATGTACATGACAGTATTTTATGGCGATAGGGCTCAACAGTTTTGTATGCTGATAGAAATTAGCTGTATTATTTTGAAACATTTTGGTTTTGACAGAATTGTCAGAAAACTAAGGGTTTTGTCTGACTCAGTGCCATAGAGGGATGGAACCCTGACTACAGTCCAAACAACCTGTTTGATTGATGGCTTAGGCACCGGAACAGATGGTTGGGAAAGATGGGCTTGAGCATCCAACACCAGTTGACTCATTCTAGGGGTGAGAGGAAGCTTAGCCATCCCTGTGATATTAGGCAATCTTTAGGCAGATTTTCTAGGCAGAGAAAAAAAGATTAATAAGCTGAAGCTGCTAGTGACAGATGCACACCACTAAGCTGGTGGATCGAGCTATGTGAGGGAACATGTATGTCTAATACAAGGCAGCAATCATATGTTAGCAAGCCACCTAGTGGGAAGGCAGTGTAGGCCACAGCAGGGCCCACAGGTGTGCCTGGTCCCTACTCTCTGTCACACAGGGGGAATGGATAGACCAATTGTGCTTACTGGGTAGGAACAAATAAGCTGCCTTGAGCCCCATGGAATAAGTAGGCTAAATGCTGGAAGGTAAGAAAGCCATCAAGGAATGATCCTCAGACTGGGGAAGGTGGGTAATAGTTCTAACTTTAATTATTCTGAGGATGTAATTCCTTTTAATATAGAGTGATAGAGCTAATTCTGGATGAGGAAGGATAGTATAGCAACAATGGAAGGATATTTTGAAGAAATATCACAAAAAGTTAATGTCTGGATATAAAAGAAGTTTTCAATTGAGAAGAAGATCTATTTGTTAGAATATATATCCTAGGAAAAGTAGTCATAAATCATATGTGTTTTTGTTTCCAGTACAGGAAAAAGCTAGGTTGATGAAGGTTTTCTGCTTTTGGTATTTGAAGAAATTCATTAAATACAACAAAGGGAAAGGTATTATCATGATGAACCAGTTAATGAATGACTTAATAAGGCTCACCCTGTATTTTTTTTTATTTTTGTAGGCACTGATTAAGTATGTGTAAGATGTGCCTGTAAGAAGATGCTAACTAAGAGAACATCATGGATAATTGTTAGAAAGCTGTACATTAAGACAGAAGCACTTGAAACAATCTTCAGGAGATACAGAAATACATTTACTTGAAAGATGATAGCATGGTAATTACTAGTACATATGATTGTATCCTGGAGGAAATTATGGGGTTTGCATATTATATAGATGAAATATGTTTGTAACTGGGTAGACTAATTCATTTCAATTATATGATGACCTTAAAGGGTTTAGAAGGCCTTCCCTCATTGTGATCCCAGTGTCAGGCTCAGACATATTCATAACTCCTACACTGAGACCTCAGTCCCAAACCATAACAAATATACTGCCAATTTTAAAAATAAATCCTTTTGTTGAAACCCCAGCATAAACAATTTGTATGAAAATTGGGAAATACTATCCACTATTAAAAATTGGGAAATACTATCCACTATTAGAAGCAAAATCAAAATACCACAGCACACAATCAAACTCAGGATGTTAAACAAATCATGCAATCAAACTGAAAAATTCTGCCAACCACAGCAAGGAGTACAGAAACAGACAAAAGTGTTATGAAGTATTTAATGTAAAAAGGTTGAGCTTAAGTTAAGATCAGCTAAGCTTTAACATATTTTTTTTATATTTATCTAATATCATTAAGCATTGTAGAAGAATTGTTTATCTCTTCTTAATATTTTGTATTTATTCACTCATTTATTATTTAAGGTTTGTTTAAATGTTTTCTTACACATAATGTTCTCTGTCCAATGATCTATTTATTGAAGTTTTATATAAATATTCTAAGGACACTTTTTAATACTTTTTAACACTGTTGAATATTTTTAACATATTTCTCACATTTTCTATGTGTTTCAAATAAGTTTCTAAAACATTGATGGTTGTGCCTTTAAGAATACTGTTTTAGATTTAGATTTGATTATTTAATTAGATTAGTGGTTAGAATCAATTATATGATTCTTTTTATTTTAATATATAAATTAATGAGAATGATACTTTATTTACTTATGATGAAGTCCTGGTTTAGAAAGATGAAAGTACTCAACTTTTTTACAATAAATACTTGACAACATATTTGGGTATCCTTTTTGTCAAATTCTATGCTCCTTGCTGTGGTTAGCAACTATTAAACAATGACAAAAGTCTTGGTAAACTTGTAGGAGTAGAGCCTTGTGGCAAAGCCCCTGCAGTATTGAGTTCAGATGTAATGACTGCAGACTATTATATAATGACAAAGTTCTCAGTAAACTTGTAGGAGTAGGGCCTTGTGGCAGAGGTCCTGCATTATCAAAGTTAGATGTAGTGACTGCAGGCTAGTATGCAATAACAAAATTTAAAGTAAACTTATAAGGCCTTGTGGCAGAGTTCCTGCAGTATTGAGGTCAGATTTAGTGACCACAGGCTAATATGCAATCACAAAATTCTCAATAATCCTGTAGGAATAGGGCCTTGTGGCAGAGCTCCTGCAGTATAAATGTCAGGTTAGTGGTTAGAATCAAGTATTTTACAAGGGGTCTATATTAAAAATAAATACATATTCATCGACTCATAAAGGTCGATGTATGAAAAGATCAAACAATGCAAATGGCAAAAGCAAGAATGCCGAACATATTTCCTCGACCAGCAGGATGATCGTGGGGATGAGGAAGTAAATCCTTTTCCCCACTGTAGTGCGGTCTCGTAGTTGGTATATTTAAGTAGGGGTGGTGAGGGGGCACAGCCCCCCACGTGGGGGGTGCAGGGGGGGCTTGTCCCCCTGCAAAAACATTTAGAAAAGTGTTTTACTTGATGTTTGTTCACTTAGGTTTACCTTGCCTGTATGGCGCTGTTGCTTCTGATATCACATTCGGCATTCTCACTTTCGCTTTTTGCATTGTTCACTCTTTTTGGACACTGACCTTTATGTGTTGATGAAAATGTATTCGCAAAATTAAGCTTTCGTGTTTCTAATATATACCCTTTTGCAAGTAGTACCATATGATTCTTTTTATTTTGATATATATAGATGCATGAGAGTGATACATTATTTAGTTCTGATGAAGCCCTCATTTTGAAGAACAAAAGTGATCAACCTTTTTTACAATAAATACTTCACGACACACTTGGGCATCTTTTTTGTCTGATTCCATGCTCCTTGCTATGGTCAGCAGAATTTTTTAGTTTGGTTTCAATTTTTGTTTTTCTGCCTGTCTGGTTTTGTGGTTATTGTTAAACAAATCAGTTAGAAACAAATCAAATCTGCCCCGGTGAAGTATGAACTGAAAATCACCACATCTATCAAAATCAGCCAGATCCTTCTTCTGCTATATCAGTACAGTTCGAAAGTATACTCATGACTGCATGGAATCAGTATATCATGACACTACCTATTCTGCCTCTGA
Organism: Protopterus annectens; assembly: GCF_019279795.1. Classification (NCBI taxonomy): domain Eukaryota; kingdom Metazoa; phylum Chordata; order Ceratodontiformes; family Protopteridae; genus Protopterus; species Protopterus annectens. The sequence continues at coordinate 569,704,998 of NC_056726.1, forward strand.
AGACATAGCAATATATTAACAGGTACATTTAGCTCAGACATCTCTCCCTCATCTGCATTCTGCCTCCACACTCTTAACCCACTGGTGATTCCCCCATCTCCCCAGGATCTACACTGAGCAGGTCTTCAAGGCACTGTCTAGGGTCAAAACTGCTTGCTTTGTGGGGCCTAATGATGTACCATAGTGTTTCCTTCCCACTGTGGAGCACTGCATTACTGACATACTCCATATCCTGTTTAACCATGGCAGCTTATCTAGCATTTTAACTGAGGCATGAAGCATAGCTGAGGTCATCCACCTTCCAAGGGAGGCTGTTAGAGAAATGTGTATTTGAATATATGAGAAATGCTAGTTTAAAAGCAAAGTAGTATATAATGCATTTTATTCTATTAATCATATAACAGTAAGGATTAATTCATGTGCAAATGTAAGTAGTTTTGAAACTGCAGTGTGGCTTGAAGCAAAGCTGATCTTTGACCCTGGCAGAATGCTAGCTTAGCAAGTTTTAATGTTTATGCTTTTCACAAGTGATTATCTGCTGGGTCAGGAAATTAAATGTGTGAAATAATGAAATCTTCTGCTCTTTCCTGTTGGAATGATTTGGTCTTGTATATGTGTTACTGAGATAGCATGCAGCTGTGTGAGAAAGTGTAACAGAGAACAAAGATGTGTATTAAAAGATTGAAGCTGCTATTGTATTCGAACTGATATGAAACCTTGAAGAAGTAACTTTACAGAAAGACATTATGTCTGACCAGCTGGATAGCAAGGCCGTATTGTATCTAGAGGAAAAGTTTTTTTAAATATACAGCATCAACAGCTTTATGAATAACAGACTGTAAGCTAAAAGTGATGTAGATGCCCTGTGACATATCACGTCAGTAAGGTGGGCATAGCTTAAATGTTAAACCTATATAAAATTGTGTGCTTCCTGTTTCATGTCAGACAAAATTCTGTACTTGTACGTTTTTTGCCTCCTGGTGTACACTAGTACACTTTTTAGCCTGAACCTCCTGTGTATTGAAATCTTATTTTATTTAACAGTTTGGTCCTTCACAGACGGAATTCCCTTGGTAAGCTGCAGATCAGAGCATATCGGTGGTCGAATACTGCGTAGGAGAAGTTACCGAAATGGTTCTTCTTGAGTGAAAAGACCTCCGACTGAATTGTCATGTAAAGAGGCTGGCCACTTTCTGATCTGTAGCCAAAAAGCAGAACTTGGACTTTCTCAATACCGGAGGCTCAGGTAGGAAGAATTCGCCTTTTTTCCGTTTTAGATCAGGGACTAGGTTACAGTATATTGTTGTCAAGATTTGTTTTGCAGATCAGGGACAAAAGGAAGTACTGTATATTTGGTCATACATCAGGGTAACAGAATAAGGTAGGCAGTTATTCTAGATAAACTGTGAACAGGAACTGAGAACTTGATATCACGTGATAAAAAAGGGTTACGTAACATTTTCTGTGACAAGGGTAATCAGTGCACTAAAACATCGCGAGATCCGCCTCTAACTGAAGACGTAAAATACATGCAATTACAACGTTCTGATAACGTTAGGTATTATACGAAATGGGTTAATAAATATGAATTTGATGGTAAACTAGATAAAACTTCACTAGTTAAACTCCTTAAACAGTTTAAATCTGATGTGGAAGGTCAGGCAAAAAAGCAACGCCAATTAGGCATTCCTCAGGCACACAGGTGGATTGAGGAAGCAAATCGTAGAGAACAGAAGCTTAAAAATTCAAAAACATTATTTTTAGACAAAGAGGATAATAACTTGGTAATAGCAACAGCTCCTACTCCTCCTCCCTTGCCCCCTCCCTTACCCTTTTCAGGATATGAAGTGAGTGGACAGGCTGGTCCACCTCCACGTTATCCTGAAGTTTCAGCAAGACCACAACCATTTGTTAGAGATCTTATTGAAACTAGGTCCCGAACACGTAAAACACATAGGGACACAGAATCATACCAAATAGAGAGAAATCTACAGGATGAGAGTGAGGAAGAAATATGCCCACTTATAGAAGTTCCAAATCCTCAGGCAGGACAGGAAGGGCAGGACCCAACACTCTTAGTATATAGACCATGGACACCGGAAGATATCCGGAAGGCTACTGAGGGAATCCCCCATCCGAAAGTTAATTTTACGAAATTTTTAGAAGATTTACAAGGCATGAGATTGAGTTACCACTTGAATGGAAAAGAAGTAGAAAAAGTAGTAAGACAAATTATAGGTCCAGATTGGCACATGATTTGTGGCAACTGGAATCCTCGTAATGCAGAATTTAAACCACTCCCACATAGTGACGCAGAGTTAGACAACAGAGTGAAAGGTCTGACAGACCGAATCTCTGAGAAATGGAAACCTAGAGCAGACTGGACTTGCATTAATCAATGCATACAACAGGAAAATGAGACAATAGATGGGCACTATGCTAGATTATTAGAATGTTTTAATAATCATAGCGGTATGTCGGTTTCTGAGAACCAAACAAATGATTCCCCGTATGAACAACAATTAAAAAATGCATTTTTGAAAGGTTGCATTGCACCTATTAGTAGCTTCATTACGAAGCATATGATAGACCATCGAACAGGGAGGCTACAAGCCTTACTCGAATACGCTAGACATGCTGAAAGACATTTTAACAGTAAAAAGAAAAAGAAGGCGCAAGTCTTCACTGCTGAAGACGGAGCTGAAGTATTTGTATTACAGTCAGGTAAAAAGGGCAAGAAGAATGCCCAGGGAAACAAACAGTCTGACAAACGATCAGAAGATTTTGAAGAAAGAAAAAAGAGAGGTGAATGCTTCAAGTGCGGGAAAAAGGGACATCTAGCAAGGGATTGTAGGCAAAACAAAAAGGTAATTACAGAAGATAAGGGAGATGACGACTGACTATATGATAGTAAAGATACATCATGTGAAAGTCAGAAATCATCAGGAAAAGTTAATAAACAAAAAACAAATGTAAATGTGATAGAAGGAGTAGAGGAAGTGCAAGTAGATATGGAGGATGAAGAAAGTGAAATTTTGGACTTACCATTATTGAGCTTAGAGCTCTACTTAGCAGATACGAAACCGGAAGTTACACTTCTGGTGGAGGGAAGGGAAGTCAAATTCCTGTGTGACTGAGGGGCGTCACGGACTTTGATACACCCCTCCAAGTTACCAGAACATTCAGAATCACCTGATTATATAATAGTAAAAGCCGCAAATGGACAGCTATACAGGGAACCACTTTCCCATGATATAGCAATAACTGACCCTGTTTCAGGTATGACTCAGAGAAGTAAAATTGTTGTTTCTGCAAAGTGTCCAGTGAAACTATTGGGCAGGGACCTTATGCAGATATTTGGCATAGCAGTAGTTCCAACTGTACAAGGTATGGAGGCACAGAGACAAATGGATACCTTTGTAGTGCGATCGGAGGGTGAAACTTTTTACTGGTACAGCTAGGACCTAGTCACAACTGGTCCAGGGGCAGTAACCAAGGAACTGATGAATGTAGCCACCAGTAAAGCCCCCTCCCTTGACACTGATCGACAGCATTTGTTACACTGTACTCTATACTACTGTACTACACCAGGACCTGATAGAGAGTATGAGCAAGAATTGTTTAGAAATCGTGCAATTAGATTGGTTTTGCGTACTTTGTACTGGGATACTGAGGGGAACAGTGTAGTTAGCTGTTCGTTGCCTCAAGAATTCCTTGCATTGTATAGATCAAATCAGTTACCACATGTCAGCTTGACAAAGAACAAAAGTGTCAAATGGGCAGACTTAGGAGAAAAAGTAACAAGATGGGAGAAACAGACTGATTTAGAACTATCAGAACAAGGGATACAAAAACAAAAACTGAATTGGTTGACACAGACACATCCAGCAGTACACTTGCAATCTAGCGAGGACAGCTGATTAGCGTTCTTATTAGAAGAAGAAGAAAAGGCCTAATGTGAAATTCCAACAACTCTTTGGTCAACAGGCAAGTCAGATGTAGGACTTATTCGAACAGCAGGACCAGTTACAATTACCCCAAAGTCAGCTTTTAGACCACAGAAAAGACAATACCCTTTGAGAAAGGATGCAGAAATAGGAATTAAGCCTATAATAGCAGCATTACTCAAAGAAGGAGTACTGGTAGAATCTCCTGATTAACCATGTAATACACCCCTATTTCCTGTTAAAAAAGCAAGCAGGGAATGGCGGATGGTACAAGATTTACAAGCTGTAAATAATGCAGTAATACCTAGAGCACCTACTGTGCCAGACCCACATACCTTGTTAAACGATTTTGTACCGCAACAGAAATATTTCTCTGTGGTAGATATTAGCAATGCTTTCTTTTCAATACCTATACATCCTGATAGTCAATATTGGTTTGCATTTACATTTCAGGGTAAAAGGTATACATATACTCGACTACCACAGGGATATTGTGAGAGTCCAACAATATTTGCACAAGAAATGGCTAGCAACCTGACAGGGTTTACCCCACCGGGAGGTAGTCAAATTCTACTTTACGTAGATGACATCTTGCTAGCAGCCCCCACCCAGCAACAGTGCAGGGAGGATACTGTAGCATTATTGAAATTTTTAGCAACACAAGGACACAAAGTAAACAAAAGTAAGTTACAACTTTGGAGAAAACAAGTTAGATACTTGGGATATGTAATATCCAATGAAGGTAGAATACTAGATGAGGAAAGAAAAACAGCAATTTTGCAAGCACCTAAACGAGCAACCAAGAAGGAAATTATGTCTTTCTTGGGTACAACTAATTTTTGTCAGAGCTGGATACCAAATTATGCTTTGGAATCTGCTCCACTGACTGACTTGATATATAAGACACCAATGGCAGCACAAGATATCTTACAATGGACACCCGAAGCAGAAACAGCTTTCTGCAGGTTGAAGCAGTTGATAGCTTCTTCATTAGTTTTAGGACTTCCAAATTATCACAAACATTTTTTTCAGACCGTAGATTGTAAGCAAGGATATATGACGTCAGTACTGACGCAACAACATGGGGATTAGCAATGCCCCATAGCCTATTATTCATCACAGTTAGACCCAGTGGTGCGATCTTTGTCTCACTGTGTACAAGCAGTAGTTGCAGCTGCAATGGCAGTACAGGCTTCGGCCTCAGTGGTGTTATTCCACCCTCTCACATTGAGAGTGCCTCATGCAGTTGCAATAATTTTACTGCAAGAAAAAGTGGCATACCTTTCCCCTGCTAGACATCTTTCGTGTATGACTATACTGCTGAGCCAACCTCATATGACAATTGAATGATGTACGACATTAAATCCATCAACACTACTCCCAACTCCTGCAGATGGCACACCACACAGCTGCCTGCAGGAAATTGAACAGTTAGCTTTACCTAGACAAGATCTCACAGATATGCCCTTGGATAATGCCGAGGTGACATATTACGTGGACGGCTCATGCAGAAGGGGTCCTACAGGGAAGAATCTGGTAGGGTATGCAGTAGTTACAGACACTGAAATTTTAGAAGCTCAATCCTTACCATGCAACTTATCTGCACAAGCAGCAGAATTGATAGCTTTGACGAAGGCATGTACTTTAGCAAAAAACAAGTGTGTGAACATATATACTGATAGTCGGTATGCTTTTTCTACAGTACATGTATTTGCACAACAATGGAAAAATAGAGGAATGATAACATCTAGTGGAAAACCTATTAATCATGCGCAATTTATTTTGGAGTTATTAGAATCTATTCAGTTACCTACCAAAGTAGCTATTTGTAAATGTGTAGCTCATACAAAACAGCAGGATAAGATTTCAAAAGGCAATGCACGAGCTGATGCAGCTGCAAAGCAAGCAGCCTCAGACTCAGAAACTTTAATTTTAAATGAGGAATTACAACCCTCTGAGATTTTAGATTTAGACATGTTAAAAACAATGCAGATGCTTACTACAAAAGCAGAGAAACAAAAATGGGTAAAACGAGGTGCAATTCTTGAGAATGGACTGTACATTTCCAAAGAAAGAAAACCGATATTGCTGTCTAATTTATTTAGATATGCAGCTTTGTTGAGCCATGGGCAGTGCCATGTCTCAACAGGGGGGATGGTACAGTTAGTAAACCGAATATTCCAAACATATGGATACACAAACTACACAAAAAAATTTTGTGCAGCTTGTCATACTTGTAACAAGCACCATGCACAAGGAGCATTTAAAACCAAGCAAGGAAGTTTTTCTATACCACCATACCCGTTCCACACTATTTGTATGGATTTCATAGAGTTGAATAAATGTGAAGGGAAAAAGTTTTGTTTAGTTATTGTAGATATGTTTTCTAAATGGGTAGAAGCTTTTCCAACCAAAAACCCGGATGCAGCAACAGTGGTGAAAGCCCTGATAAAAGAAGTAATGCCTAGATTTGGCATTCTGGAAAGGATTTATAGTGACAACGGCACACATTTTGTAAACCAGACAATCCACCAACTTGGTAGATTTTTTGGTATCTCCTTAAAGAACCATTGTGTATACCACCCACAGTCAGCAGGACTGGTGGAAAGGTACCATGGTACCCTAAAAAGTAAACTTAGGAAGCTAGTAGAGGAGACCCAAAAGAATTGGATATACTGTCTGCTTTTAGCACTGCTGAGTATGAGAACGGTTCCAAATGTAAAGGGTTTGACTCCCTTTGAAATGTTTTTTGGGAGAGCATATTATGTGCCTCAGTGGAAAGCTCTCATGCCTGCAGAGCAAGAGGCTGACAGTTCATTAGCTAGTTGTATGAGGAAACTGTTAACAAATAAATCTGTTTTGCAGTTTAACTCTTCTTCAGATAAGGAACGGACCAGACCGGTGGAAGCAGTCTTGGCCCCAGGGTTGTGGGTTTGGCTGAAAGTGATGAAAAGGAAGAATTGGGTGAGTCCAAAGTGGAAGGGACAGTACCAGGTTCTGTTGGCAATGCCTACTGCAGTTAGAGTGGCTGAGAGGACGTCCCAAGTTCATTTGACGCATTGTAAACCGGTAAAGAACTTTCAACTTGATAAAAACGTTGTGACTGATACACAACCAGACCGAGATGGCCAAAAACAAAGCAAATAGAAATTTAGATCAACCCCAGAGATGTTGCATAATCATTTTGTTGAGTGCACATTTATTGACTGTAATTGTGACAATTTTCCTCTTGTTGTGGTTTATCCTACACACAACCACACAAGTGAAAGTGGGAAGGCGTGATGAAACGTCTATAGACTGGCATCCAAATTTTAACACATACCTAGCCATGAAACGTGTATATGCAGAGACTATGAACATTTCAAATTGCTGGGTTTGTACAGCTTTACCAACAGCATATGGAGGACTGATAATGTCCGCTGTCCCTTTGGGGATAAATGAGACTTGGGAGAATTTACTTTTCGATACAGGAACTGTGAGATCACAGGACAAAATAGCTTTATTTTTACCTGTCACACAAAAAGGAGTTGCATGTTTTTATAAAAATGACACCCTCCAGGTGGGCTGGAGCAATTGTAATATAACCATATCTTACCGATGTTATATTAAGAATGGTAATGGCAATACTTTTTGCAATACTAATTATGACTCATATTTGAACTCATTGAAAACAACTATGAATGACTTTCACAAAAATCCAGTTTTGTTTAAACAATTGTCAGTTATAGATCAGAAAATGTTTCATGCAGGGCTGATGCGTATTAGTACTAAAGTAGAAAACTGTTATTTTATTTGTGGGAAAAAGACATATAAATGGTTACCTGAGAATTGGTCCAGCAGTTGTTTTTTGAGTTATTTGGGTCCAGCAATAAGACATACTGCAGAATTACCTTTGGGTAAGATACGAAACGTGAGAGAAGCAGCCCGAAAACCTGAAGGTCCAGTTGAAAAACCTGTGAATCCAGTTGGAAAGATCGAAGCTGGCTGGAAAGACCACAATTCAGTAAAAGACAAAAGTGAATTGACTCATATGGACTTGAGTGACAGTGTTATACCTTGGGCAGGAATATTCCCAGCCTATGGAGCAGTCAAATCGATCTGGGAGCTAAGGAAGTTGTCGAAACTTCTCAAAGTAATGAGTAATGCAACTTTTTCCGCCCTAGAACTGGTGACTGATGAACTGAATGCAATGAGAACTGTTGTGCTACAAAATCGAATGGCTCTTGACTTCACCCTAGCGGTGAGAGGTGGTACATGCGCGCTTATCAAAGAAGAATGCTGTGCTTATATTCCTGACAATCGTCATGAGATCAATAACCACCTAGAGGTAATTCAGCAAGTATCAGCCATGACTGAACCAGGCCCAAACCCACTGACGGACTTTTTCCAGAATCTATTTGGGGGGTGGAGTTCCATCCTAATGAATATTCTGATTGCCATTTGTGTGGGTATACTCCTAATAGGAGCATGTGTTTGCTGTGGAATTCCCTGCATGAAAAGATTAATCAAAGATTTTATTGATGTATCTGTTACTGAAACTTTGTACCAAGATATTGAGATTGAAAGATTGATCTCAGATGACATTTTTTCTGAAGTATAGATTGAATGACTCACCTAGCTGAAAATCCTAAGTGGAAAAGGCTAGGAGATGAAATGACACTATGCATACTTCAAAAATAGAATAAAACGTATTAATAGGGGGGAAAATGTTAGAGAAATGTGTATTTGAATATATGAGAAATGCTAGTTTAAAAGCAAAGTAGTATATAATGCATTTTATTCTATTAATCATATAACAGTAAGGATTAATTCATGTGTAAATGTAAGTAGTTTTGAAACTGCAGTGTGGCTTGAAGCAAAGCTGATCTTTGACCCTGGCAGAATGCTAGCTTAGCAAGTTTTAATGTTTATGCTTTTCACAAGTGATTATCTGCTGGGTCAGGAAATTAAATGTGTGAAATAATGAAATCTTCTGCTCTTTCCTGTTGGGATGATTTGGCCTTGTATATGTGTTACTGAGATAGCACGCAGCTGTGTGAGAAAGTGTAACAGAGAACAAAGACGTGTATTAAAAGACTGAAGCTACTATTGTATTTGAACTGATATGAAACCTTGAAGAAGTAACTTTACAGAAAGACATTATGTCTGACCAGCTGGATAGCAAGGCCGTATTGTATCTAGAGGAAAAGTTTTTTTTAAATATGCAGCATCAACAGCTTTATGAATAATAGACTATAAGCTAAAAGTGATGTAGATGCCCTGTGACATATCACGTCAGTAAGGTGGGCATAGCTTAAATGTTAAACCTATATAAAATTGTGTGCTTCCTGTTTCATGTCAGACAAAATTCTGTACTTGTACGTTTTTTGCCTCCTGGTGTACACTAGTAAACTTTTTAGCCTGAACCTCCTGTGTATTGAAATCTTATTTTATTTAACAGAGGCTCATTTAATAATTTAGGACATTATAGACCCATAAGCCTCAAAAGTCTTACCTGCAAAAAACAGTGGAATGCATTTTAATTATTTATTTATTTAAATCTGTTTACTGGAGTAGAACGGTGATCAAATAATGAACAAGTACAGGTTCAATCCGGCTTACACCATGATGTAACAAAACAATGTACAGTATACAAATAATAATAGCTTACATTTATGAGTAAGCATATAGCCAATCTGAAAATATATACAGTACATTGAAGATCTAACAAACCAATTATATTTACAGTTACATAACTGTAATAGAAAAGGGAGGTTAGAGTAAAAGCAAGAGAAGTAGAAGTGGTGGAGATATGAAGAGCATGTGATAGATTAGGAAAGCTACTAGATACTGAGATGAAAGAGGAGATTAGATAATATGTGTAGTTGGTTTACAACAGTAATGGTGTGATAAGTCGAATGACAGTTTAGTACAAGTGACTTAATCAGGTGGATCAGATGGATGAGTGGTGGAGGTACTACTAGTTAAAAGAGATCAGTTTATGGGATATGTCCTCCAGATAGACAGTTGCATTCAAGCGTATTGTTTGAACTGTGGCCTGAACAGGCAGTACTTTGTGTGATCTGCCAAATCAGAAGGAAGTGACTGCCATAGTTGTGGGGCCAGTACATAGAAGGAATTGCTAGTATAGTGCACTTTGATAGAAGAGATTTCTATGGATGAACAAGATCTGACTTGGATTCTTAGGTTACAGGTTAGAATGTCATTAAAAAGTTTGAAAGAGAGAGTGGAAGGGCATGATCACTGATCTTATTAAATCACATATTGGGAGTCTGCAATGTATTTACTCAAACTATTTTGGGTTTTTGAAGGGTAGGTCCTGTCTGCTAAACCTGATAGACTTCTTTCCTAGAGTATTTGTTGTCCTAGATAAAGACAATTTGGTACACACTACATACCTTGCCTAGCCAAGGCTTATGTCACAGTTCTGCACTCAGGTTTCATAGATAAGCTATATCAAGTTTAATGTAAACCCATATGACATCCACTGCCTAGCAAACTGGCTCATTGGTAGAACCAAGTCATTAAAGAAGGCAAACTGGCTTCCAAAAGGCACATTACTAGTAGTGTTCCTCAGTGTTTGGTACTTAGGCACCCCTGTTTAGCATTTATGTATTTATCTGATATCAAAGCTAAAGTGAAGGGACTCTGTTTGACCAAGCCTGCTGATTGCAACAAACTTAGTGTCATCATAAGCTCCCCCAATGACTCCTGTATCCTTCAATAAGTGTTAGTATATACAAATAAATAGTACCTAGACCGTGGCCTTAAAATAAATGCAAAAAAAGTATAGTATAGTATAGCATAGTATAGTATAGTATAGTATAGTATAGTATAGTATAGTATAGTATAGTATAGTATAGTTGTACTTACAAATTGTCAGTGCAAGTCTTCATGGCATATTAATGAGTTCTTTGTTTTACTACCATTTATCCATAGTCATGAGAAAACAATTCTACCTTACCCAGCTGATTTAAAAGAGTATATCATACAAGTCCAAAGGTGTTATCATACCTCCATACTTATCCCTCATTAGATCCATTATTGACAACCATGCTCCATTATTTATTTATTTATTTATTGATTTGCCATTTGTTAACCGGGTTAATCTGACTGGGTAAAGACCATTTTTCAGCAGGGAACAGAGGAGAAAAAAAATAGTGAATAACAATTGTAAATACTTACAGGAGAAACAAGATTAAAAAGAACTAACATGAAATAGCTAACAGTAAATAACAAGCGCAATTATTTTTTTTAACAGTGAGGCAATAATAATAAGAAAAACAAAATGTGCACAGTACAAATTTACCAAAAGTAAGTCAGACAGAAAACTACATAAAGCAATAAGAATAGTAGTGTGCAAACAGATTATAAGATGACAATTCCCAATGCTTATAAAACTGAAAGTTTAAAATGCCGACATTCATAACACCAAAATTAAATATGCAGATGCTACATTTATCTCTCTCTACCAGTACAGTATTTTAATCAAAATAAATGGGTATATGTTCTTGAAGAAAGACTTTTTTCACGCAGAAGCAAGTTCCACATAAGCACCCCACGACCACCCAATACCCAGTGACGTGTTGGAATTCCCAATGGAATATTCATGCTGTCTTCACTGGCAGCATGAATATTCATTGGGGATTTAGCAGGTTAGCTGCAACAATTTTTTTTATGTTTTTGCAGGGGGGGGGGGCTGTGGGGGACACCCCCTGCATATTAAATATATCAACTCTGAGATTGCACTACAGTGAGGAAATGGGTAAATTTCTTGTTCTGCTCAGCTGGAGGGGGCATCAATCACGTAAGATATGCCCAATTCTGCGCAGACCAACCAGGGAGGTATTGTTCTACTACAATGCCCATTTATTTATTACACATTCTTTATAAAGTGAATTACACTTTCACAAATCAACGTCCAATAAACATATTGTTTATATTTTCAATAAATTGTTTACACGGTCAACAAGTAAATATGGTATATCTCTAGATAAGGTTGCTCTATGTTTTAAGTCATTGCAAACTACATATTTTTCTATTTCAGCAGGATCTCCAGTATGATTGGGAAACACAGACCATACAAGTTCTTCATCCTTAATTTTAGAGAAAAAGTAACAGCTCTACCTTTACATTTTTCCAAAGATTTATGCTTACAAGCCCAACATTTCTTTAATTGTACACTTCTTTCCAAGTCATAAACATATCCATCAACTACCAATACTTGTTTTCCTTCTTGTGACATTATTGTTGAGTAAACACTGCCAATAGTGCCTGAAGCCTCATAAGTAATGGCTGCCATTTTGAATAGGTACCTAGTAGAAATGTTTAAAGTGATATGTATATCTATATTTATAATTACTAGTGCTTTTTGTTAGTTTTGTATTTTATAATCAGCATTTTAGACTTTCAGTTTAATAATTATTCAGAATTGTCATCTCAGTAATATGAATTTCATGATTTTAGAATGTCTGCCTTATAAAGTAGACCCCTCAGAGGTGATCTTATTTTAGCTTATGAGGCTTCTAAAGACTCTAACCTGAGCGTCCTCCTTCATATTTGTTAAACTGGAGCCCCAAGAAATCCCACACTATAGACATCAGTGTAACATAAACAGAGTCTGCTGATAAGATAGCTACCTCACCCAAAGAATACCACTTTTATGGAAAATACACACTTTATTCATTAAACAAAGCAGCACCCTTACCCTGTTGAAGGCAACCTGGATGAATGGATGGGTAATGGTAAATGCATCACAATCAGCAAGCAGAGCAACATAACAGCTAAACAGGAACTCGTTTACACAAATCTGCAAATAAGAAAAAGAAAACATCAAAAGAATACTTGATCCACTGATGATTAATAGTCCAAGTACTTAAAGAACATTAACCAGCAAAATGTTTAAATCAAGCTCTTTATCAATGCATACAACATCTACTCTCACACAGTGAGTTAAACAGTAAACATGTGGCATCAATATCTAATTAAAAATCAGCCATAATAAAACCTCATTAGAATATAACCAATATAGTCATATATAAACATCTTTACATAAATTATATTAAATATTGTAATATATAAAAAATGTCATAATTTCATAATGCTTTTTCTTCAAAACTGGATTAACGCTAAATACATTAAGCCCATGTTTAGTATCGGCAAATAAGTAGGTACTTCATTTATATTCAGCAATATGCATCTCAAGAATATTTCCAACCCCCAGTATAGGATATAGCTTCTGTATTATTCTAAAAACAAAACATGATCACTACCTATTTCTGATATAGGTTTCACTAATGTATTTGGAATAGCATTTCCAAGAATATCAGATAGATGTTCAGATATTCTGATGAGATACTATTTAATCATCCTTGTAATGGTAGGCAATATCATTTTAATTGTTTTGAAGTGTATTCATTTGATAAAATTGTTCATCTGGCATGCATAAAATGCACATATTTTTATATGACCAATAGACAGCTAAAAGAAAGAAGAGTTGAACATCACTCTGATATCTTTGCAAAGGTTATTCCAAATATAGTAGTGAAACATGTCAGAAACTAGTAAGTGATCATGCTTTTTTTTAAAATAATACAGAAGGCATATCCGTTATATCCTAAACTGAGGGTTAGAAATATTATGCTTCAATGAAATTGTTGAATATAAATGGATTACCACTTTATGTGTTGACACTAAACCTGGGCTTAATGCTGCTGTCACCATTAATGTAGTTTTGAAGAAAAAAACATAATAAATGAAGGCCCTGTTTTTGCAATATTATAGTTTGAAATATATTTATATACACCTTATTTGATATATTTTAAATGGTTTATTGTAATTACTTAGTGATTAGTTATTGATGCCATGAGCTTGCTTTACATCACTATTTGAGAATGATTGTTTTATCCATTGATAAACAGCCTGTCTCAAAATCTGGTTAATGCTTGTTAAGGCCTTAAACTATTAAACACTGGTAGATTTAATATTTTGGGGGCATTTATTTCTTAACTCTAAATACAATCCTCTGTCTATCATTTAGTAAGATTTACTGTGGTTAGGTTACATATATGATCTACCAGATCACTTGTCTAGTTTCAACCTATGAACCTATAACCCTATACATCTGGCTATTATTAACTCATTACATCTTAGTGACGCCTCCAGGTGTGTCTGCAGTTAACTCCTATTGATACCTCTAGGTGTCAAATATTGCTTGTTGATATTTGCATCAATACTTCCAAAACCATGCTATGTAGAAGGTTTTAAAAGGTTTTGTCCTAAAGTTTACACAATAGCAAACTCAACTGCATTAATATTTGACCTCTGTCTAGTGCAGGTAAAAACATATTAACTGTTGTTTTTATAATATTAATTTATATAATTATAATTTTCACATTTTTCTAAAATCTCAACAGTCAAGTAACACAGACAGAACTCCTTAACCTCGTATGATTGCTCTCAGCTAGATGAATAAAATGCTGCTGACAGTATATATGTAACTTGAGTGGTTGCTGAGATATTGTAAGTTGTTTACAAAATATTACAAACGTAATAGTTATGTTTACTGTGACTTATAAAATTCAATTTAATATCTAAAACCTAAAAAATGCTACCACTATAATAGTTTGTGCTGAAGAGTTTGCCATTTATACTTCTTTCATAATTCCTATGGTTTCTGAGATATGAACATTTTTTTTGAAATGTGAGGACATCATTTGATTCTGTGAAAAGGCTTAGGCTCCACCCATTGGAAGTTACAGTGCAAACTTCCTGAGCTCCATTGGAGTGAATGAGTTAATGTGATTTATATAAAGGAAAATGCTGAATCCAAAAAGGGGTGGTTAAGAAATTAAATAAAGAGCAAACAGAATGTTGAGGAAACTATTCTCATAGAAGAATAAGAAGTGGAAATGTAGAATTTGATTAAAATAGCAACACTATTGGTACATAAGAAAAAAGGGTTGGGAGGGTGGCCTAATGGCTAAGGTGTTTGCCTTACAAACACAAGGTGCAGGGTTTGAGTCTCACAAGGGATAATTGGCTAGGCTTACAAAGGCTTGCAAGGGCAGTTAGCTTAGTACTAACCTATGAACCTATGAACTATGAACATATGGTCTGAATTATATTTATAGGAATTTAAATGAGGAACATCTTCTAATTTTTCTCATGTTTAATTTCTCCAAGTTTTTTGGGCTTCTAATACCATGACAGGAATGGACCCCATTCCTAAGTCAAAGAACGATTAAAGTTCATGAAGTTAGTATTGTTTCAATGTTTGATGTTTACCAGAAGTACTCTTTGCAGCACCCGCAATGTACCCACTAATGACTCCCTCTGCAATTTGTACGGAGTAACATGTTTGTAGCATATATTTTTTATAACACCTATTGCTCGCACTACTACCAAAACTACCTGGGTATCTTTCTTCCACATTGCTGTCATTTCTGCCTGCAAATCCTGATATTTTATGATTTTGTGTCTCTCTGTACAGAAGACACTGCAGTCACTGGGTGTAGTGATTTCAATGATCAATGCTACTTTTGTCTTCTTTTTGTGGACCACTATATCTGTTTTTCTTGCATCTATCTTTTGAACTGTTGATAATGGGTGATCCCATGTCATGTAGATTTAATTGTTTTCTATGATGCTTTGTGGTTCATGTTTCCAGTGTTTTTCAGCTACTTCAATATTACAATGTTTGCACAATCCCTGGTGCAACAGTCTTGCCATATTTTTATGCCTTTGGTCATTAGTATGTCACAACTAGCAAAAAGGTGTGTAATTTTTCCAATTCTGTTTTACAAAACCTACATTTTTCTATTTCTCCGACATGTTCAATAAACTTTGTAAAGTCTACTGTCTTGGGCCACTAATATTAATGTTTCATCTTTTGGTTTGAAGTCACCTCTCCTTAACCATTCTTGAGTTTGATCCTGATCAATATGAAGTTGTTCAAGGAGTTTTATATACTTGCAACTATATTTATGCATTTTTCACATTTCTTGCCTTCTCATCTGATCCTTCACCTTATATTCTTTCTTTTGTTTTTTGGCACATTCAGTTGCTGCCAGATTTTTATCTACTTCCATTCCCATTTGATGTTGATATGCTTCTGCTAGACTAAGCAGAGAAGTCATCTTAGATTTATTCTTCTCGTGTTTCAACACTTTTTCACTATGTTTGGGTCTTGAGAGGTTAACAGATATGTATGCAGTCCCACAATTATATATCTATACATGTAATCAATTTCAAGGAGGCCCATACCTCCTTCAGAATGGGGTATATATAATCTTGGTACGCAATGATTTTTATAAATCATTTGGTGAGCAGGAAGCATCCTTCTTGTTTCCCTGTCTAATCTAGCCAATACCTTTTGAGGCCAGTCAGTCACTTCAAAACTTTAAGCTAGGACAGGAAGAGCAAATTGGTTTATAGCTTGAACTTTGTTCCTAAATGTCAACTCTGTTTTCAGGATTAATTTAAGTCTTCTAAAATATTCCGTACTGAGTTTTATTTGCATTTGATCATGTTTTATTATTGATCATTCATCACTTCCCAAATATTTATATACTCCCTCTTGCTCAAGCTCTTTTATATCACATTCTTCTCCCAAACTGATGTTTTCTTGGTGCTGCAAGTTTCTGCTTTAAAGGTTGCTTTTGTGTATTCATCAAGACCAAATAACATTGTTATATTATCTGAAAAAGTTTTGACCACTTGCAGTTGTGCTTTCAGTTCCTCATCTGATGAGCTAAATAGTTCTAAATCATCTACAAGGAGAATATGAGATGTCTTTACACTTTTTTGCTTTCTGGGAGCCAAATTATAGCCATGGCCTAATCTGTTAAGCAAACAGCTTAATGGGTTAAGAGCAACGCAAAAGAGCAGCAGTGACAGAGTCACCCTGGAATATCCCACTTTGAATTTTTATCCCTGTAATAATAATTTGTCCTTTATCATGGCTAAACTGCAATGTGGTTTATAGGTTCATAGGTTGGTACTAGGCTATCAGCCCTAGGGCCTATGCAAGCCTAGCCATAACAATTCCCTGGATATTTCTTCCCACAATATTTACTTCTCCAGGCCCCTGTCTAGCAGGGCAGCTGACATGATCCCCGGGGTGAATTTCCTATCTCCCATCCAATCATCAAGGTTCCTTTTGAAGAGGGCCAAAGAGGCGCTCTGCTTGATATGTATGGGCAGTCTATTCCAGAGTATGGGGAGTCTCTGGGTCAGGAACCTATCCCTCCAGCATGTTTTGTTCATTGTGATGACAAGGTTTAGATCCCTGGAGCGTGTGGCTCTGAAGGATTGGGATTTCTTTAAGTGGAGCATGTCCAACAGCTCAGGGTTTGACATGGCCTTGTATGTTAAGCAGAGATCGCCTCTGAGTAGACGATATGCCACAGAGTATAGCTGGAGTTTTTTTAGATGGTCAGTATATGGCATCTGCTTTAGGCCTGTGATTCTTTTAGTGAGGTATTTCTGTGGCCTTTCAAGCTGTTGCAGATGTCTTGTGAGGTACATACCAAACGGGGCATTATACTCTATAATGGGTCTAATGAGGGATGAGTACAGTGGGACAATGACCTCCTTTTTTCTGGATGCAAAGCCCTTAGTGATGAGGTGTGCCACATAGAAGGATTTCCTGACTGTTGTGGCAATGTGGTTATCGAAAGTGAGACCACTGTCCACCTGTGTCCCTAAGTCTCTCATCACACTTTCGATGTTTAGTGTCCTGACACCTATGTGGTAATTCATGGGTACGTGTTTTTTTCCAAAGGGGATAACTATACATTTCTTGGCATTAAGCTTGAGCCCATGGCTCTGGCACCAGGCATCTGTTTCTGTCTATACACACTGAGCAGAGTGAATAAGAGATATATAAGTATCCTGTTTCATGTTTGCTGTGATGTAGTTTATCAGTGTAGGGTATATCTCATACATTTTTAAGCACTCTTTTATCCATGAATGTAGAATACTGTCAAATGCTTTTTTGTAGTCAATCCATGCCATACATAGATTCTTTCCCTTTTTACTGTTCTCCGCTACAACTTTGTTTAACAACAAATGATCCTTTGTTCCATATGACTTTCTTTTATTACACTTTTGTTCTATTGTCATAATTGAATTTTCTTCTAAATGACTATAAACTCTTATAAGCATAAATTCTAGTGTATAGTTTATATGTCATCGGAAAGCAAGTTATTGGTCTATAGTTTTTAGGGTTGCTTGCAGGTTCGCTCTTAAGTAGGAGGATTGTTTTTCCTGATGTTAGCCAGGCTGGTGTCTGTTCAGGGTGCTCATATAAATAGTTCTTACTCATGGCTAAATCTTCATACAAAGATATTAATACTTTTATCCAGAAGTTAGTTAATGCATCTGGGCCTAGGGTTTTCCAGTCAGAGGCTTTTTTTTAACTTTGTTTCATTATCTCTGGCCATTACTTCATCCCATTTCATATCCTATAGTTTTGAACATCTTTCTTTTACTTCTTCTGTCCATTTATGATCTTTGTTATGTTCCACAGGATCTTCATAAATATTTCTCCAAAATGTACCCATTTCATCTTTTTTGGTGGTCGTTCAATTCCTTTTACCTTGTTTCCCAATGCTCTATAAAATTTTTTGGATCATCAATAAATTGTTTATTTTGTGCTTTTCCTTTATGTTTATCTGTGTATCTTCTATTTTTTTCTTCCTGTGCTGATATTTTTAGTTTATTATTTGTGAAAGTGCATGATAAATCCTGATCCATTATAATACTGTGCATTGCTTTTATCATGTCTATCTTTCTGAGTATTTTTGTTGATCTGTTCTGTCTTCTATACTCAACTAACAGTGACACTTCTTGTCTTAATTGCTTTACAGTTTTCTCTATTTGATGCTTCCATGATGGTATTCAATTTCTCCCCATCCTTTCCCTTACTACCCTGTGTTCTTGTGGTAGAACTTTATCTGTTATTAAATTGGCTGCACAGTAATGTATCCTATTTACTTCTGTTATATTGTTTGAATCTCTATGGACAGTCCTAATTACTGTGTTCATTTGTTTTATCAGATTTCTAACTTTTTTGTGTTTTATTGACCTTCTGTAGTATATTTCTTTCATCAATCTTAATATGTCTATCCATCTCTGTTAAATCAAGCAACTCTTCTCTTAGACCATTTTCTTCTAAACTGAAGGCACATTTTTTTGTTCTCTAATTCCTGTGGGCATTCTATAGAAAGTTCCAGAGCATCTTCCTGTGCCACGTTCTCTTCAGTTTAACCAAGTGTCATCCATTGCTCTTTCATTATGGGAACTCACTAGCCTATCACTCCACAACATTGACTGTGTTAGAGTTGCCATAGTTTCCTGTTCTTTCCCTTGTTATATAGCTCCATCTGAACATTTGTACTGGTTTCCTATGGGAGGCTGCAAAGTATCGTCCTATGTCAACTGATTAGATGCTTCGCACTCCACTGGTTTATCCTTAATTTGGATGTCCATTGCTCTATCCTGTGGTGTTATCTGAGGTAAATTTTCTACACTATATCCTTCACTTTGCAAGTAATCCATAATCTCAGTTTTTATTTCTTTAACTTCTCTGTTACTAAGCTTCTGTTCTACTTTTCTTCTTTGTTTTCTTATTTTTATTTTTGTATTGTAAAAATTTCCATATCAGGATGCCTTTGCCTGTATTTCTCTTCAGATGTCTTTGGTGCAGCTTTCTCCTTTGCATAAATATTGCACCTTATTAAATCTCTTTTTCTTTCCCATGTCCATATTTCTTCCTTGGATGTCTCCTGCTCCTCTTGTTTCTCCTTACTTTGGGGACTAGTTGTTCCATCCTGCTGTGATATAACCTGCGTTAGATTTTTTTGCACTGAAGCCTTCACTTCACAAATTTTCCATAACTTCACCTTCTATATTTTTAACTTCTACTTGACTAATCTTCTGTTCTACGTTCTTTCTTTGTGATCTTTTTTTTTTATCATTGTGAAATGTTCCATATCTGGATGCCCTTGCCTGTATTTCTCTGTGAATATCTTTAGGGCTTCCTTTTTGTGATGATCAATTTGGCTTTCTCTTTTGCATAAATATTGCATCATATCAGATTTCTCATTCTGTTAGCAGAGCTGTTGAAATCAAGACAGTTATATTTAGGAAGGGAGAAATCCTTTACATATTTTAGAACAGCATTTATCATTGAAATGGATTTTTGCGTCTTATCTAAGAATGTTATAGAAATTGATGGAGATGTTACTATAACTACCATTTCAGACCACTTAGCAATATGGGTGGAGATAGGTGGGAATACGGAGTTTATGAAAGAAAGAAAAGGGAAAAAAATTGGCAGGTAGAATATTATGTAAAGAATTATTTATAAGGGGTATAGAAGAATTACTGAATGATCATTTGACCACGAGGGTTTCATTGAGTCATGGATGGACTGGTAGATTATATTTACAAATACATTGAATAAAGTGTAGTTGACAATAGAAAAAACTAAATTTGAAATTAGAAAAAAACAAGTATCTGAAGGTTTTAAAAATATTGAGAAACTGTTAGAAGAAGATTTGTTTTACTTGATAAAAAAGAGAATTATGTGAAAATGAGCAGAAAGTACAGTGTTTATTATATAGGAAGCAATATTATTAAAATGGAAGGAAATAAGAAGAAGGAACCCTTTTTAACCAAATTGGTGAGAAATTAAGAAAAGTTAATAAAAGTAATGCAGGATGAGTCTGGACAAGAAAAGTATAGACGTTAAAGAATAATGAGTTCAATAGTAAAATATGTCAAACATTTATAAAAGGAGGGATAAGCTGAGGTAAAGTTTGACTAGGATATAAACCAGTTTGAAGAAGGAGCTTTGACGAGTCTGGAGAAAGATATAACAGTGCAATAATTAACTGATGCTTTAAAGGATGTAAATGGATCTTCTGTTGCAGGAGTAGATCAAATAAGTTATGTGCTATATAATGATTTGACAGATAGACAAAGGGAAATGTTTATTAGCATATTATATGAATGGAAGGAGTAAAACTTCAATAAAGGGGATATTTGTGAAGATATGCATTTTGTTTAGAAAAGGGGAAAGTGTACTTCTAATGTGAGATGAGCAGTGTTGAACAATACTGGTTATAAGATGAAGGTTTTGCAAAAAAGAAAAAAAAAAGATTTCAAAAAGTTCTGAAGGAAGTACTGTAGAAGCTTTATATGGTGTTAAATGGATGGAAAGTCAAGCAATGCTGTTGCTAGCAAAATAATTGTTAGTTAACATATATTCTGAGGGACAAGAAGCTCTCTAAAGCATTTGATAATGTACAGGTAGGTCAATTATTGCTATTTTAAAGCTGCATGGTACAAGGGGAAGATGTTAGAGTTATTGCAATCAACATGTGATAAAAATAAAGACACATTGTTATTTAATTGATGGTTAAGTGAAAAATAACTATTATGAAGGTTATCCAACAATATTGTGGTTTGTTTGTGTACAAGTGAATGCAATACAACTGGAGAAAAATGTGATCAAGCTAAATATTATATTTGAGAGATGAAAAATTTCAATAATGATTTCTGATACAGATTATGTATTATATGTATCAAAAATACAATTTGCATAACAGAATTAATAAAAGAGGTAAGCAGATTATTGGAGATCAGCAGGCTAATTCTGAATGAAGAAAGAAGGAAAGGAATTGGAAATGTTAAGAAAATAAGAGGAAGTATTTTTCAGTGATGAAAATATTAATTGGCTTTAGGTTTGGAAAAAGAAAAGTGGCTGAGAAGCAAGGTAGGAATATTATAAAATGCATTAAATAGATCACTAGTTTATGGAGAACATTCAAGTTGTCCTTTAGAAAGAAGGTGTGTTTGAGTAATATGATTATTCTGGCCAATGAGTAGTGTAATCTTGTTTCCTTTTAGAAAGGAAAAGGAGCTGCTGGATATATATCTATATATTTCAATTATTTGGGGTTCAAAACTGAATGCAGTTAGGATAGGTGTCATTTATATTAAGAAGGATAAAGGAGGTTTGGGATTAATAAATCTGTGTTTCATGTGGCCTCAGTACATATGTTTTAGACTATAAAAATGAAGTTTAACAGTAAAGATAATAAATGCTTAATATGAATACATTTGGATGAGAAAGTGATTACTGAAAGGAATAAAGAATATAAGTCGTGAGAAACTGCACTAATATCAAACTAATAGTATTTTATGGAGACAAACTTGGATGTAGAAGAAAAAGAAAGAAGGGCTTGTTATGAAAAAGTAATTATTAGATTTGAATGTGTAGAGCAGTGGAATGATTCGGGTAAGGAAAAACTTTATACAATAAAAGGGCAAATGAAACAACTTAAAAATTGTTAGCCATGTCAGGATTTTCCTTGCAGATTATTTTTTGATAAATTGCCATTTTAAAGGTCAAATGCTATATAAAGCAACGTCAGAAAGGTTATGTCGTGTTAGCAAAGAACTGTAAGGTACAGGATGTGTTTTCTTGAAATACATAAGAGTAAACAGAGTGTAGGATTGGATTATTAAAAAATATTTGCTGTGTAGTATGAACAAAATTAATATGGATATGCTATATGGATATTATAGAAATAAGATGCATACATTCTAAAAATGGATGGCAAAGTATATAATATAGTATAGAAAATGTGGAAACCAAGAACTGAATAAATTTTATTTAGTAATAAAAAAAGCAGGTGATGACAAGATTTTGAAAAAAAAATGTGGTCCTGGCAAAAAGAGAGGGGATAAATAAAAATGATTTTTCCATTGGATGCTAATGTGAATATGAAATCTGTAACTATATGTATATAAATATCCCCTTCCCCTACTGTTTTCAATAAGTGCCATGGGATCTTTTATATATATCTGAAATGTAAGCAACAGATAAATAGGACTTCAGTTTAATGTCTCATATAAAGGATGCATATTCAGGAGTACATCATCCAGTAGTGCAGATGTGCAATCATCCACTAGTGCAGATGTGCAATCATCCAGTAATGCAGATGTGCAGTGTAAGAAAATTAATCTAGCCAACTTGTCAACTTCACTGGGAACAGAATACATAGCCTTCTCATCTTCCATCAGAAAAGGCAAGCATGCCACCTATTGAGCCACTCCAAACAGAAGACAAAATCAGCTCCAAAATAGGAACTCACAAATAAAAAAGTAAAAGTACAACCATCGACCACACGACAAGTAGAACCCACAATAAGGCACAGACCAGGAACCTGTAGCAGAAACGACTCTGAAGAAGCCAGTGGTACTGGTGAAAGCACTCAGTCGGTGTGCTTTTATTGGATTAAATATTTCTGCTATTGGTTCCTGGTCTATGCCTTATTGTGGGTTCTACTTGTCGTGTGGTCGATGGTTGTACTTTTACCTATTGAGCCACTGACATTAACAGGAATATGTAAGTTTATATGGTATTTGACTCACAAAATAAAAGCCAAAGGAAATATAAAATACAAGGTTAAAAGAAAAAAATGCATGGTTTAATCAATGGCTCCATGTGGAAGAAACAATAAGTCACTTTTTATGGAATGCAAAGGAATGTTAATTCATTTGTGGAACAAAATCTACTGCCTCCAACATCTGGAGACGAACACCATCCCTGCAGGGTTAAAATATCCATACCAAACAGAGCTGTTCGACCTAGGCTGGATACCACTCCAAAGTCACAATAAAACCTGTAAAAATTCAGAAAAATTTATTGATAAAACCAAAAATCAAACCAAAGAAGGGTTCCAGCCACTGTTAAACAGCTCTGATAATTTATTAGATCAAGATGATCACTTTCGTCTCGACAAAGTTTTATCTGAGGAAGTCACTGATTTTTGGTTTTATCAATGCATTTTTCTGA
The DNA here is from genome assembly GCF_019279795.1 of Protopterus annectens. Lineage (NCBI taxonomy): Eukaryota > Metazoa > Chordata > Ceratodontiformes > Protopteridae > Protopterus > Protopterus annectens. Next base: position 569,728,815 of record NC_056726.1, read on the forward strand.
TTTTTTACTAGCATGCTACAGTGCCATATGAAGTAAGGAAACAGAAATAAGTTAAAGTGCATATAAATTAATACAGGATAGTCAATCAGTACTGACAGTAAATAAATAATGAGAGGAATGTGTTAAAAAGTGCCAGTGCAAGTACAGTGTGAATAAAGAGACTGGGTGATAGAAACAAGGTATGAGTACATGTAAAGCAAATAAAAAGAGTGTCTGAATGACAGCAGTAGCACAGAAAAAGAAAGGTTAATTAAAGAGTATATACTATGTAAATATAGTGGGCGGCCACGGTGGTGCAGCGGTTAGCTTTGCCGCTCACAGCAAGAGGTTCTGCAGTTCAATCCCCGGCTGGGGTGCCTTCTGTGTGGAGTCTGCATGTCCTCCCTGTGGTCGCGTGGGTTTCCTCTGGGTGCTCCGGTTTCCTCCCACATCCCAAAGACATGCTGTAGGTGAATTGGACACACTAAATTGGCCCTAGGCGTGCGTGTGTGTGCCTTCTGTGGAAGGTTGGGCGCCGGTTGGCAACTCAACACTGTAAAACTCCATTGCCAATCATGAGCGGACAGTGATCTGCTGTGGCAACCTCTAACCAGGAAAAGCCGAAAGAAGAAGGGAATATCAGGGATTCTGAATTTCATGGCAAGAAAAGCAGGAGTGGAGGTTTTAAGAAGCTAATGTTTGAAAATATATTTTATATTTTCATGATAATTTAGGTAACAGATAAATGCATAAATTAGATAGAATATTAGTTCAAAGTTTTGTAGGTAATATGTAATGGAAGATATCTAAAAGTGCTATATAATAAAGTATGGGGCAATGAAGAGTGGGTGCAAGAAATTCTGAAATTATTGTATGTCACAGCAAAATGGATGATAATGAGAGTGTGTATAATACAGTGAAAACTAGTAAGGTTAGATTGTTGCTTTTCGTTATGTTTGAATTATTGTCAATTGTTTTTAATTGCTCATCTTAACGATTACAATGTAGCTTCTAGCGACTGGCACAGATGATAAAGATTCTGAGCTTTTAATGTATGGCTTCCCGAGTCCAGGCACACATCTTAATAAAACACCTCTACACTTTTGCATCCATGTATGCTACAATGTTTTTTTTACTTTTTTTTTTTTTTTGGAGGGCATCCCCATAACATTGTTTCAAAGATGCCAATGCCTCCATGCTGACCTACAAGCCTTAATTTGGTTTCCAGTCATATTTTCAGTCCCCCAAGGACCACAAGCTGTATGAATCTATCATTACTTCATTCCCAACCCTCAACCTGAAGAGATGTGAAAAGCCAGAATTTGTAACTCCGCAGATAAATACTCACACATATTTCTATATCTGTATATACATATATATACATATATATATATATATATATATATATATATATATATATATATATATATATGCCTAGTAGAGATATAGAGACACACACACAGACACACATACACACACGCACGCACACACACATGCACACACACACCTTATGTCATTAGACTGCTGTCATTCACACAAAATGCCAGCCTAATGGAACTCAATGATTAAAACTGAATTTGTAAAAGACAAAATGTAGTTTTGTTGAACATTTTTACAAGAGGCAAGTATTCCTATATATATATATATATATATATATATATATATATATATATATATATATAGATGGATATATTATATATATTATCGAAATTTCACTTACCAGAAAGTCCCATCCACGTGATGACTTTGACGAAAACTTTATTTTAATAAAAACCCGGATCACCAAAGTTTTACTTCGGGAAACTAACTTTTGAGGCACATCACAACAATACTTTCAATAGCACTGAGTTTCTGCTTCGTAACAAACCAGCTTGTATGTTCTGATAGACCAGACTATAGAAGCTCTTGGTTAATTTGATGAGTTTAAACAAATAGGCTTCAACTAAACATGTGTGTGACAATAGAAATGCATTGTACTGTAGGTATAGGGAACATATTGCTTACAATGTGCACTTCATTTGTTACTAAAGCAGACCCACATATACTTTTGTTTCCTGTTAATTTCAAGTGAATGCAGTAATTGTATAAGCAGCCTACACAATAAGATCTTGTGTAACTATACACATTTCAGTACTTATCAGTTGAAAAAGAAAGAAAACAAAGATCAAGCTTTACTAACTAGTCTTCTTAAAGATGTCAGATTCTATAGAAGTTATTTTCTACTGTCTAAGTTGTGGAATTTTTACTAGCTTTTCTGACAAAATGTGGAAAATTATGTCCTTGGCAACCACTAATTTTATTCCCTGGGCAAACTAAATTACAGACTGTAATTTTTGGTATACGAACTTACTACAGCAAGGCACTTTAAATAATGATCATTATTTACACATGTTTGAGCCATCACACATTAAAATATTATGGTACAAGTCAAATATACTTGTGTTAAATGAAAAATCCCGTCCCCCCCCATAGTCTTGAAGATGTTGTCATACTTGATGGACATGCGGGTAAGACGAGGTTAACATGCAGGAAAACATCTTCTATGTCACTTGTAAACTATTCCCTAAAATAAAAATGCACCAGCACAGTAATGTACATAAGATGTAAATACTAATACAAATGAGGTCACCAAAATAAAATTGTGTGTGTTTGAGTGTGTGTCTGCATGTGTGTGTCAGTGTATGTGTACAATTGTGTGCACTGCGTCTGCTTATGTGTGGGGAGGGGGGGTTATGTGGCTGTGGGCATGGATATGTGTTATTTCTGCATACACACACACATACACACACACACACACACACACACACACACACACACACACATCTCCTTATCTTCACAGTTCACATCTTGCATATATATATACTGATTTAGTTATGTCCAGTGAACATTTCAAACATTATTACTATAAAATATGTTTCAAAATGTTATTATTAATCAGCTCAGAATGCAAATTATTGATGAGGCTAATCAATGGTCAGCATTTTCCCATATTAGTGATTTCTGCCTCGTTAACAACTTGAGAGATTCTTTAGGATGATATGACTCAGGCAACGCAAAGCTAAGAAACAGTTTAGAATAAAATTATGCAAAAGGGACTTCCCGAAATATTCATACACTGTCAAGTGGATTTCTGTATGAACCTTGCTTTTTACTATAGCATCATTTACAAAAGCAGCTCTGTGTGTGTGTGTGTGTGTGTGTGTGTGTGTGTGTGTGTGTGTGTGTGTGTGTGTGTGTGTGTAGAGTTGTGTTACTAACCCATTCCTCATGTCTGTAAAAGTAGATAACAAACCCAAGAAAGGTATCAATGATTATAGCAGCCAGCATACTTCCACAATATTAAGAAACAATGCATCTAGAGTTTAGTTTGGTAAAACTGCTCACAGTAAAGAGCTATAGCATGAATTCACAACAGAAGTGGTATGTAATCACAAAAAAATGTAAAACAATTTATCAACAAAGAAGACCCTATCTGACATAAGCAAATATAGAACACTAGAAAATAAAGCCCTAAAGACAAAATAACCATTAAGTTATTCAGTCATATGAGCTGCTTTCTATGATCTGAATGCTGATTTACAAGTAAGTCAAATTCATAAATGGAATACATAGGCTCTGGTTCACTTCAGATGTTAGCATATTCAAATCACAGTAAAACTGCTTAATAAAATGAGTAGCTATTGCAAAACGAGGTTTGAAGGATGCACCACAGATATGGAAAATGCATTACAAAAATCTAAGCAAGATGGCCCATGTTACTACATGTCGCCACACAGACTCTGGAAAGATAGATTTCCAAGATGATAGAATTGTGCATGCCAGACGTGTTAGCGTGTCTGAGCATTATTAAGACTAATTAACCACATTTGCTATCATATTCACTGCTCTTTCTAATCCACAAATAGCGAAAAACACTACTGATGGTATGATAAAAAGAGTATTTCTGGTTTCTGAAACTATAAGTGGAAGATGACCACATAAGTTCTTCAACTACCCCTCTTCCCTTGCACAAGCACGTCTTCTGTCTGTTAACGACATGAGTAAACTCTTTTGCTGGCTTATTCTCTATCATTTTCTGAAACACTCAATCCCATAGTCCAGTAATGCTTTCTGTTTTATAGTCTTTTCTTATCTTAATGCTAAATTACATCTGTTCTTGCTGCCATTATCCCATCATGGTAGAATGAACTGATCCAACAAATAAGATGTATTATGAATTCACATCGGGTAGCACAATGCCATGGCACTTCTATGGGCTAGGCTTATAAAGGCTCCAGGGCCATTAGCCTAGTACACACCTATGAACCTATGAATGTAGAATTCTTAAGAAAAAGGTTAAAAATCTAATTGCTAATCATCTGCAAAATGAAGTTAGTTCACTGACCCAGGATAACCATCTTTAGGGCAGCACAATGGCAGAGTTCATCCAGGAAAAAGGAGGTCATTGTCCCTCTGTACTCATCCCTCATTAGACCCATTATAGAATACAATGCCCCATTTGGTATGCACCTCTCAAGACATCTGCAACAACTGGAAAGGCCGCAAAAATACCAAACTAAAAGAATCACAGGCCTAAAGCAGATGTCCTATGCTGACCGTCTAAATAAACTCCAGCTATACTCTGTCACATATCGTCTATTCAGAGGCTATATCTGCTTAACATGCAATGCCTTGTCAAATCCAGAGCTGTTGGACATGCTACACTTAAAGAAATCCCAATCCCTCAGAGCCACACACTCCAGGGATTTAAACCTTGTCATCACAATGAACAAAACATGCTGGAGGAATAGGTTCCTGACTCAGAGACTCCCCGGACTCTGGAACAGACTCCCCATACATGTCAAATAGAGTGCCTCTTTGGCCCTCTTCAAAAGGAACCTTGACGATTGGATGGGAGATAGGAAATTCACCCTGGGGATCATGTCAGTCACCCTGCTAGACAGGGGTCCAGGGGAGTAGATATTGTGGGAAGAAATAGCCAGGGAATTGTTATGGCTAGGCTTGTATAGGCCCTAGGGCCAATAGCCTAGTACCAATATATGAACATATGAACCTATGATTAACACTGTCACATCACAGCAAGAGGTTTGATTCCCAACTGGGGCACCTACTATGTGAAGTCCTGCCTCTGATTGTGTAGGTTTTCTCTGAGTAATCTCATTTTTCCCCCATCCCAAAGACATGTGGTATGAGGGCTGGGCATGTGTGTGTGTGTGTGTGTGTGTGTGTGTGTGTGTGATGTAGAAAGGTTTGTGGAAAAGAAATGGATTTAGAGAATTGTATAGAACATAAACAGGCATTACTAAAAGGAGTAATGTATTGTCTCAGAAGGAGGTATATAGGAAATGCATAAGTTCAAAGGGATTTATTATACAGTCAAACTATATTTAAAGGCAAAAAAAGGAAGATGTGACTTTTTTGGAGGGAAAGAAGGTGAGGCAGTTTGGAGAGTAATGTCAGAAAGATGTTGCAGAGGAAGTAGAAAAAGCAATAGAACAAAGAAGTAAAGAGTCAATTTGAGGACATAACTATACAGACTATGATTTTATGAAATGATGACCAAAAGGTCAAAATGATATTTTTACAGGTACTTAATAAATGGGTTACTGTGGGCTTAAAAGAAGAGGAACTATATGCAGAGATGACAACATTTCTGAGGAAAAAGGATGATAACAGGAAATTAAAACATTCTATACTAATTGCAGTTTGCAATGTAGACTGTACAATTATTATGTTTATTTTTCAGAATAGGTTTAAGAAAGTTATAAATGAGGTAATAATGAAGGACTATATGTAGTAAAGGACAGAAATATAAAGGAATTTTTAGTGTTAGATATGTAAATGGTTGGAAAAAATTGAATACAGGTACTATTATAATGTTTGTCATAGTCAGTTGGTAGAGTATCCTGAAACAGTATGCAACACTGGGGGAGGTGATTTTTTTTCCCGAAAAGTAAGGTCTGTGTTATGATGTTAATGGGGAGGTAGGAAAAATTATAATGTAAAAAACTGTAGAAACGTTCAATAGTACAAAAAACACACAAAAGCCAGGCAAAATCTGTGCAGACTCCAAAGAAAAAATTCCAACTCCACTCCAAATAAGATTTAAGCGCTTTCATTCACTTTTATTAACGTGAACTTCCTCAGAAACATCTTTTGATGTAAAACAGTTCTATAAATACTATTTCCACAGGAAATGATGTCAGTAAATTACAAAATTAATTCACAATTAATTCATCAAATGATAAATTACTTCATTACAACGTGATTAATAAATATTAAATCTTATTCATACTATTAAAAAGTTTTATGTTATATTTTTTCAAAAAACTATACATAGTTGGTGTTGATTTCTTATCTAATTTAATCAGATTTCTTATATTATGTATTAATATATTACTCATGTTCTTTTATGATCTACAAATGTCCCACTATTTATATAGTAAAAAACACTTTAGATTTATCATTTCATTTAGCCCTGGTGTTTGGTCGGCCCCAAATACTAACTGCCACAGGGATTCCCTACATTCTAAATGGTTGTTCAAATCTCCTGAAAACAGTTCTTTTCTTATTCTATCTAAAATAAAGAATTCAAATTTCTTGAAATCTTTGCACGTAACTGCATGTCTAGCAAGTGCATTGTTCTTGTCTTTCTTTTTAATTGCTAAAACATGTTCATACACTCTCCTTTTAAATACTCTCTTTGTTTTCCCTATGTAATAATTTTTACATGATACACAGGTTGCCAGATACACTACTAATTCACTGTTACAGTTGTAGTATTCATTCGCCCAAAAGGTGTAATTCAGATGTTCAACTGTTACAAATGAAGTGTTACTCATGTATCTACATTGTTTACAATTTGTACAACTATATGTTCCTTTCTTGTTTGTACAACCCCTTTCTAGATTCCTATGTTCATTTTTACTTAATTCTAACATTTGTTTTAGATTTGTTGTCTTTTTATATGTGAATCTAGGTTTGTTACCTATAACTGAAACTAAATCTCTATTTCCTATAATAACTTTCCAATTGTTTTCTATAATTGACTTGATGTTCCACATTTCGTTAACTAGAGGCAATGGGAAGGCTATTGCAAATTCTTCCTCTTCCACAAGATTTAAGCGCTTTCATTCACTTTTATTAACGTGAACTTCCTCAGAAACATCTTTTGATGTAAAACAGTTCTATAAATACTATTTCCACAGGAAATGATGTCAGTAAATTACAAAATTAATTCACAATTAATTCATCAAATGATAAATTACTTCATTACAACGTGATTAATAAATATTAAATCTTATTCATACTATTAAAAAGTTTTATGTTATATTTTTTCAAAAAACTATACATAGTTGGTGTTGATTTCTTATCTAATTTAATCAGATTTCTTATATTATGTATTAATATATTACTCATGTTCTTTTATGATCTACAAATGTCCCACTATTTATATAGTAAAAAACACTTTAGATTTATCATTTCATTTAGCCCTGGTGTTTGGTCGGCCCCAAATACTAACTGCCACAGCGATTCCCTACATTCTAAATGGTTGTTCAAATCTCCTGAAAACAGTTCTTTTCTTATTCTATCTAAAATAAAGAATTCAAATTTCTTGAAATCTTTGCACGTAACTGCAAAATTTATAGAAAACCATATTTTGCCAATAGCTATTTACATAAAGACAGCCTGCATCCAGTACACATGAAAAAAGGAGTAATCAAAGGACAGATGATTAGACTTAGTAGACTAACATCTGACGAGGATACCTATTTAAAAGAATTGGATTTGCTGAAAAACCTTTTTTTGAGAAGAGGTTATGACAAAAAGTTTTTGGAAAGAATAGAAAAAGAAGCTATACCGCTGAGAAAAGGAGTAGCAAAACCTATTCTTTACGCAGAGGAAATACTAGTAGGAGCACCAGTGGTTTGTAAGAATGCTAACATTATAGAAAAACAAGTGGAAGAATTTGCAATAGCCTTCCCATTGCCTATAGTTAACGAAATGTGGAACATCAAGTCAATTATAGAAAACAATTGGAAAGTTATTATAGGAAATAGGGATTTAGTTTCAGTTATAGGTAACAAACCTAGATTCACATATAAAAAGACAACAAATCTAAAACAAATGTTAGAATTAAGTAAAAATGAACATAGGAATCTAGAAAGGGGTTGTACAAACAAGAAAGGAACATATAGTTGTACAAATTGTAAACAATGTAGATACATGAGTAACACTTCATTTGTAACAGTTGAACATCTGAATTACACCTTTTGGGCGAATGAATACTACAACTGTAACAGTGAATTAGTAGTGTATCTGGCAACCTGTGTATCATGTAAAAATTATTACATAGGGAAAACAAAGAGAGTATTTAAAAGGAGAGTGTATGAACATGTTTTAGCAATTAAAAGAAAGACAAGAACAATGCACTTGCTAGACATGCAGTTACGTGCAAAGATTTCAAGAAATTTGAATTCTTTATTTTAGATAGAATAAGAAAAGAACTGTTTTCAGGAGATTTGAACAACCATTTAGAATGTAGGGAATCCCTGTGGCAGTTAGTATTTGGGGCGACCAAACACCAGGGCTAAATGAAATGATAAATCTAAAGTGTTTTTTACTATATAAATAGTGGGACATTTGTAGATCATAAAAGAACATGAGTAATATATTAATACATAATATAAGAAATCTGATTAAATTAGATAAGAAATCAACACCAACTATGTATAGTTTTTTGAAAAAATATAACATAAAACTTTTTAATAGTATGAATAAGATTTAATATTTATTAATCACGTTGTAATGAAGTAATTTATCATTTGATGAATTAATTGTGAATTAATTTTGTAATTTACTGACATCATTTCCTGTGGAAATAGTATTTATAGAACTGTTTTACATCAAAAGATGTTTCTGAGGAAGTTCACGTTAATAAAAGTGAATGAAAGCGCTTAAATCTTATTTGGAGTGGAGTTGGAATTTTTTCTTTGGAGTCTGCACAGATTTTGCCTGGCTTTTGTGTGTTTTTTGTAAAAATTATAATGTAGTAACAGAAATCTGGCAGAGTTCCAGTATGAATATATTATATTGTTATGGGGAATTTGGATGAGGCTCTGAAGAAAGGGAAGACTGATTTTCAGGGTATGTTGCCAGTAATGTTGAGTTATATGGATGATCTAGTTGTATTAGTGAATAGTAAGGTATGGATACGGGGTAGTGATAAGAGATTTGCATGAAAAAAATAGAGATTTGGTTCTCCTTATTGAATGAGAAGAGTAAAGGCTTTGGGGATATAGTCAATATAGGTGTGATTCAACTTTCCCACGAAATAGGTTGAAGTATTACAAATAAAAATAAGGTTTTGGGGAAAAGAGATCATGAGGAACAGTGAAAAGATTTGTTACAAAAAAAAATAGAAAGAAATAAAACAAGGACTGAGCTCTTACAGGGTAACATTTAATTAAAACAATATATATATTGGACCACCCCAGTAAACAAATATATACATATATATTTTGCATTTGTTTACTAGGATGGTTCAGCTGGGCAACAAGCCTGTCCCTTTTCAGCAGAGGCCCAAGGAGAAAAGATCCATTAAAATAAGACAAAAACACATATTATACAATGACTGGCCATTAACATTCCAAAATGAGCATGCTGATTGGTTAGCCCAACCAGCGTGCCCATTGTAAATTGAGCATATACCAATGGAAAAAAGTCCGGTCTCCCAGACTTTCTTCTATTAATATATGTTATTAAAATTTTAATTTTCTTTCTTTTTTTTTTTAATAAACTTACAAAAAAATGAAACTTAAAGCAAACACGAGAGATGGGACATAGACAAATCCAAGGATAATCAGGTATGCTATACAAAAGTAGGCATATGTACCTGGTTATCCTTAAATTTTCTGTCTCCCATTCATTTGAAACCTCCAGATTTCATTATTCTAATTAAAAACAAACAAAAAAGCAATGGAGGTCTTCCTTTCTCCATTGCATCCTTTACACAGCACTGATGTACTGCGTAAGCATGGGAATGTGATTCCCATATGCATGTGCAGTGCATCAGGCAACCCCCTGGATAAAATGCAGAAGAGCACCACGGTGCCATTATACAAGGACGTTAAGAAAAGTAGGTAACATTTTTTCTTAAATAATGTCATTGTATAATAGCAATAACCCACAGATGGATGTGGGCAATATTTTGAACTCATGACCTAACCACACCAACTGTGGGTAAATCCAGCATTACCCACACCCAACCTCAGGTTATTTCTGTAATAGTACAATACAATGCAAATGCATAAAGTTGTATAAGCAAGAAATAATGTCAAACAGCGCCACAGGCAGAGGGCCTTTATACCCCTGGGAAAAAGTTATTTACACAGTAACACATACCCTGTTTGGCATTATTATGTGCTGATATGACCCGGTATGTCAAGTAAGCTCTATTTCTGTCTTGCACTACATCTGCTTTGACTATTTTTCTTTCAACATTTATAACCAATATAACTGCATTTCAAATGCACCATTGTATATTTCCCCATATATTGGGCATTTTATTGATGTCTGTGTCGTTTTCTGCGTATCTTCTGTACATAATGTATATTATGCATTTGTGTTGTATTATTATGTATTTTTGTCTTATTTTACTGGAATATTTTTGCACTTAGAGAATGGTCTGTCTGTAAAATTGTTGTCTTATTTTTTATTACTTGTGTGTGTACAGATATATAAGTGTCTCCACCTAATGGTTCAAAATTATTGTAGCTGATGTAAATGGTGTTGGAGGAAGTATTTTACATCCAAAATATAAGATTTTCAAAAAATGTCCAGATATTTACTGCATTTTTTTGGTCCCTTACTCATAAACTGTGCTGTTTGCTGTCAAATCATTCAGGATTGAAGTCACTAAATAATGACATACATGGGGGAATTCAGTAAAGCCTACATGACTTTTTTTTTTTTTTTTTTTTGGTTTATGCATCATGCCATCATGCTTATATGAGAGCAAACATTCTTAGATTCTGTAAATATCACTTAGTGGCATACAAGCACACACAAACAGGGAAACTTTCATACAATGCAAATTTCCACATAAGCAGGTGAACCCTATGCATATTAGCTAGGTGTAGCAATTCAACAAGCTGAAAGGCATCCGTGTAGACTCCATGTCTGTGTTCATAGTGTACTCAGAAATTTCCATGTACAGGAGTTTATACCAACAGAAGGGGATGTAAAACTGCACAAATATGGACATAACTCCCATGAAAATGTTAGATCACATGCATATATGTGCAAAACATACATTATGGATGTCTGAAAGAGGAAGGGAATATGTAAAATTAATAATATTTTTTTGAATAATGTGCAAACATGCATAACAGAAAAATGTAAAAAAATTGTAAAATAACATTTATAATGTAGTTTAAACAAATGCACTGTAGGACCTTGAGTCATGTCCATACAATGGTGCATTTAATGCTGTTACCCAGCTCACACAGCTATGAACCATGTAGTTTCCAGGCTGTCAGCACAGATATGCCTGATATTAAGATGCAAATGAATACTTACTGTGGCATAGTGCGGCTTATCTGATTTACCAGATGCATGTGTTTATGCATATTTTAGTAGCTCAGAGACAGATTACATTGTTCTGGTATGGAAATAAGTTTGTAATCTACTGTTTTTACCCGATTTACTAGGCTGTAGATTAACTAAGGAACTGATTGCATTGCCTGCATTACTTGCGTAGTGGACTTACCAGTCATTATGGATCACTTAAACAGGCTAATTGGAGCAAACAATATAGATATGTTTTCCTACAACTGTGAAAGCCTCTACTATAGCTCTTTGGTGTACTTCCCTTGGTGGGTTAGCCTGCTAGTTCAGACCACTATTAATCCTTGTGTCCCTTATCCAGGTTTATGTCCCTGAAAACTGCTGGTCTACAGAATGCCAACCAAAGCTAATCGGGCATCCCCCAAAGGAGAAATTATTTGAATTTGCCACCACAAGCAAATGTTAATTGCACCATAATTATTTACTTGCCTTTAACTATACGGCTATGCCAAATTGGGTCCATAGCAACAATAGATAGCTACTACAAGACCTTATCCCATCGAAAGTTGGAAACTTAATAATATATTACTGGCTTAATTTAGTGTTTTTGTTGCTAAAACCTTACCACTGATAACCCCTATATGTGTGACAATGCCTAGCGAGTCACTCGTTATATGAGCAAAATGGGTACATGGAGGGGAAAATAGATAGTGAACACAAAACAGAATACATAGCTAGTGAATATAAAACATAATCTATTGTAGAATAATTACTCTTACAAACCTAGTAAAGTCTTGGGTCTGGTGTAGCCCTGCTCTGCTCGCCCTCGCTATGCTCGGGCTCGCTTCGTGTCCCACCCTACCCCCAAATTCCACCTGTCCCTAGATACGCTAAATTTAAATACACAGCAATCACTCCCCTCCTTCTCTATCCAATCCATACTCTAAGAATTAAACCCACCTTCTAACATCTCCTACTCTGTACCACTTCCTATGCAGTTGTGTTGTAAAAATAGCATTAAATGATGCAGCCACTAATTAAAACCAGTTTAAGAATTCTCTACATTTAAATCCCTTTGCTGACTATCACTTATCTGTTCACTGGATATGAACACCTGACTTACCTAGGTTTCAATACCCTAGAGCCCAAACTAAATTGATAGCAGGGTCAGATAATTTTGATTACTTAATCAACCTCTATACACCTAGTTCCTTTCTTACAGACTACCCCCACCCTGTCAGAACTAGCTATATTAACCCCAAGAATAAAAAATACCATAATCTTATACTCAAATATCTGAAACTTATAGCTAGACTGCAGTGTAACCTAACCATGGATGGAGACATCCACCCTAACCCTGGTCCCTCTGCACTAAATATTTCCACTCTAAATACCACTTACCTCACTAACTCTCATGCCATAAATAAACCAACTCACTCTCTCCTGTTTATTCACCGCAGTATAAGAAGTGTTAATAACAAAATTCACCACCTACATGCCCTCCTAGATACTCTTGCCCCAGGCATATTATGTCTTACAGAAACCTGGCTAAAACCCACAACCACACACAATGAAATAGACCCCCATGATATAACATTATAAGATGTGACTGTACCACCAAGAAAGGTGGAGGAATAGCTGTTCTTTATAAAAATATGCTGGAAATTAACTATGCAACTGCTCAAGCAACCAATACTGACAATGCTGAAATCCTTATCACTAAACTAAAAATAAATGAAGATGAAAGCATTAATATAATATGCAGTTATATTCCCCCAGGCAATAATGTAAGTACCCTTGAGAACTTTCTATCCTGGCTCTCAACATACTATCCTCAAGAGACTATTATTCTTGGTGATTTTAATATAGATTGGAACTCTTGCATCACAGACCCCCTCTTTCTCTATGTCAACCTCTATGGTTGTAATCAGGTTATATCCACACCCACTAGAGTCAGCAAAACCAACATCCTTGACTGGATCCTCATTAACAGCAATCACCATATGTTCCAGGCTGGGATCCTGCCTGACGACATAAGTGATCACTCCTTTACCTACATAATCAGGCACAGGGCTGGAATACCCAGCCAATCCACCCTCAAAAAAATTAAAAACACCAAACAGTTTAACATTACTAGTTTCAAAACTGAACTCAAAGCTTGCAACTGGTCAACTATAAAGCATCTTCCACTGGAAGAGGCTGTAACTTACTTTAACTACAAATTCCTAGCCATACTTAACAAACATGCACCAGAACGCATGACTAGAACAAAAACAAAAATAGCCCCATGGCTTTCTAAGGAAACCAGAAAAAAATGTCACTTAGAAACAAAGCCTGGGCAACTTGGCAGACCACCAAATCCCCGACAGACCAACTAAAATATAGGCAACTGCAGAATGATACAAAATCATCCATATTAAAAGATAAAATAAATTAGTACTGTCACTTGCAACAAAAGCACCAAAACCATCCTCATAAATTCTGAGTAGGTGTTAATAAACTCCTGCATCCAGGTCAGTCCTCCTGTCCTTCCCCCTCTGGCACGGAACAACAATCTCCAGAAGTTGTTGCCAACAACTTTAATAACCGAAATAGAAATCATCCATAAATTGGCCAGTCAACTATCCCCTGGAAACCCAATTGATACCACTACCTCACCCTCCCTTCCACTCTCTTTTACCCTCCAACAAATCCCTACCTCATTTATCACAACTCTGCTCAGGAAATTAAAAACAGCCACCCTGTCGGCTGATCTCCACCTAGCTGAATACCTCCAAAAAGCTGCAGAAGCCATAGCCTATTCTGTCACCATCTTGATTAATAGAACTATAGCTGAAGCCACTATTCCTTCTATCTGGAAAACTTCACATGTAATCCCTCTACATAAAGGAGGTAGCTCCACAGAACTATCAAACTACAGACCCATCGCTATACCATCAGCACTAGCGAAAATCATGGAAAAATGTATTCAAAAACAACTTATGAACTACCTTAACAAAAATAATCTCTTGACTGAAACCCAACACAGTTTTAAGCCATACCATAGTACCACTTCAGCCCTCCTCTCCTTTGCTAATGCCATTAACCTCAATCGGAACAATAACAAACTTAATTCAGCACTCTTTCTGGATCTTTCTAAGGCCTTTGACATGGTCAGCCATGAACTCGTCCTACTTGCTCTAAAATCCGTTTACCTAGACAGCCAATCTCTCAAACGGTTCCACTCTTACCTAACAAACAGACAGCAGGCAGTCCTATGGAAAGGCAAACTGTCTACCCTACTATCCATCATCATAGGCGTTCCCCAGGGTTCAATATTAGGTCCACTCCTCTTCTCAATCTTTATTAATGACCTGAATAATATCATCCCAAATGAAATCTGTGTACAATACGCAGATGATTACACCCTAATTTGCTCAGCCTCTTCCCCTAAGGACCTGCAAATAAAAACCCAAACCCCCGTTAACCTAGTAGAAAACTGGCTCCTCAATAAGAGGCTTATATTAAACCCAAACAAAACAAAACTACTGCTATTCTTCCCAAATAGTAGGCAGCCTATATCAGCATTCACTGTAAGTTCCAACAATGGGACCATCATTTCTCCTGATCTCTCAACCAAACTCCTAGGAGTATTAGTTGACAGTAACCTCAAGTTTGATCTTCACATTAATCAAGCTATCAAACCTGTCAATAAAAAACTTGGCTCCCTCTATAGGGTCAAATCTTTCCAA
Organism: Protopterus annectens; assembly: GCF_019279795.1. Taxonomy (NCBI): domain Eukaryota; kingdom Metazoa; phylum Chordata; order Ceratodontiformes; family Protopteridae; genus Protopterus; species Protopterus annectens. Next base: position 569,744,093 of record NC_056726.1, read on the forward strand.
ACCCCACCAACAAAATTGTCATTGCCCAAACCCATCTTCTCTCCACCCTCCTCTATGCTTCCCCTCTACTTACAAACGTAAGTAAAGCCAACTATCTATGTGCTACAATAACATCGCTAGATTTGCCACCGCCACACCTTATTGAACCCACCACTGTCTTAACTTACACACACTAGGGTGGCTTGAATTAATTAACCCTCTCAGGGTCAACCAACTGACTGTATCTCATAAGACACTCTATCATCCTGAAAACATACCAGGGCTCAGAAACCTCATTACTCCCTACTGTAACCTCAGGGCACTACGATCATCTAACGTACTCCTAGCACAAACATTAAAATCCAACAACTTGTCTGGGGACTGTCTGTTTTCCAACCATGTAGGTAAATTATGGAATCTCCTTCCTGCTAACCTCACCTCTGAACTCTCTCTGTTACAATTAAAAAACAACAAGCTCAATATTTTAAACGGCACTGGCTTTGCCCTTGTTCTAACCCAGACTAGCCATTATACCAATAGTAGCTCTTTCGCCTTAGGACATTTTGTTGCAAAACTATCTGTTTACGATCCTCTGTATAACTATACCTGAGGTTTTGCCCTATATTTATAAAAATGTGCTTACCTATGTTTAGGGAACAAACATCTTATTTGCTGTTAATGTTTAATGTCTTTTGTACTATATTGTGTATTTTCTCAATCAGTTGATATTTTGAGATTGATTAGGTCTTTTGTCACTGTTATATTCTATGTCTTTGTTACTTTCCATGCATGATTGTACGGAGCTTTTCTCCCCAGGCCTCCGCTGAAAATGGATATGTATCCAGTCGGACTATCCCGGTCAACAAATGTAAAATAAATAAAAAAAAATAAAATATGCGTGCAAATGAAGTGGATTTGCTGAATTGCTAAAAGGAGCAACCATACCCACATATCCCTTTAGTGTAGGCTCCTACATGATGTTGATATTCCCACTTGTTGTGGATGACATTGGGGGGAGGGGTCTTGTTACTTTTAGGATTTTTTAGTGTTCGGCTCATGTGTTTGTGTGGTATACTGCTTAGCTTAGCATGTTTGCACAAACAGTCCACCCAAGTCACAGCAATGACATAGCTATCAATTAAAACTGTATATATTCAATTAATAATATATACTTTTGTATAAGCTATGCTGTGTAGCACATAGTGCCACATTGTACAATGTCAATTACATCCTAGGCAGGTGAACTGCATCATAATTAGCCAATCCCACATGGTGGACCTACAGCAGAACTGTCTGAAGTATGCATACGCCCTACATTCTGATTTTCCTTCAATACTCTGAACCATTGGAGTAAAGACATGGAAATTTTAACTGAGATAATGCTGGAGGCTGCTTCATCTATTCTACATTTGTATGTGCTAGATGCTGAAGTCAGTGCTGCTGGTGTTGCTGATAAAATGCTTAGGCCAAGGAGAAGAAGAATGTTCAGGCCCAGGGTAACCCTCCAGGAGCTACATGAGCTGGAGATTCTAGAGCGTTACAGGGTGGACAGGAACATATTACAAGAACTCAGTAACCTTTTCCATGCTCAGCTCAGAGACAGAGCTAACAGAGGGGAACCCATCCCAGTGAAAACAAAGGTATGTGTACCCCTTAGTGTACTAGCTACAGGCACTTTTCAAAGACCTTTCTAGTTGCCCGCCTCTTATGTTAATCTGACCATATATCTCATTTCTCTCTACTTTCACTGGCTTATGTGAGTAATCACAAAATCATCATTTTTGAAATCCCACCCCTTCAATTATTTAAATTTATTGGCCATCCTACAGTATTTCATAGTACCAAAATACAAAAGTGACCACCCCTTTCAATCCATCTTGCTGTTTTAAAAATAGTAACTCTCCACTAAACCTTAACTTTTTAAACAGATAAAACTCAAGTTACCTACTTTCACATCTAACTTCTCTAGTGCACACTGCAGAGTGCATTCTTTTCAATCTTACCTTTAAGCATCCCTGTGACTAGCACTTTCTCTAAAACCTGCTGGAAAGCACTAGGAAGCCGTAAACTCATACAAACACTGAACTCTCCTTGTTAACAAGGAGAAATTAATAGTAGGCACTAAACAGCCTATAATTGCAAAGTACCTTGCTAAGGAAACAGCTCCTATACTTTACAAAGAAAAAAAGCCCCAAACCAGGCATGTCCAAGGGTCAGCTTCCGGTGATTTCTCCTGTCCACCTGGTGAATCTGGGCATACTGGGGCAATGCAGCAATTGCCTCATGTACACAGACAACCCTCTCCTCCTACCACCCAACACTACAACCTGTGAGAGATGCACTTACATAGCCAAAATGGAAGCAAAGCTCTCTCCACCCAAGATTGTGCTAAACAGTCAAGAGGAGAAGGTTAACCCACACTACACCTCAAGCAACACATAGCCCTTCTAAACCCGCACCACCAACACCCACATATAGCAACACTAAATCCACATATGCAGAGGCCCTTAACTGTAACCTGCCCAAGCAACAAAGACCTCTGAAGCTGAAACGCAAACAAACACCAATCACAACCAATGTGTCACATAGTTCACAACACCAGTATGCCACCCAGCAACAGCCCCTAAGGCAAGACAATGTACCTAACACTTTAGTCATAGGTGACTCTACAGTCCGGCACACTGATGTCCCTCTCACCAGGTTGAATAAGGAGAAAATTACAGTCAGCTGCCTGTCGGGTGCCAGGATCTGCCACATAATGCATGCACTCAAGTCACTCCACAACAAGTACAAATATGACTCTGTCATTGTCCATGTTGGAGTGAATGACTTGAGACGTACCTCCCTGGACTACATGAAAAGAGACATGGAAGAGCTCTCGGATCATGTGGCCCAGGCAGGTATGACCCTAGCCCTGAGTAGCATCCTGCCTTCGCCCAGAATGATACCACAATATAAGGATAAAATGATTGACTTCAACAATTGGCTAAGCTTATGGTGTCATTCAAAGGGGATCCAGTATCTGTCTGCCTGGGATGACATGATTGACAGACCATGATGCTTTGCCAGAGATGGTCTGCATCTGTCGCCCCTGGGATTCAGGTTACTGGCTAAGGCTCTTGCCACCCCTATAGTGCCTTTTTTAGGCAAACTTCAAAAGACAAAACCACCACCATAACAGGTACAAGCATGCAAAATCTGAAGGTAATGCTACTCAATGCTAGAAGTCTAAACCTCAAAATGCACTCTCTCGAGGCACTCCTAAAAATGGAGAACATTGATATCTGTGCAGTAACTGAGACCTGGTTCAAGGCTCCAGAGTGCACCCCTGCAATACCAGGCTACAACTCTTACCACACTTTTCGGCCACCAAACCAGGACCGAAACACTAAAGGTGGAGGAGTGTCAATATTCACCAAGGAAATTCACACCACCAGGCTAGTTGGCCAACACAATGTGTCTGAAATTCTCCAAGTGCAACTAACACTAGGTAAGACTGCAATCCAAATTGTAGCTTGCTACAGATCCCCCACCATACCCCAAGATTCTCACTACACCTTTCTAAACATACTGGAAAATATTAAGATAGAACCAAACACCCTAATACTGGGTGATTTTAACTACCCTGCCATTAACTGGGAAAACTACTCATGTCCCAACACCTTTGCCCAACGGTTCTTGGAATTCATAAATTCCAACGCCCTGGATCAACTAATCCATAGTCCCACCAGGGCTCCAATATCCTAGACCTGGTCATTACCAACATGGGAAATCAATGCTCCATACCTATGGTCACCCCCTTGTTAGTCAGGTCTGACCATAAGCTAATCACCCTTAACATCCACATCCCACCCCCACCCCCCAGTAAAGAAACCACCATAAAAAACTTCTCCAAAGCCAACTTCATGCTACTCAAGTCAGAAGTGACAAACTTCATGACACCCATGCAGACGGGAACTGAGAGTTCAACTGCTGAATCCTACACTAAGGCACTGTACGAACACATCCACTCATGCATGAATCGTGCCATCCCAAATAGAGCCAAAATGCTCTCATCCAAAAAATGGAAGCCAATCTGGTGGTCCCCTGCCATAAACAAACTTTACAACAAAAGGAAGAGACTTTTGCAGAAAAGAGGAAAATCCCAGGATGCAAAAAATTCCCTTACTAGCCTCAGTAAGAAACTGAGATGCCTCATAAAATCCTCCAAAGCTAGTTACGAAAATAAAATTGCCAAGGATTCCAAAGACAACCACAAAGCATTCTATAACTATGTCAAGAATCTAAATGGCAATGCTCAGATCTGCTCTGAGCTAAAACAGAATGGCATTAAATATACTGATCTGAAGGATATTGCCAATATCCTGGCAGATCGATTCAGTGCCAACTTCACCCCCCTCTCACCCCCTAAATGGCCCATCTCAATACCGGAAGATTGCCAAATTCCAGTAATAACGGTCACACAGGTACAAAACGCACTCTCTAAAGCCATGAATACAGCATCCATGGGACCAGATGACATCCCAGGCTGTGTACTACATGAACTACAATATGAACTGGCACCTCACCTAAGTGTCATGTTTAATCATAGCCTCACCTCAGGTTTCGTGCCCACTGAGTGGCACAGAGCTACAGTTATCCCAATCCACAAGGGGGGATCCACCTTGGATCCCGGAAACTACCGTCCCATCAGTCTGACAAGCCTTATCTGCAAGGCCATGGAGCGTATTATCATGAAACTTATAAACAAAGACATTGGCAACCTTCAAACACTGGACTCCACCCAGTTTGGGTTTGTGAAAGGCCGATCTTGTCTCCTGAACCTGATTGACTTCTTTGAATCAGTCTCCAGAGCCATGGACAAGGGTAAGGTGGTCCACACAGCCTATCTAGACCTTGCCAAGGCCTATGACACCATCCCCCACTCTGGAATCATAGATAAACTTACTAAGTTGGGCATTAATCCCTATGTCACCCAATGGGTTGCTAAATGGCTTACTGATAGAACCCACACTGTAAAAGTAGCCGACTCCAAATCCAGCTCCAGACAAGTGACAAGTGGAGTACCTCAGGGTTCAGTCCTGGGGCCACTCTTGTTTGGCATCTACTTCTCTGAAGTACAGGTCAATGCTAAGGGACTCTGGCTAACAAAGTTTGCAGATGACTGCAAACTGGGAACCATTATTGAATCCCCAAATTATGTGGATACTCTACAAAAGGGCCTTACAGAAACAGATGCTTGGTGCCAGAGCCATGGGCTCAAGCTCAATGCCAAGAAATGTATTGTTATCCCCTTTGGGAAAAAACATGTATCCATGAATTACCATATAGGTGGCAGTACACTAAACACAGAAAGTGTGATAAGAGACTTAGGGACACAGGTGGACAGTGGTCTCAACTTCGATAACCACATCGCCACAACAGTCGGGAAATCCTTCTATGTGGCACACCTCATCACGAAGGGCTTTTCATCCAGAAAAAAAGGAAGTCATTGTCCCACTGTACTCATCCCTCATTAGACCCATTATAGAATACAACGCCCCATTTGGTATGTACCTCTCAAGACATCTACAACAACTGGAAAGGCCTCAGAAATACCTCACTAAAAGAATCACAGGCCTAAAGCAGATGCCGTACACTGACCGCCTTAAAAAACTCCAGCTATACTCTGTCACATATCGTCTACTCAGAGGCGATCTCTGCTTAACATACAAGGCCATGTCAAACCCAGAGCTGTTGGACATGCTACACTTAAAGAAATCCCAATCCCTCAGACCTACACGTTCCAGGGATCTAAACCTTGTCCTCACAATAAACAAAACATGCTGGAGGGATAGGTTCCTGACCCAGAGACTCCCCAGACTCTGGAATAGATTGCCCATACATGTAAAGCAGAGTGCCTCTTTGGACCTCTTCAAGAGGAACCTTGACGATTGGATGGGAGAAAGGAAATTCACCCCAGGGATCACATCAGTCGCCCTGCTAGACAGGGGTCCAGGAAAGTAAATAATGTGGGAAGAAATAGCCAGGGAATTGTTATGGCTAGGCTTGTATAGGCCCTAGGGTTGATAGCCTAGTACCAACCTATGAACCTATGAACCTATGAACCAACCTATGAACCAGCTGTCGACATGATGGGAGTGTCATAGGCATCTGCATCCAGGATACTCCACCAGTTACTGGATGCTCCACATGCCAGTGAGCACATATCTTTTCTCCTTTCCCCTGAGGTGAGGGCCAACAATATGCAACACTTCCACCATGTAGCACACTACCCTGATGTACTGGATTGATTACATAGATTGCACTAATGTACACATCAAGGCACTACCTGGTGAGCAGGGTATAATCTATGTTAACTGCAAGGGGTACTACTCCATCAACTGCCAAATCATGTGCAATGCCCAGGGGCATACCCCTCAATCTGGAAACATCAAAAATCTGGACAAAGCCCATGAAAAACAGGTACAAATCTGCATGCTGATTACCATAAAATTTGCATACACAATTATGTAGCTCTGCCCATTCCAATGGCATTATGGGATACCAACTTTTAAATGCAAACTGAAGAACAGACAACCAAAATATGATCATGAAAGACAAAATAAGAAGAAGAACAATAGTGTTTATTTATATTAATATTTGAACTTGTGCAAATCTAAAACACTTGTGTTACTTAATCGTATGTACTCTCTTTGCCTCATACCTCTCAACTGTAAAGATTTTCTCAGAATGTCCAGATGTTTGCCTTTTATTTTTGGTCTGTTTCTCATAAAATTGTGGTTTTCTGACAAATCATTGAGGAGTAAAGTCAGAAAATAATGACAGACATTTGAGATTCAAATTTTATACTTTTCAGAAAATTCATGCTAATGCAAAACCTGTTATTCTATAAACTTTCTAAGTTTGTAAGACCAATATTTAAAAATTGCTCCTATTTTTGAGCCTTTGTCCCCCATTATTTATGGCTTTGTCCAGATTTCTTGCTCTAAGAGGTTGAGAAGTATGGAACTTCCCCTCTATTTTCAAAACTGTACCATTTCCCAAATAAAAAAAGATACTTATAAGAGAAACAAACAGCCAGGCTAGCTACCAGTACAGTACAGTACTTAAAAACAATGCGGGCCCAGGGCTCAGTGAGTCTACTATTATGATGACTCAAAGTCAAGAAAAGAAGTAAACTGTCAAAACATTTCATTTATCTCTTTCTTATAAATCAGCTATTACTGTACAAATCCTTAATAGTTCCCTTCTATTTTCAAAATGGTACTATTTCCCAAATAAACAAGACACTTAAAAACAAACAGCCAGACTAGCTAGCAGTACAGTAAAGTAATTAAAAACAATGTAAGGACCAGGGCACAAAACATTTAATTTCTTTCTTTCTTATAAATCAGCTATTGCCATACAAATCCTTAATAGTTCCCCTCTATTTTCAAAACTGTACCATTTCCCAAATAAACAAGACACTTATAACAGAAACAAACAGCCAGACTAGCTAGCCTAGCAGTACAGTACAATGTAGGGCCCAGGACTCAGTGAGTCTATTATTATGACCCAAATTAACATTTATATTTACCTGCTGGATCCAGGGGAAAAAGCAGCAGCAGCGCCAGAAGAAATAATTTTTTTCATGATTGTCTTGATGAATAATTCACTTGTGAAGTTGTGACTGACCGCCAACTTCGGACCGGGAAGATTCACTACCACACAGCTCCGAGTCTGTTAGACTAATCAGACGACTTGTCTTAGTCTTCTGCTGCTCTGCCTCTGACTGCTGCAGGTGCCAGTGAACACAGGGAAGGATGGAATGGTTTGTCATCTGAGCTATCGCCTGTCCTCCCTTCTTCTAATTTATGCAGCAATTCAAGTCAAGAAGTGACTTTAAGGTTTACTTATTTTAAATTTACAAAAAAAAAAAAAACACTGGTCTGCTCTGCCTCTCTCTGGCTAGCATCTGTTGACTCTGCTCTGCTGCCAAGTAGTTGGTTCCGAAATTCAGAATGTCGGTTGTTGACATTGTTATGTGTCTGACTCACTCTGTCCTGCCCCTCTCTCTTTTATTCCCAATCCCAGGCAGGCTGTTGCAGTGTGTGAGATGAGTGAGTGAAGACGAGACCAGCACGTGCGGTGCTAATGTAAATAAACAAACAAACTCGTGCTCGTCTAGTCTCTCACTCACCCAGCCCAGAGCAGCCCTCAGCCGAATTCTGACAAGCTGGCAGGGTGCTCACAAAGCTGACGTCACCACGTACACCCCTGCATGATGACATCATTGCAAAAAAAAAAAAAAAAGACAAAAAAAATTAAATAAAAAAGCCAGGAAATTTGGAATTTAAGGGGTGACACTCAGGAATCGTGGCACCCCATTTTTGGACCTCAAAACCCAGTAATAGCCAGGTGATTCGGTACGGTTGAGAGGTATGCCCAGGGGATTATCCTGACTGTGTGTGCTGGCAACTCTGGCAGTTATCACAACTCCCATATCTGGTACACATCACAGCTGTACCAGATGTTTTCTAGGGGGAACATCCCACATGGCCATTTACTGGGGGATGCTGGCTATGCCCTGGAACCATGGATGATGACACCCATCAGAAATGCACACACACCCAAAGATGAATGCCATAATGAGGCACACGCACAAACTAGGAACATCATAGAGCATGTGTTTGGGCTTCTAAAGTCACGTTTCCAGTGCCTATATATATCTGGTGGAGCCATGCAGTATACTTCAGCCACATGTGCACAGATATTCACAGTATGTGCTATGCTACATAATTTGATCCTGCAGAAACATTTGCAGCAGGATCAGCAAAGGGAAGAGATGCACAGTCCCCCACCAGTGCCTAGATCACCACAGTAACAGTCATTGGAGAACTTGGAGGAGGAACCCCCTGATGATGTCCCTATAGAAAGACATAGACACGCTGTGTATCCCTGGTTTTGGCTAAGAGATAACGCATAGCACATTCACTGGCAACCTATGGACCTAAGGACTGACACCTTACTCCTACTCACATATACTAAAATTGATGCCAGGCAACTCTCACATCCTGCACCTATTCATGTATTGGCTGTGTACTGCTTGCATCAGACAGAGTTAGCCCTGAACTGCACTTGTGTCAACTACTGCATTTGCAAAGTAAGTCCATAACCTACCCAGTATTTTAGTCAATTATTATGATAGGTCATTGTATGTATGGACCTGGTACATTATGCAAGTAACTATAATGGGCTAGTTGGACAGAAATGACATCCACATGGGAGTACAGATACCCATTCCACTATCATGTTTCCGTTTGTATTAAGTAGGCCTTATGCATGGAATATTCATGCAGTTCTACTGCAACAGATTACTGGTACATCACTCAAGGGAGACCTTAGAGAGTGGGGTTAAATGATAGTCAGACTATTATGTATCCCAGCAGAACATGTGGGTTTGTTCACCCACCCCCAACATAACAGTGTTCCTTTGTAACTTCTGTCACAATAACTCAAGTATGGTATATAAGCATTTCATACAGTCTCTGGACAGTAATTTAGAATTTGATCTTGCATTGTATGGCTTAGTTAACTGAGGAATAGCAATGTACATATTTATGCAGGTGATTATGTGATGAATGAGCCCTTGTCTGTCAAGAAGCTTCTGTGGCTCACAGGACTAAGGAAATTAGCTTTTGTGATAGTATTCAGTTTTTTGGATGTGAGGTAATAATATGTTGTGTTTTACAGACTGTGACTCTGTGTATGCTATACTATTATTAACCTCTTTCACATATTAATTACATAAGATAAATTTAGAAAGTCTTAGCCAATTTGCATGAAGCGCAGCAGTGCAGAAACAGGGACAGAAATCATACTGTATAACACACAAAATCCCGGCCTGGACTAAAGCTAGGTATGGGCTGGAGTCAGTTAATGGAACAGTAAGTCTCTGATGTAAGCAATGCGCCTCCCATTTGTACATTGCTTAGCAATGTGCAAATAAGCCAAAAATCCCACTGTATATGCTCATACACTTAGTTAAGCAAAGCTCAAATCCATTGCTCCTTGCACAATTACTTTTAAAATATTACATACACATATCTATATATGTAGATACACACACACACACATATATATATATGGGTCTACTACTAAACACCGACACAACGATTCCCCGACACAAAACTCACCGACGCCAAATAACCGACATCACACAAACCCGACAACGCAAAACACCGAACATCATTACACCGACACACGGAAAGTAAACAACACACTACACTACATAGCATGCACACTAGCCCTGACCCAAACCCTAACCCTAAGGTCCGACACTATCGCACACTTCACCTACCTGCACCCTAACCCTAACTCACTTAACCCACCCCTAGCCCAAGCTCCGACACTAACGCACACATCACCTACCTGCACCCTAACCCTAACTCACTTAACCCACCCCTAGCCCAAGCTCCGACACTAACGCACACATCACCTACCTGCACCCTAACCCTAACTCACTTAACCCACACCTAGCCCAAGCTCCGACACTAGCACACATCACCTACCTGCACCCTAACCCTAACTCACTTAACCCGTCCCTAAACTACAGTCCCTCACTAACACACACTTACCTTACCCGAACCATACCTCCGACACAAACACACACTCACCTTTCCCACAGCCTAACCCGACATCCCACAATCTCGAGCACTTACCTGACCGCTCCTAACTCCGTCACCATCGCACACTTACCGGGTCGTGATCGCACATTCCCTTGTCGGTCTTTCCGCTGTCGGCAAATAACCCTGTCGGTAAACTTACCTGTCGGTCATCTCGCGTCGGTGAATATCCTGTCGGGGAATCGTCGTTTCGGTCATTAGTCGTAGACCCATATATATATATATATATATATATATATATATATATATATATGTAGGTCTACTTCACATGACTGAAATTTCATTTGACTGAATTTCATTTGACCGAGACCATAACACCGAATTTTCAAAATGCTGAAAACTCATTTGTTTGAATCTCATTATACTGAATTATAAGCCATAGACATGATGTGGATTTCCCTTCTCCTGTCACTTGTTTGTAACAAAAAGAATTACTGTAACTTATAGTGCTGATTGTCAGAATATTGATAGTCATGTAGAAAGTGGTGTTGTAGTGTTTCTAAATGTGGGTATGTTTGTTTACATTTTTATGGGAAGTATCTCAAGTAATATGGTGGATATTTTGTGCAATCCCAGCAGTAGTGGCAGTGTGCAGACTGCTGTAAGGTAAGTAAAAGGTATATGCCCTTTTTCCCACTGTAGTGCACTCCTGGAGTTAGTATATATGGTTTGGGGAGGATGTGGGGGGCATAGCCCCCCCCATCTAGTTTGGTTTTACATCATCCTGTTTCTGTTAAGAGGTAACAGAAGTAGTTTTTAAATTCTGGAAAGAGTTAGTCATTGGCGTTGTAAGTGTGCATGTCTATGGTTTACAAGTTAGTATTCTGAAATTTAGCATTGTAAGGTTTCAGTATTATGAGTTTCAGTCAAGTGAGTTTTCAAAATTTTGAAAATTAGGTATTTTGGTCTCAATCAAATGAAATTTCAGTCATAGGTTCATAGGTTAATAGGTAGGTACTAGGCTATCGACCCAAAGATGTAAGTAAGCCTAGCCAACAAGGTTCCCTGGCTTACGACACCCAAGAAAGTTATTTTCCTGTGCTATTGTCAAGCAGAGCCACAGAAGTGATCCCTGGGGTGTATTTCCTATTTCCCATCCATTCATCAAGATTTTTCTTGAAGAGTGTTAATGAGGAACTTTGCTTGACATAGATGGGTAGCTTGTTCCAGGGAATGGGAAGTCTCTGGGACAGGAATATATCCCTCCAGCATGTCCTGTTTATTGTGGTGACAAAGTTTAGGTCCCTAGAGTGTGTTGCTCAGAGGGATTGGGAATTCTTTGGGTGTAGCATGTCCAACAACTCTGGGTTTGACATAGCTTTATGTGTTAGGCAGAGATCATCTCAGAGTAGGCGATATGCTACATAGTAAAGCTGGAGTTTTTTGAGACATTCAGTGTAGAGCATCTGTTTGAGGCCAGTGATCCTCTTTGTTAGGTACTTCTGTAGCCTTTCCAGCTGCTGCAGATGTCTTGTGAGGTATATTCCAAAAGGGGCATTGTACTCTATAATGGGTCTAATGAGTGTCGAGTAGATGGAAACAATGACATCTTTTTTCCTGGATGAGAACCCTTTTTTGATGAGGTGTGCCATGTAGAAGGACTTCCTGACTACTGTGGTGATGTGATTATCAAAGGAGAGACAACTGTCCACCTGGGGCACAAGGTCTCTTATCACACATTTGGTGTTAAGTAGATTGATGCCTATGTGGTAGTTCATGGGTATGGAGTTCTTACCAAAGGGGATGACAATGCACTTTCTGGTATTGAGCTTGTGACCATGGCTCTGACACCAGGCATCTGTCTCAGTGAGGCCCTTCTATAGGATGTCCACATCATTTGGGGACTCGACTATGACTCCTAGTTTGCAGTCATCTGCGAACATCATTAGCCAGAGGCCTTCTGTGTTAGCCTGTACTTCAGAGAAGTAGATACCAAACAGGAGAGGTCCCAGGACTGAACCCTGTGGTACTCCACTTGTCAAATTTGGAGTCTGCAACTTTTACAATGTGGGTTCTGTCAGTGAGTCAGTTGGCAACCCATCTTGTGATGTAGGGATTTACACCTAGTTTAGTGAGTTTAGCTATTATTCCAGAATGGGGTATGGTGTCGAAAGTCTTGGTGAGGTCAAGATAGGCTGTGTGAACCACCTTACCCTTGTCTATGGCTGTGATGACTGCCTCAAAGAAGTCGATCATGTTCAGGAGGCATGACCTGCCTTTTAGAAACCCAAACTGGGTGGAGTCCAGAGTTTGGAGGTTACCAATGTCTTTATGAGTTCCATGACGATACATTCCATGGCCTTGCAGACCAGGCTTGTCAGGCTAATAGGGCGATAGTTCCCAGGATCAGTGGTGGTTCCTGTTTGTGGAGTGGGATAACTGTTGCTGTGAGACATTCAGTGGGTACAAAGCCTGATGTGAGGCTATGATTGAACAAGGTGCTTAGGTGGGGAGCCAGTTCATTCTAAAGTTCATATAAAACGCAGTCTGTGATGTTGTCCAATCCCATGGATGCTGTGTTTTTGGCTTTAGAGAGTGCAGCTTTTAACTGTGTAGTTGTGATTACAGGGATCCTGCATTCTTCCTGTATAGATATGGGCCCTTTAGGGTGTGAGAAAGGGGTAAAGTTAGAACTGAACCTATCTGCCAGGATGTTGGCAATATCAGTTGGTTCTGTAATTTTCATGCCGTTATGCTGTAACTCAGAGCAGATCTGGGTGTTGCCATTGAGATTCCTGACATAGCTATATAATTCTTTGTGGTTGTCCTTAGAATCACTGGTGATTTTGTTTTTCTAACTAGCTTTGGAGGGTCTTATAAGGGATTTGAGCTTCTTACTGAGGCTGACCAGGGAGCTCCTCCACTCATGGGATTTTCCTTCTGTTGTACAGTTTGTTTATGGCAGGGGACCACCAGATTGGCTTCCTTTTTTTGGAGGATAGCATATTGGTTCTGTTTGGGATAGTACGATTAATGCACTCATGTAAGTGCTTATAGAGTGCATTTGTGTAGGATTCAGCAGTCATAACTGTATTCTCCATCTGCATGGGTGTCATGAAGTCCGCCACTTCTGTCTTAAGAAGCATGAAGTTGGCTTTGGAAAATTTTTTTACTGTGGTTTCCTTAATGGGGGGGTGGGCGCAGGATGTGGATATCTATCATGTGAAGTAGACCCATATACACACACACACACACACACACACATTTACATCTCTGTCTCTACATATATATATATATATATATATATATATATATATATATATATAAAAACACATATGCATATTATACACACGCACATATACATAAAAAATATATATATATATGTGTGTGTGTGTGTGTGTGTGTGTGTGTGTGTGTGTGCGTGCATGCGTGTGTGTGTGTGTGTATGTGTGTGTGTCTCTATCACCCTACATACCCAGATAATGGTGAGTAAAGCTGCACTATGACACATATATAATGTCAGTCAAGGGACCAAAAGTAAGGGCTCAGCAGTAGATAATGCACTTACAAAATGTGGAAGTGCATAAAGTAACATCTGTTGTATTTGGAGGAGACTATTGGGACATCTGATGTTCAGATATCTGGCAGGTTTCTCTCAAGTCATGTGTAAATGATGCCACATTTGACAGCAAACCACAGTTTACTGTGAAACACACATAAATATGAGTCAGACCTATATACCTGCTGCAAACATATGGATGGTGGAGAGTCATTCCATGACTCCCTAAGACAGCATGTGAAAACCTTGAAAATGTATGGCACAGTATATGAATATGTACAAATATTGTGAAGCCACATGTTTGCATCTATGCCAGCAACAGCAACCACAGTCACTACAGTCCCCTGTGTTTGCTGGATGTCACCACACATAAATCAACAAGTGAGCAAGTTGAGTAATGTATCATGTATATTCACACATCAACAGGGCAAATTGTTTTTGGCCACAGGCTTGCCCATACAAATGCAAACAGACACATATGCCCAAAACAGCTACTGACTAAGATAAAAGCAGTTATCCAACTGCTAGGCTACTGGATGCAGATGACAGTAAGAAGCAATCTGACTCTGCAGGTCTCACATGCTGTTCAACACAGGGATTATTTATGACCTGTAAGATTAATTCACCTGCAGTCACTTACAAAGCAGACTTGAGGTGTGGTACTTGCATTAAGTGCTGTGATCTATAGTGTGTAAGTCTAGATAGGCAGTGGTTCAAATCTCACTCCAGCCCACATGGTGTGTTTGTGTGTGCATGTGCATCTCTCTACAAAGCAAGTGTGAATCCCACATTGACTTCCAAACTGTAATGGGACTGCACATTTTGGCCCTTGCAGCCATATTAATGATAGACTTAAGTTGTGGTGCTTGTGTTAAGTACTGCGATCTGTAGTGTATAAGACTAGATAGGTAAGGGTTCTAATCTCACTCCAGCCCACTTGGTGCATTTGTGTATGTATATGCGTCTTCCTGAAAAACAAATATGAAATTCCACACTGACTTACAAGCAGGTAGGATTTTGCTCTGTTTTGAATCCCACACTGAAACAGGCAAGGTTTTGCACTGTTTTGGATGTAGCAGGTGATGTAGGCTTCCAAACTATTGTTCTCCACAAGGTCTGCTGATGTCATATACCATAAGAGTACCTAAAGCAATGTTAATGTCAGACTTAAGCTGTGGAACATGCATTAAGTATTGTGATCTATTGTGTGCAAGACTAGGTAGGGGTTCTAATCTCACTCCAGCCCCATCGGTGTGTTTATGTGTGTATGTGCAGCTTCCTAAAAAGCAAATATGAATCCTACCCTGACTTACAAACACACAGAGTTTTGCACTGTTTTAGGCTTAGCAGGTAACGTAGGCCTCCAAATCTTGTCCTCCACAAGGCCTGTAAATGGAAGTTGTGTGAAATGATGTGGGAACATAAATGTACAGTATGACATATCTAGGACATATGAGAGGGACAGAACCATTTCCCAAAGGTGGTCACTCCTCTGCAGTAGGCCTCACATCCTTGTTGTGCAGATCTCTACCATTCCTCATTTGAAGGGCAGGCTGCATGAATTGCTGTGAAACTGTCACCTAACATTGATCACTGCTGCTGTGGAGCTTGGTAAACAACCTTGGACATCTATGTCACCTGACATTGAACATTACATTGTGATGCAGCAGCTGTGATCCTAATCACCATCAGGTCAGTACCCTAGTCAAATCCTATGAGCCTTGGAACCCAAGGCATAGTACATGCAAAAGTCAAATGATTGGTCTGGCTGCTAATCAAGGCATCTACCCAAAAAAGACTATGACAAGCCTACAAAGCCATGTATCATGTGAGACAAGTGTGTGGATCATCAAACGGGTTGTGGCCTGCTTCTTATCTTGAACTTGGTGCTAACATGTTGCTTCTGGTGAGAGAAAAAGAATAAGAGTTTTGTATCATGGGGAAAAAATACGCTGTTCCGAAAAACAAACACACAACACAAGCACACCAAAAACCTTATAAACCTACACTAAACCTTACATACACAACTACCTATGCACTAACCTTAACCCAAACCCTAACCCTAAGGTCCATCACTATTACACACCTTGCCTTACCTGTGCCCTAACCCTAAAGTCGGTCACTATCGCACACTTACCTTACCCGTGCCCTAACCCTAAAATCTGTCACTATTGCACACTTACCTTACCTGTGTCTTAACCCTAAAGTCCATCACTATCGCACACTTACCTTACCTGCACCCTAACCCCAACATCCGTCACAATCACACACTTACCTTAACCTATTTTGTAACCTTCACACCACAGTGGAGAAAATTTCAAAGCCGCAGGAACATCCAACCAAATTCTTTCCCTGGGAAAGAATTTGGACTTCCGCGACTTCATCATTTTCACCTTTCGAACTTCCAGGTTCAAACTTCTGGTGTTCGACCTTCTGGAAGTTTGATTAGGTAATAGGAACCCATAGTTTACAGAGGGGTTCATAGGTTTGTACTAGACTAACTGCCTAGTGGGCCATTTTAAACCTATCCAATTATCACATATTGAGAATCAAACCCTGCATCTTTTGTCTGTAAGTAAACACCTTAACCATTTTGCCAACCTCCCACAGTTGTACCACAAAGCAGCAGTACAGGTGACTCCCCTCTTTTCAGCATTCTTCACAAGGTAATTGTTTTCAGTAAGCACTGCTTGATTAGTGTCTAACTTTGGAATAACTGTGTAAATACTCCATCCTTAACTTTACAGGGTGCATGTATTAGTTTCCCCTCCAGTGTGACATTTTTCTTGGAAACCATGATGGAATTAACTCCAGTATCGAGTTGCACACAGGACAACCAGCATGCAGTGACAAACACTGTCCTCAGAAGTCTCAGTAGTCTGATATGTAAAGCCATGAAAAAAATTAGAATGGAAATGATTAATAAAGATGTAGTGCACCTACAGACACTGGACCAAGCCGAGTTTGGTTTAGTCAAGGGCAGATCATGCCTACCCTACTTGGCAGACTTATTTGAGAAGGTAGCCAAAGCAATGGATGAGGGAAAAGTGATTCACTCCACTTACCATGGCCTGACAAGGCATTTGACACTATAAGCCCATCAGGCATTGGTGACAAATTCTAGAAGTTAGTACAAACTAGTATGTCAGCCGATGGATAGCCAAGTGGCTGACAGACAGGATCCAGGAAGTTAGCACTAGGGAGTCCACCTCTACAATGAGGCCAGTCACCAGTGGACACCCTCAAAAATCATTCCTCAGGCTGCTCCTTTTAGACATTTACTTGTCTTCAGTCACAGCTACTGTCCGTGGTTTCTGACTGACTAAACTTGCAGATGATTGCAAATTAGGAGCTGTCATTGAATCTTCCAGTGACAGAAAATGTTATCAAGGATGGGCTGACATAGACATACAGTTGTTGTCAGAGACACGGACTATCACTAAATGCCAAGAAATACACAATACTAACCTTTGGAAAGTCATCCACCCCTGGTAACTATTGCATTGACAGCACACCTCCAGCAGCTGACCCAGTAATCATGGACTTATGAACACGTAGATAGTGATCTAGCCTTTGACTGTCAAGTGTCTGTAATTCTGGGGAAATCATTCTATGTTGTGCAACATATAAACAAAGGTATGGCATGTAAATCCAAGGAGGTCATTGTTCCACTGTATTTAGCATTCATCAGTCGTATCACTGAGTGCAATGCCACCTTTGGTATGTAACTAACCAGGTATATTCGACAAATGTAACATCCACAGAGGTTCCACACTAAATCACTACACGGTGTACATAACATATCCTATGCAAACTGTGTCAAGGCCGTATCTGTGTATTTTCTCCTACATGCTTTAGAGGGGAGATATATGTTTGTCATACAGGGCTGTGTCAGACTTCACTGTGGACGTCCTGCATATCCATGAAAAAACTAACACAAGAATTACCTGTTCTACAGACCTACACCTTCCCTGTGGTATAATTAGGACATGCTGGACAGACAGGTACAGTATGTAACCTAGAGACTACACACTATATGGAACAGGCTCCTCATCCATGTGAAGCAAAGTTCTGTCCTAATGCAAATCACATGCAAGTTACACAATTGGCTGGGGAACAGGACAATCATACCTGGTTTAGGACCAATGTCTCTAATGGACTCAAGGAAACTGTAGATGGTTCATCTCCCATGCCCTGGCTTGTAGAAGTTTCAGCTCCCAAAGCCCTGCTTACACTTATCAGGGTTATCAGACCTTGTCAGAGTTTAGGGATGCATGACGAGGCTTAAAGAAGCCCTTATGCTTGTTAGCCTATTACACACATATTGACCTATGAACCCATGAACCTATACTGTTTTACCTTTCCGAAGAAATTTTTCTTCTGTACTGACATTGAATCCTCTGCTTTGACGTTAATGGATTGATCGCAGATGTGTGCCCATAGATGTGACCTACGCAATCCTGAAAGTGAAACGTAAACATTTCCATAAGATACCTTTCACTGTGCGACTACACAGCCATTACAACAGCATTCATCATAATGTACACAAATTATTATGGTATACTCATTATAAAAGGCAATGTACAACAGCTGTAATTGACCAGTACAAGTAGCATGTCAAAAGCAACAATGGATGAAACAAATAAATATTAATATAGATAGTCACCCTGTGCATCAGACAAATAGCTTTATTTCTCTGCATCTATGAGAAGGATGATAGGGATGTGACACAGGTATCATCACTTGCGCAGGGTGTTGTGTGGGGGTGCAGGAGGCCTAGGCTGAGTCAATAGGTTGGCAAGTGTGTGTGTGTGTGTGTGTGTGTGTGTGTGTGTGTGTGTGTGTGTGTGTGTGTGTGTGTGTGCGCGCGCGCGAGTCAGGAAAGGAGGCAGGCAAGATGGACCATGGAATGTGGGGTGTGTGTCTGTAAGTGGCTTGAATGTGACAGTGGTGTGTAAGTGTCTGTGTAAACACAGCCAAGCTCAGTGCTAGCCCTACATGTCTGTATGTTGTACAACTGTGAGCCATGCATGGTAGAGCTGACAGTTCATTGTCTCCACTCCCGAACATGAAAACTGGTTCTGCCAGGAGTTGCACTGGCACCTCCATGCCCAAGGTCAGATGCTGGGATACTACTACCTGAGGGTGACTGCTATCTGCTGAGAATGTGTCCTCCATGGGAACACCTAGGACCACAAGCCCATGGCCTGCCATGTCTTGGTGTGGACAGCACACTCCCTTCTGGAGCACTGGATGTACTCCAGTTATGGGACCATGATTGTGCACAACTACATGGACTCTCAGCAGATGCAATTGCAGACCTACGATCATGAGGCTGATGCTCAACTCCATCCAGACGATCCATCACAGACAACATGCATTCCAAGACATATAGGGTGTAATCAGTCTCAGACCAACGTCTTTTCACAGAATCAGTCAACCATTCCAGGGTGTCAACAACATGGTAGAGGTAGTCACAGATGTTAGACTCTGCTGTATCCATAAGCTTAAGCATTCATCAGGAGTTCCTTTCTGAATGTGCCTGTACCTCCATGACAGCCCTAACCATATGCAGAATGGCATGTGATGAGACACCTGCAATAGGTGGTGGAGAGAGAGCAGGCCTCCAACATGCACCCCTATCAATCCACCTGTGTGGAACCTCACCAATTGTTTGGCTATGGCCAGTGTCAACAGTCATTGCTGCCACAGTAGCCACACTTCTCTGTTCAATGTCTATACCCTCTGACTATCCAATATGTGGCAATAGGGGACTGGCTATGCATAGGCATACTGGCTGTGTACCATGATAATGTGTAAACCTCTGTGAAAGATTCAGCCCTTGCAACCCCCAGCTGTGCCTCACTTTGGCCACCATCATCATAAGAGTCTGAAGAGACACTGACATCAGGTTGTGAAGGGGACAAAGACCAACCTCCATGGTCACCTGTGATAAAAAGGGAAAAGCATCTCATTAATACCTGCACTACTATGCTCTGTAATACTATTTTGCAATATATAATATGTTGATAAATACATAAAAAAATAAGCATTATGAGATCTGGGAGACATAAACTGAAAGGTGAATATTTAATACAGCACACAGTGATTGAAACTGTAGACTCATTTAAGGACCTGGATATCTGGGTAGATTCAGCTATGAGTATTTCTAATCATATCAACCAATTGGCTAATGATAGTTAAAGAACTATAGGTTGTATAAAAAAATTATAAAGTCTAGGAAATCAAACATAATGAAGTCATTGTTTGTTAGTTACATTAGACCCAAACTTGAGTATGGAATAACAATATGGAAACTCTATAGGAAAACAAGCATGAATAAACTGGAAAGAGTACAGTGGAAATATACTATGGGCATCCATGGATGTGAAAATCTAAGTTATTATGAAAGACTAAAATATCTGAACTTGTACAGTTCCTCTTACAGATATTTAAAAGGAGATCTTATTCAGGTATATAAGGCGTTTAAGGACAACTACCTCTGGGAATGTTTGGGGTTATCAAAAAGTACTAGAAAATTGTCAGATAACCTATGTAGAAGATTCTATAGGAATGAAAAGTGTAGTAATTGGTTCTCTGACAGGGTAGCTGATGCTTGGAACAGACTACCAAATTACATTAAAGCAAGTACTAGTTTAGATATTTTTAAGAACAGCCTGGACATTTATTATAGGAACAAGTGTTTTGGCATATTGACAAGCTAGAAGGGCTTTAATGCTGTGCTTGAAACATTTGTATGTATGTATGTATGTATGTATGTATGTATATGTTAAGCTGTATACACTGCTGTCACTATAACAGACTTGTATAACCCCAAACTCATATAGTAGGACATGAAGACATTATTTTCTAACCAGAATCTGCAATTATTTGGAAATAAAAGTTCTTTAAACAAGAATCTTATGCACAGAACATAAATTATGTACACTGTTGACATTTTGCAGAACTCTTCAGGGTTGATAGTTATAACAATCTGTAATGTCCTGACAATACTGTCATATCAATCACTGTGGTCACACTTGTAAGGCATAGGTATGACTCTAAACTGTGTACAGTCAGAAAATATCTGTACATTTGACAATCATGCAGACAGTACATCAATACAGGCAGCAGGCCTGGGATGACACTTTAGCGAACACATTGAACTAAATGGCACAGTGGTGCAGCGGTAGTGTTGTCCCCTCACAGCAAGAGGTTCTCCGGTTCGATTCTCAAATGGAGTGCAAAGACAGCATGTGCTCCCTGCATTTGTGTGGGTTTCCTCTGGGTGCTCTGGTTTCCTCCCAAGTTACAAAGACATGTAACTGAAGTGTTTCTCCCGGGCCTCTGCTGAAAATTGGCTTCTTTTCAAGTCAGACTTTCCCAGTTAACAAATGTTAAATAAGTCTACATTTCTGACTAAACTCTTTTGTGCTTACCAGCAGCAGGAGCATGGCCTCTTCCTATTTCTGATAATCCTGAAAAACGTTGAGGGAAAGGTAATGTAAACAGCACCTCATGTTACAATATAACAGTGGTAATACTTCCCAAATATCTCCCATTTACAGTAGATGCTATGTTAACAGGTATGTGGGTCACAATCTGTGCATGAGCTTAAAACTGTAGCTAACACCCCCATAAAACACTTGACACCCACGTTAAAGTATGTACACCCTGACATGCTAAATGCTGCAGTATTCTAATGCTGATCCAACTAAGCATACCTGGATGCTCCTCTTGAGTGGAAATGGTGGCACCCACATCCACAACATATTGAGTGATGGATGCCTGGGAGCTGTCCTGTGTTGCAAAGTTTGCCAGGAATTCTTCTGTGGCTGACAGAGGTTGTTCAACTGCAGACCCACCACTAGTGGCCTGATGATCCCTGGACATGTCTGCTGCACATCTGCTCACTGATTGGCTCATATCTGAGGCACAGTGTCGCACCTGCTCATATGTGTGATTCCAATGACCCATGCCATTAATGTTATGCACCAGTTTATCCCACAAGGCTACATGCTCTTGCCTATTTGCCCTCCCTCTGGACAGCAGGAGTTGGTAGTGTCATCTCAAGGCCTCAATGATGAGGTCATTTTCTGCCTCAGTGAAAGGTGCCTGGCATCTGTCATTTATAATATCCCCTGAAATACAAATAAATGAGAACACATGTCAGGATCACATATGCGGGGGTAGAGTATGTAAAGATACAGCAATAAAATCAGTATTCCTCACTTGATTACACATCTCATATTCAACAGTGTGCCAAACATACAAAGGGTGTGGACCCAACTAGGATAGTAGCAATAGTGACCTACTCTTGTTTGTGCCATGACAGATACTCACATATGATCACACACCCTCTTTGCTCAAGAAATCTGGATAAAGCCTAAAATAAAGGGGGGATGAAGGAACAGGTAAGATGGAAAAACAGTATAAGGGCATAACAAAAAGTTTTTATTATGTGAGTCTTGGGAGACATTAGAGGATAGAATTAAGGAGGCAGTGGAGGAAAGAAGGAGATGTGAGGATTTAGTGAGGAACAGAACTTGCTGTGAAGGCTGTCATTAAACAAGATACAGGTGAAACATCTGATGAAATATAAACAACTGGAGAAAATAATTGTACGTGCAGCAGAAGAAACTGCCTCATTTCTTTATTACAATATTAATAGACATAGAAGTTTTGGGAAAGCACTAAGGAAATATAGAAATATGAAATGCTGAAATATGTAGGAAAATGACTTGTTATGGGGATTATTGATTTTTGGATGCAAAAAAGGTGGACCAGTAACATAAAAAAAATCTCTGCATACATTTTGATCATGTGAAAAGCAGGGTGTAGTGAAATATTGTGCAACATAAAGTGTGATGACCTGAAAATAAAGGGAATTAGTATATTCTGGTTATGGATAAAACGTGAGTTGATGTTATAAAAGTAAAGGAGGAAAAAGCAAAGAAATGACATTTTTTCCATAAAAAAGTAAAAATGCAAATATGAATTGTTTGTAGAGAGTGAAGAGAAAATGATGTAAATATGCACATCATAAAAATTCTCTTCTCTTTTCCTCCTGGCCTCTGTAGAACATGGGCATTGTACCCAGTCAGGCTTTCCCAGTAAACTAAAGCAAATAAAAGCATTTTTGATAAATGCCATGGAATATTTTCCATCATCTCAGACATATGGGACTTTGATTAGACATTTCATCCAAAGGAAACACGAATTAAGACATTAGTACCATCTTATGCTGTACTGCAGTCTCAGTACTAAGAAACAGAGCCAAGTACCAGATGCAGGAATATGTTTTACAAATAATAAATGCATGGTAAAAAAGGCAATTATACAAAATACATACATAAATGTGGACATATAAATATGCAGATAATGAATACATAATGTAAGAGACAATTATGTAAAATGAGTACATAAATGTGAATAGCAAATGCAAAGAACATAGTTTTATAAAACTAATGGCATCATTGACATAATACATTATAAATTGATATTAATAGTATACAGTCATTGAAGGACAATTGGCTAAATATGTGAAATTGCATCAGTCTCTTTACAAAAAAAGATTAGAGATACTCTGTTTACATGTGTGCACAAATGTACATCAATCAGAAGAGAAATGCATAAACTAATATGAGGTAATGAAAAAAAGTAAGTG
The DNA here is from genome assembly GCF_019279795.1 of Protopterus annectens. Lineage (NCBI taxonomy): Eukaryota > Metazoa > Chordata > Ceratodontiformes > Protopteridae > Protopterus > Protopterus annectens. The sequence continues at coordinate 569,767,905 of NC_056726.1, forward strand.
AAGGCTAATCCTTTGTCCCTGAAACAAGAGCAGGCGTCCATGTTCTATAGATGGGTATAAATTTGTTTTCTAAATTGTGTGCATATTTTTAATTTTCAGATGTCGGTAAGGAGGTGGTTCCAGTTTGCTTAGGCAATCTTAGAAAAACTGTTCTCTCCAAATGTTTTATGAAATTGAAGCCAATGAATGGTAGGGAAACTGTCATTGTTATCCCTATGGCTGTAAGGTGAAAGTTTTAATCTGAGTTTGTTTCATTAATGCAGGATAGTAGTAGTTTAAAGTTCAGTGTATATAAGAAAACACTGGCTCTGTCAGGGACAAGGGTCCAATTATTTATTTATTTATTTATTTGACATTTGTTTACCTGGATGGTCTGACTGGGTGAAGGTTTTAATCTGAGTTTGTTTCATTAATGCAGGATAGTAGTAGTTTAAAGTTCAGTGTATATAAGAAAACACTGGCTCTGTCAGGGACAGGGGTCCAATTATTTATTTATTTATTTATTTGACATTTGTTTACCTGGATGGTCTGACTGGGTCTACAGAACTGTTTTCAGCAGAGGCCTGGGAAGAAAAGCTCCACATACAATACAATACAAATATAGTATAATCCAATACAATACAAATGTCATTAGAAATCTTCTTCTTTTGGCTTTACCCAGTTAGGGGTTGCCACAGCAGATTGCCTGTCTGCTCATGATTTGCAGTGTAGTTTTACAATGTCGAGTTGCCAGCCCGGCACCCAGCCTTCCACAGAAGGAACACACACTCACACCTAGGGCCAGTTTAGAGTGTCCAATCCACCTACAGCATGTCTTTGGGAGGAAACCCATGTGACCACAGGGAGGACATGCAGACTTCGCACAGAAGGTACCCCAGCCGAGGATCAAACCGGAAAACCTCTTGCTGTGAGGCAGCAATGCTAACCGCTCCACCACCGTGGCCGCCCACAAATGCCATTAGAAATGCTATACACAAATAAGCTGAAAGAACACTAACTACATTACAAGATATTACAATATATACTACATATCTAGACAATTCTATTACAGTTAAAACATAGACAATAATAGTCACTCTCACCATTGAGCAGATAGTGTACAAAAGCAGTATGCAGGTAGTGCACTGTATGACATTAACTGTTCTAGTACATGAAAAATAGGATGTGGGTTTCAGTTAGGAAAATAATAGCCAGAAAGTTAGTGATGCAGAAAGATAGTGAGAGAGTTAAGAAGAAGAGAGGCATTACAGTCTGAGCAGTAGGTTAAGGATATGGTATAGAAACAGAAAAGGAGTTAGGAGAGCTTTAGGATCTTGCAGACGTTGAGGGAGTGACATGTTACAGAAGAGGAGGATGAGGTTAGTGTGGAAGAAGAGGAAGAGCTGAGCATTAAGCAGGCTTTATGCAGGAGCAGAGCCATGTATTTTTGAGATTATTTTTTTAAAGAGGCTTTGAAATGGGTTAGGCCAGGCATAGACCTGGTAGCTAGAGGTAGTGAATTCCATAGTATAGAGACAGAGTATGAATACAGAGAGTGACCTGTTTTTTTTTTTTTGTAGGTTTTGAAATAGCTAAAAGATTTTTGTCTTCTGATCGTAGGGATCAATTTGGTGTGTAAGATGTGACTAGATTGGCTAGTGCAGGGCAGGCAGTAGGCTTGAAAATAAGGTTGTGCAAGTTGGATAGCTGAATAAAGGCAAGTTGGTTGGGGAGTTTAATCCAGTTTAGTTCTAGTAGAGGTTTACAGTGGTGTGTGTGATATTTAGAGTTTGTGGCAAACTTTGCAACGTTGTTGTAGCAATGTTCCATCTTGCTTAGTGTAGAAGTTTGTAAGTTACTTAGGATAGGGACACCGTAAAGAAGGGAAAGAAGTAAAAATGTTTTTCCAAGGGTAGTTTTGGTTGCTGTAGTAAATAAATGTTTGTTTCTATATAAGAGACCCAGTTTCTGATAAGTTTTCTTTACATTTTTCTGTATATGGGGGTCGAATGAAAGTTTATTGTCAATGACAATACCTAGAAGTTTGGTTTCCTGCACTATTTCTATGACAGTGTTGTCAGATACAAAAATGTTGAAATGATCAGTGACAGGGGAGGTGTTTTGGGGGTGAAAGAGTACTAGTTTTGCCTTCCTTGAGTTAAGAAAGAGTTGGGCATTTCTTAAACTAGGATTCAACTGCAGTAAAGGACTGCTGAGTTTTTGAAAGTAGTTCTGATAGTGATTGAGCAGTACAGATTATGGTGGAATCATCAGCATATTGAATGAGGGTCTCAGGGTGACAGGCAGTGTGAAGGTTGTTTGTGAATATGTTGAAGAGTAGAGGTCTAAGAATGGAGCCTTGAGGGACTCCAGTAGAGTTATGCAGAAATGATGAAAGTTCATTGGACCATTTTACTGCTTGTTTGCAATCCTTGAGGTAGCTGTGAAACCATTTTACTGTATTATGTGAGAAGCCTAAGTTAGACAGTGTGTTCAAAGGTAAGGGGTGAGACACTGTGTCAAAGGCCTTGGAGAGTTCAAGAAATACTGAGGCTGTACAGCATCCTGCATCTCTGGCCTGGTTCATGGTGTCTGTAAAGGATAATAGAGCTGTAGCTGTGCTGTGGCTGGGTCAGAAGACATGTTGGTTTTTGGTTGAAAGATTGTTTTACAATAGGTATTGTATTGCCTCCTGATGGATACCTCTCTGGAGAATTTTGGATATGGGTGACAAGGTGGCTATAGGACGGAAATTGGATGGTTCAGTAGAGCTGCCTCCTTTGTGGATAGGGGTGGTATGAGATTGTTTCCATATGATTGGTACTTCTGATTCAGATAAAGACCTATTTATAAGGATAATGATTGCATGGGCAATTGAGTTGGCAGCCAGTTTGAGGTAGTGTGGTGGGTGATTATCAGCAGAGGTGGAGCAGTTTAGTTTTTGTAGCAGTTTCTTAATGGTGTCAGTGGGTATGGGTTGAAATGAGAATTTGTATGATATTTTGTTGAGTAGGAGGGTTATTAATGACAGGGTTAAAAGTAGTTGATGCTGTAGGGTTGGTGTCTGAATAGGTTGAAGGGTGGGGGGCAGCATTAGGGGTGATAGTAGGTCTCATATTGATTTTATGAAGTACTTGTTAAAGTTTTTGGCTATTTGTGATGGAAGGAGTATCAGGGGATAGGGTGTGCTCTCTGTTTGTTCCAGGGTTAAGTAGAGAAGATATGGAGTGCCAACATTCATTGGGGTTGATTTTATGCTGGAGTTGAAGCTGGGAATAGTATGACTTCTTTTCTCTGTTGATTAGTTTTGCCACTTTGTTACGTAGCATTTTGAAATTGACATGATTTTGTTAATTTTTGTTGAGTTTCCAGGTTATCCAGGCTAGGTCCCTTTGCTTCATCAGGTGTTTATATTCCTTAGAGAGCCATGATCCTGAGTTCTTTTTGATTCTTTTCAGGGAACTAGGGTATTAAGTATGTGAAAGGTAGGTGTTTGTAAAGTATAGTACAGCATCATTAAGTGGTAGTTGTTTAAGGGGTGTCCAGTCAATTTCACATAGAAGATAGCTGAATTTATGCTAACAAAAATTAGTTGAGTTCCTACCTGATTTTACAGTGTGTACTCTTAGTTGTTGGGAGTTTGTTTTAAGGAAATAAGCTGGCAGATGATCGCCCAGGGAGCTAGACAGTGTAACAGAAGAGGGGTAATTGGTGGGGTGGGATACTAGGATCTGGTCTAGGGTGGATTGGCAGGTAAGATCTTTGCTGTATCTTGCTGGAGTATTGATAAGCTCAGAAAAAAACATACAGATTTATATTATTTGTGGGGGAGTTGGTAGCTATGGTTTGACATATATTTGTCTCCTAAGATTATTGTTTTGAGGTTTATTGTTTGGGATGTCCAGGATAAAACTTTTTCCAACATTGGTATAATATATATTACTATTATGCAAATCTTTTTTGATGTGTTGAGGTTCAAAAGAGACATTAGTACCTCAGCATTAGAAAAGATGGATATATTGCTGGTGTAAGGTGTGATGTTGAAAGTAGAGGGATATAGAAGGCCTATCTTACCCCCTTTTTAGATCTCTTTCTTCTGGTAATTGCAAAGTTTGGAGGTATTATTTCTGAGTCATTTACATTCGGATGTAGTCATGTTTCGGTAAGGGCTAGTATGTCAGGTTTATTTTGATCAGTCCAGGCATGCAGTGGGACTATTTTATTGCATATACTTCTGGGGTTCAGCATAAGTATGTTTACATTTTTGGATGGGCCTGCGTTAGGATGTATGTCTCCACATTTGAGAGGATAGGTAATGAGGAATGGGTAGCAATGTAAGTGTTTTTTATTCAAAGGTCGTGGTGTCAATTGTGGTTTCATAGGAGGTGAGAAGACCAATCTGTGGCTTGAATAATGTGGGAGGGTATAGGGGAAAAGTTGAGAGGAGATATGTGAGAAGCTGTGTTGTTTATTGGGGTGGTGGTTGGAGGAGGTTGTTGATGTGTATTGGTGTGCAATGGTATGCAAGGATATAGTTGTAGCAAGATTGAGAATTAAGAGTAAAGAGGTTAGGCAGGTTAAAAGGAGCATGTCAACTGTGATGTTGGGTTTAAAAATAGTAAAAGTGGGATTTATGTGATAGAATGTACTATCAGATGTAAACAGAGATGTATATTATCTAATGATATGTGAGCAGCTTAAGGTAATGTTAGAAATGTTTTAACTTCAGGGTGGGCTTTGATAATGTAGTTAAGTGTTTTGCCTTGTGGTTTGTGATAAGGAGGGGTGGGGGAGATGTGAATGGTCAGTAGTAAAATTATGGTGCAATGTTAGTTTGTGTGTATAGCAGAAGAGAAGGTGGGAAGACTGGAGTTAATGTAAGTTTGTTTGAGGCAGTGATTGTATTGTGATGGTGAACTAGAGTAAGAAGCCAAGTTAGCCTTTTGTAGAGGAATATAGCAATGTTCACAACATCATAACAACTTTAGTGGCAATAGCAGACAACAATTTAAAATGCCATCATTGTGTGTTGATTAAAGTTAGGAAAGCACATTCTGCAGCACACCTAGTTCTAAAGAGCATGTTGGGTCATTCCAAGAAGCTTCTTGTAAGACTTTATTCTTAAGAGATAGTCCAATTATTGAAAGTAATGATGGGTTTTGTAGTCATTGAACATGACATATCAAAACACTTGAACATATCCATCATTTCCTTGCAAGAAAATGTAAAGGGATGGATAAGTTCAACTAATAAGAAGGGTTCAGGGAATTATCGTTATATTATATTTCTTATATGTTACTTATAAATTACCTCTGCCTGATGTGGAAGGCAGTTTCTGATGTGATTCTGTTTGAAAATCAATGTATGGAACATATTGCTATGGAGGTAATACCAAATTGGAGGACTTTGTGATAAAAGTAAATATAGTTAATAGAAAAAAGTGGGAGATGCATTACACAATGTCTTCCAAGATTGCACAATATGTTTCTTCTTACAATCAGAAGTCAGTCAACTTATTCCAAAAATAATCTTGATACCTACGTGGGAAGTAGAACGTACCAATATGGGATTATCGCAATCAAGATTCACAAAAGCCAGTATGTCAAAAGCTTGATAATCAAACCTATACATTTATGAATATTAAAAGGTTTTGAGTAAAATAAAATAAAATGTTAGAAAGTAAGTGAGGCTAGGAAGTTTTTTACGAAACACCTACAGCTATGTGTTTGACTTTGTCACATGTTTGCAATGAGTGAGCATTAGCTGTCCATGCAAATATAACTCCCACTGTTATTGGCATTTATAATTTTGTCTCTTCCTGGGAACTTTGGTAAACTATTGTTTTAAAAAATTATTTTACTTACATGTATGTACAGTCAGCAGCTTTTAAAATGAATATGAAGTGGTGTGACCCACACCAGCGCAGTCTTGGGTACTGAACCTTTATACAAGCCAATCTAACACTGAGCATGTTTCTTCATAAAGCTTTCATTCTTCATCCTTAAAGTCTGGTAACCTCCCTTATTGACTGAAAAACCATCCCACTCAATCAGTTATTATATGTGTGGAATTGTCCCTGTAGTTTAACTTTTTAGTGCAGTTGTTGATTACTTGACTCTTCTCTAACTGTTCTTGTTTATGTGCAGTGCAACACAAATACATCAGTCTTACAAGCAGCAGTAACCCCTCAGCTATCAATAGCAAACCTCTAGTAGTTGGCAGGGACTGAGCCAGTATTATGCCTCTCATTTTTCATTCATTTTGGTTGTGATCCAATAAAGGTACACCTTCAAGATAAGTAATGTGTTAAGCAAATCGTCTCAGATACTAGAACTGCAAAGCATGCTTCATTTTGGTAGTTCACAAAGTCCTCTAAAATTTAGTTGTTTAGAGGCCTGTCTCAGTACTGATCCAGCAACATGACCTTTGCTTGAATTGATTCACAAGCAAGTTCTATTTTGGAAAATGAGCTACAAACATCTTAGCAGTCAGTTGATGGTGTGTCAGCCTGCACCTCCTGCAATGAGCAACTCCTGCTACATAAAATATTGTCTATACACCAAATGGCATGAAGCATGGGGAATGTTACAGGCCAATTTAATTACAGATATAGAGCTCAACAGTGGGTCAATATGTGGTCCCTAAGGATTCATTTCAGCCAACTCCAGTGAAATGGACAATTTTTCCACACAGATTTTTGCAGTTCCTTATCTAAATGCAACTGAAAAAATAAGCTGACTCATTAAGACATGCCAAAGAAATCTAACTGCCTCAGAAAATGTTAATGGGCCACGATTTCATAACTTTATTGAGGTCAGCGGATACTAGCTTTGCAAGCTGACCTTTTATTCATTGTAACAAACCATATAGTAAATACCATAACTTTGTCACAAGTCTGCAGAACACACGTTGCCCTAAGCTACTTGTCAGTATCTGGCTAAGTGTTGAGACAACAACTTGCACCCAGTTTTTACTTGGATTGCTCCCTTGTGTGGCAGTCAGGAAGATGAATAATATTTATTAATCCGATTTAGACAAAGTTGGGTAATAACATGTTGCAAATAATATATGATGGTCGCCAGATTATGTCTTAAAGTACCATGCATTGCTTACTAACCACTTGTAAAAAAGTGAAATGCAGAATAGCTGCATGGTCATATAATATAGTAGAAACTGAGACTAAGGTTTTTAAAATTAATGGCAATCGCCATCGTGCCTATCAGGGATACTGGTTTAGCTACAAAATATGTGGTTTTCCCATGAGAGAGAAACCCAAGTGGGTAAACCAGCAAGACCCACATACCTTGTCATAACCATCGTTGTTATGCACTGGACTTGTTTAAGGATATATCTGTCATCTTTTTTTAAAAAAAAAGGAGTGCCTTCTGTGTGGAGTCTGCATGTCCTCCCCGCGGTTGAGTGGCCTCCAAAAGACATGCGTGAATGGGCGTGCCTTCGCTGAAGGTTGGGTGTCGGGCTGGCTACTCGGCACCATAAAAATCTACTGCCAGTCATTAGCAGACCAGAGTTCTGCTGTGGCTACCCTAACCTGGAAAAGCCAAAAAGACAAACAACAACAACTAAATTGTGTAACAGTACTACTTGTAGCAGCTGTTATTTTGCACTGAAGGATTTAGCAGTGGTAACTAGCTGGTGCACATTTAGGAATACATTTACCCATGTATAAATAAACAGTGCAGTTTGCACTCTGCTGATGATGATACATCCCTGCCAAAATGAGCACACTTTATTTGTTTTCTAACTTTTCTTCAGAATAATGTCAAAATATAGCATTCAAACACTCTGAAGACCAACAATGCAGGCACTAATAATATATTGATACTTATTATTTTGGAATTTACCAACAAATTTGTAATGGCAGCAAGTACATGTTTAGTTTTTTTTTCTAAAGTGAATATGTGCCTTTGTGATATTCAATACAAGTTTATCCCTACTAAAAAGATTATTCTCACTCACAATTGCAAAACAGAAAATTCTATATCATACCTGACTGCAAGAATAACTACACAATGTTATTAACCTAAAAGATAATGTTATTATCCTAAAATAACCAAGAAGTTGAGACCTTTGAATGGAATTCCTTTAGCAAAGGCAGTGAGCACAGCCATCTATTCAAGGGGTTGCACAGGAGCTGACTGCCAGAAGAAAATTATTTTCATGTTTTTTAAATGAATTCTGTTTCATAGTTATATGTATAATTAACTATGATATTGAACGTTTTTTTGACATTATCTACACTAGATTCAAATCAACTGGCTGATTTGGAAGTCTATCTTCTGAGGCCATGTATAATTAAACATTAACACATATTTTTTCTCACTGATACTGTATGCGTTTCACTTATAGTGTAATACATTGATTTTCTGTATGGCAAATGTCTAAAGGCCGTAATACATTATAACAAAAATTGCTTGCAGGTAATGTGATTTGTACATGACAAGTGCATAGGTTCTTACTAGGCAATAAGTCTAAACAACCATATAAGGCCTAGCCATGCAACTCAGAGTGTTTACTAGGGGACTTGTTAACCATCTCATTGAAGGCCATACTGCTCATCAGAGGATTAAATTTGTGGGTACCCATCCAGTCATCAACAGAAATTTGAAGGACGCTAATGTGTTATGTTGTTTTACGTGCAAGGGGAGCTTGTTTCATAGGAAGATGATTCTTTGGATGAAGAAACTGTCTGAGAGGTATTGCTTATGAATATTCAGGTCTTTGGAGTGAGTGATTTTAATACCATCAGTTATTTCTGAGGTTAAAGAGATTTAGTAAGACAGAATCTTTCATAGCTCAGAAGACAGACAGACATCATTATGTAGGACCTTGCATGAGACAGAGAAAAACAAGAGGGTTTTACTAGCTAAAATAACTTAGTCTTTTGATTTTTTTTATAGTTTGAAACTTTTGCTATCTTTTCAGTTCAGTAAGGTATCTGGAGTGATGCTTTCCAAATGATGTGTTATCTTTTATGAATGGCCTGAAAAGGGAAAAATCAAAGGGATTTTTGACATCCTTTTACTGAAGGATATACCATTGATAATTAATTGGGCATGTAGAAGGATTTCTTAACAACAACTGATGCATGATGATTCAAGGACTGGTGCCTAGATCTCTAACGACTGTGTCAGTTTTAAATGGAGTCCTTTTATTTAGTAATTGGTAGAATAGACACGCTTCACAAAGACAAAAACACTGCATATTTTTTACATTGAGCTTAAGGTCATGGTTGGTACACCACGTGTTGGTTCTGTCAAGCTCCAGTTGTAGGATGCAAGTATTTATGAGGGAGTCAATAACAGCACTCAGTTTACAGTCTTCAGTAAACTGGGTTAACCATAGAACTTTGACAACTGTTTTCATATAAAAGAAGATCCTGAAAAGTATGAGACCGATGACAAGATCCTGAGGGACACCACTTGTGATGTGCTTTTAAATGAAAAGGTACTGCCAACTCATACAGTGTGTGTTCAATCAGAGATTGCATATGTAACACAACCGGTGACACCGGCATTTAAGTTTTGCGTATTTTGCTTGTCCATGTTGCCTGCATAGGAGTTTATGTAAAGGTCTTTACAAGGCCCAGAAAAGCAGTATGGACAGAATTGCATCTGTTGATAGCATCTTTTACATTTCAAAGATATTAACCAGATTAAGGAGACAGAGTCTACCTTTCATGAAACCAAATTGATTAGACCTGGGGATTTGTAAGTTACCAATTCATTGTTTATGAAGTAGAGCAAGAAATGTTCCTTGATTTTACAGGTGATGCTGTTGAGTACAACAGGATGAAGCTGCCCAGGTCTGTGGTGGAACCATCCTTGTTGAATGGCAACACAGTGGCCATTTTCCACAAATTAGGTACATATCTTTATTTCATTTATTTATTTTATTTTATTTACATTTATTAACTGGGTAGTATCTGACTGGGTTGAAAAAAAACATTTTCAGAAGAGGCCCAGGGAGAAAAGCTCCACAACAAAAAGAGCATCAAGGTACAAGCAGTAAACTTAGTTGAAGTAGTACATTGCTAACAATATGTAAATGAGCTTAACAAAAATATTATAGCAACATATAATAACAGAATACAATATAAACATGCATGTTTCAGGCATACAGGAATAATATATATATATATATATATATATATATATATATATATATATATATATTTTTTTTTTTTTTACTTATCTTATGGAGAGGTTAAGGTTGAAAAGCTTTGAAGAATTCTAATAATGTTGTACACTGTACAAAGTTTGACACAACCTGGTATAATGTCTGAGTCTATACAGTTTTTTTTTTTTTTTTTTTTTTTTGAATAGTGCATCTAAGATCTACTCCATAGTAATCTTGGGGAAGGACAGTTTAGAGTTGCAAGGGTGGAAATATGGGAGTGAGTGGGATGAGTAAAATTAGAAGTTAATTTGTTAGCTAGGACATCGGCTGTACATTGTTCAACTCATCTGAGTAAGTTCCTTCCTGCTTTGGTCCATGATTTATTGGCATAGTGATAATTAACCTAGCTTAGAAGATCAGTTGGGCACTTCCTTCTTTGATTCTTACCGCTCTGGTGGAAGGAGAAGAGAAAACCTGCTAAAGATCTGACAATATCACCATAACTGTTTCAGTATGACTATATAATCATATTTTAGAGATTCAAGAGACATCCAAGTCTTCCTGACCCTGAAGTCGACTTTTGAGGGCATTGTCTAGAAAGGACTTGGGTTTTAGCTGTTTCAGGGTCTTTTTCCATTCATTCCCCACTATCCATAACACTAGAAAGGAAGTTCATTTAATCAGCAAGCTTATAAATCAGTTTTATGCTTACTGTTGCTCTTATAGGTGTGTTTTACTGTTAAAGATATTTAAATATCTATTTTTTTAAATTGACTGACAGTGCCCTTGCTGGGAAAAAGGAGGAAATACTGCTGTAAAAGTATTATGTCAGGCATAGAAACAGACCTGTAGTTATAAAAAGACTCACAGCAGCCCACACAGGTCTATTATAAGCTATACTTATTACTTTCCTATTCAGATTGCTCCTCTTTTTATATATTTTATGTGCCTGACTTTTCTAGAAAATTTCAAGGAAATATTGCATGAGCTGTACTATTAAAAGATACAGTGACATTTGTAAAGTCAAGAACTGCACATATTCCTTTAATGTACATAAACGAAATACCTCAGGTTTCAGTAACACCCACACTAAGTGTACACCATTCTGAGAGAACAGACAACACAGACATAACTCACACCTTCGTCCTCCTAATTTTAGTTTTTCTACTGATAGTCTTGCAGCTTTAAATATTGACAGAGATTCATAAGGGTTACCAGAAAGTGTAGACTACATGTACACTTAGTATAATTTTCTGAGTGACTAGAAACCACAAAAAAATTGATAAGAATGTTCTTGAATACATATTTTGTACACTTAGTGTAGGCTTTATTGAATCTGGCTCATAATGTTTTTAAAAATATTAGGTAACTTTCTTTTTGGCTACAATAATTTATTTAATTTCTATTACATTTCTTGAATTTTAAAGCTGCATTTAGATCACTCAACTGAAAAATTTGACAAACATTGTAGAGAAATATCAAGTCTCCTGTAGATTGCAGTTGTAAAATCCTGGTAAGAGGATTCACTAAATGATTTCATGGCAATCCAAGTCAGTATTAAATATTATTGATTTCTAAATTAACTGAAATTTGACAGTCCTGATGTAGGTATACAAGTGTGTGTGTGTGTGTGTGTGTGTGTGTGTGTGTGTGTGTGTGTGTGTGTGTGTGTGTGTGTGCGCACGCGCGCACGTGTGCATGTGTGTATGCATTCATTTCCATATGTGATTTGAACATATTGTTGTAAATTCCACAAACCAATATAAAAAAAGAATCCCAAAATGAAGAGACGTGCTTTCAAAACCTGAACGCAATTTATTTTGTATAAACAAGGAAACAGCGTTTTCGCCACTCTCACTAGGTGGCTTCTAAACACATATAAAGATACCTATGCGTAAGTAAAAAATACAAATGTTTTTATTTATGTTTTTACATATTGTACATATGCAGAGTATAAAGTGGCTGCTTTGAAGTGATTTATTGTCACATCCAAAATGGTGCTTGCATACCCTGCTGTTCTTACTGTTGCATGGAAAATTAAAAAAAAAAAAAAAAAAAAAAAAAAAAAAAAAAATTAAAAATAAGAGGTTGTTGCCTTTTATTAGTAATTGGGTTTAATTAGTTGTTGTATTTAAAGAGCGTTTTGTTCGCGCTCTTTTTACCTCTGAAGAAGCCACCTAGTGAGAGTGGCGAAAACGCTGTTTCCTTGTTTATACAAAATAAATTGCGTTCAGGTTTTGAAAGCACGTCTCTTCATTTTGGGATTCTTTTTTTATATTGTTGTAAATGGTAGATGACATTTACCAGATCATCCTTGCTTGAGATGGCATCAGTACTCAAACTGATCTTCTCTCTTTACCTTTGTGCTAGAAGACTTATGGGCAATTACGGCCCCCTGAAACAAGGGTCCAAAGCAGTATTAGAAACTTTTCTTCTGACTGTTCCACTGATGTTAGTATGAAGGAGCATTGCTTGCTGATCAAGCTGTGTTGTTGCAGTCCCTCCCTTGCTATCATATATCAGTCCACTCTATATTGTTGCTGCATAGCAAATGTGTTTTACTAGTCCTTAGCATATAACCTGTCTTACAGATATTTCATACTTATGTTTTCTGCTTTATTAATTGAACAGTTGAATTATGGCACTCAGATTTAATTTCTGAGTTTTCTTTTGGGAAATACCTGTATAGAAGGATCAATTCCTCTTGATCCTCCTGTATAGAAGGATCAAGAGGAATTGATTTAGGACTGCCAAGACCATAGAATCATCTTCTGCTTCAAAAAGCTATTTACCACCAATGGCTAATATTCCCCTCCTGACCATGTCCTTCCCTTGGGCAGTAATCCTGAAGAAATCATATCCAACAGCAAATTTTACACATCTCCTGAATATAACAAAGATTAAAGAGGAAGCACTGACAGCAGCAGCAAACATACCATTCAGTTTTATTCCTGCTCTTCTTTTAGTTTTATGATTTTGTGTTGTCTATGGACAGTCATCTCTCAGTACATCAGATCATAGTACATGCACATTACTTTTCACTGCTTAGACACTTAGAGCTAAAGGTCCTTATTATTGTTGCTCTGTTTTTGTATAATTACCCCATGAGACCAGGAGCTGGAATGTTAGAATAAAATCCTCCCACATGTATATAGTTCCAACTGTCTAAATAACTTTTGAAAATCTTTTAAAATACACCACAAATACTCAACAGTGCCACTGCTCTGATAATGATGGTTAACCTCTATTCCATTGCTGTCTCCGTTGTCACCATTTAAACTTAGAAAGATTTTACTCTGATGTAAGTACGGCCTACAAAAATTTCTATATACTGTAAACAACTCTCCTTAGAATCCCCTTTGCTTCCACAGCCTCCTCCCTCCTTAATTGTTCTTACTCTAACTCCTCCAGTTCCATAATACCCAAACCCTTCTTCAGCCCCAACAAAACCTACTAACGTTTATTACTCAGTGCTTGCGCTGTGTTAACTCTGTCCCACTGTTGTCAATGTAATATCTTTGTCATTAATCCTATACATTTAGTGTACCGTAAGTGCCATTCTCTTTGATGATATGTATGCTTTGTTCACTGTTCATTGCTTTGTACTTACTGATTGTATCATAATTAATACCTGAAAAGGTTCATTGGACCAATGTGCTCACACAATCATCAAATGTATAAATAAATATAAATATACATGAATAAAGACTGGTTAGTTTAGGTAAGCATCAGGTGGATCCTGTATTCAGCACAATCTGCTTCTTCCCTACCCATCAGTGGCTTTGTTGCATTTAGGTTCATAGGTAGGTACTAGGCTATTGGCCCAAGGGCCTACATAAGCCTAGCCAGCAAGGTGCTATAGCTTATGCCACCCAAGAAAGTTATTTTCCAGTGCCACTGTCCAGCAGAGACACAGAAGTGATCCCAGGGGTGTATTTCCTATTTCCCATCCACTCATCAAGATTTTTCTTGAAGAGTGCTAATGAAGAACTTTGCTTGACATAGATGGGTAGCTTGTTTCAGAGTATGGGAAGTCTCTGGGACAGGATTTTTTTATTTATTTATTTTGTATTTTAGATTTGTTGACCGGGCTAGTCTAGCTGGATATATTTCCATTTTCAGTAGAGGCCCGGGGAGAAAAGCTCCACACAGATATACAAAAGTATAAAAATATTGTTACATGGTAAATAAAGGATTAATAAACAAAAATAAAACAGGTAGTTGTTACATTCTAGCTATAAAAACACTTAAGAAAAGTAGAAGTAAACAGACTATTGCTTAAGAAAGCTAAAACAGATATAATACAGTAAGAGTTATGTACAATCTATCCCTCCAGCATGTCCTGTTTATTGTAGTGACAAGGTTTAGGTCCCTAGAGCATGTAGCTCAGAGGGACTGGGATTTCTTTAGGTGTAGCATGTCCAACAGCTCTGGGTTTGACATAGCTTTATATGTTACATGAACACACACATACACATACACACACACACACACACACACACACACACACACACACACACACACACACACACACACACACACGGACATGCATATGCATTTTGATGGTACTTGAATGGAAAATAGTAAACCTGTAAAGTGGGTAACAGGAGGAGTGTAAAAAAGAAATAAGTGAGAGGTAAGATAAATGGTAGTGAGAGTTAGGTATGAGGTAGGAAAGTAATTAAGGAGATATTCATGAGATGTACAATCGGAACAGACCTGGTGGTTAAGGTAAATGTAAGACAGGACAGAGGATATGGACCTGTTATCCTCGGTGAGGACAAGGGCATAACCAGGAATCTTTCAGGTTATGCTTTAGGGTCTGCTTAAAACTCCTTGAATTGTCAGTATATTTTAGGATAGGAGTGATGGAGTTCCCCTGTTTAGCTACATAGGTAGCCAGACAATTGGGCATGATGGTCATCTCAAGAAACATCCTCACTGTGGCTGCAACAGGGACCTGCAGGAAGATTTATAGTACTGTGGTGGAGCTGCAGGAAAATACAAGCAGCAGCAGTGCTCAGCTGTGGAGTATGAGCCTTGAGGGTGCTCTCAGCTACCCTGCATACACAGTTATGAATCAGCTGGGGTGCATGAGCCTTGAGGGTACTCTCCCATGTCCTGCCTTTATGGTTATGGATCATCTATGGAGCTTGAGCGTTGAGGGTACTCTTCACTACCATGCATGTGCTCTACTCAGTGGCATACTGCCTGCTCAGAGGTGATCTGTGCCTGACGTATAAAGCCATGTCCAACCCGGAATTAATGGACATGCTGCACCTCAGAAAATCCAAATCCCATCGAGCCATGCGCTCGAGAGACTTGAACCTCAGCACTGAAATAAATAGGACATGCTGGAGGGACAGATTCATAACCCAGAGGCTCCCTTCACTCTGGAATAAAATCCCAATCCAGGTTAGGCAGAATCCCTCATTGACTCTCTTCAAGAGGAATCTTGATGAGTGGATGGGAGATCGTAGGTTTGCCCCAGGTATCACTTCTGTGTCACTGTTAGACAGAGGCACAGTATACTAACCTCGAAAAAGGGCATAGCAAAATTAATTTAAAATGGGTGGTGAAAGCCAAACACACTCTGGCTAGGCTTATAAAATGCCCTAGGGCAGATAGCCTAGTATGAACCTATGATCCTATGAACCTATGAATCATATGGGATACATGAGCCCTGAGAGTACTCTCTGCTGCCCGGCATGTATGGTTATGGATCATCTGTGGAATGTGTGACTTGAGGGAACTCTCTGCTATCCTTCTTGTGCAGTTATGAAAAGAGAAAGAAGGCATGTGGCCACACCGAACATTCATGAGGCTTGAGTGCTGATAGGTTCATAGTTTAGTACTAAGCTAACTGCCCTTGCGAGCCATTTTAAGCCTAGCCAATTATCCCTTGTGAGACTCAAACCCTGCACCTTGTGCTGTAAAGAAAACACCTTAGCCATTAAGCCACCCTCCCAACCCACTATTGATGTGATTTTTTTTAACCTAAGAATACATATATGAAGAGTCGATACCTGTGGAAGGTAGTAAGGGAAGTATGATTAAGGTAGGAGGATAAAGGAGGTAGTAGGGCCACACAAAATGGGATATAATATAGACAAGACTGCAAAAAGAGGTGATGACATAATCAGGAGTGTGGAAGACAATGGTTAAGAGGGGTATGAAACACACTGACATTAATGTCCTGTTGTTGAACATAAAAGGACATAAAGGAACACTTTATGGGAGGGGTAGGGAAAAGAACCAATATACCGGACAAAAGCAATGACATCAGCAGAGTCTGGGCACAGAACATGTGCTATGATGCAAATGTCAGAAAACAAGTGCCTCGGTGTAACAGTGATGTGCCTACATGCAACCAGTACAAAATGTGAACCCTCAGCCTATCCACTTACTCTGTATAAAGCACTCCATCTAGAGGATGAGTTACAGAAGTGCTCACATTAAAGGCAGCAGTGAAGTGCATATCAGGTGATTATTACACACTTGGAGAATGAAAGAGTAAAAGAGACAAAAAGCACACAACCACTACAGGACTTAATCCTTCAACCCTTCTCATTTATACTGTGCAAAGCGCTCATTTACAGGCTGAGATGCAGAAGCAGTTGCATTAAAGGCATCAATAAAAGACATAGCAGGTGACTGTTATACACTAGAAGAATGAATGAATAAAAAAGGCCAAAAAAGCAAATAACCTTGAGGGGGGACATAAGCCCTCAAACCTTACACTTCAAGCACTTATTTACAGGGTGAGCCACAGAAGCAGTCACACCCAAGCTATCAGTAAAGCACTTTCCAGGTGATTGTTACATACTTGCAGAATAAAAGAATAAAAGGCACACTAACGGGGCTTAACCACACAGTTATCACACTTACACTGTGCACTTTATTTACAGGCTGAACAACAGAAGCATTCATACTAAAGACAACAGTTTTACTCTCTATTGTATGTGCACACTTCCCTGCAAAGACAATCAGCTGATTTGCAAACCAAATGCCAGCTGAGACCAACATATGTAGTTATGTAGTGCGTGGTAGTGGTTGTACTTTGTAGGTGTGGTACAACCTGCAGTGCCAGTTTTCCTTCCTTCGATAGATTCATCGACGGTGTTCTTATACACCTGTTGCTCACAGAATGATCACAAAAGATAAGTGATTACATGGACCTATATGAGGTGAATTCATTTGACAGTTAAAAGGTCAAAATGGCAATATTAGGAAAGGGATGAAAAGGGGAAGCAAGCAGAGTGTAGGACAGAACGTGAACAACTAAGGAAAGGGCAGGATGCAGGGACTGAAGATGGGGTATTTTTTTGTGGGACTGGTGCCAATTTTTCATACATAAAGAGGAGCAAAGTTGGGGAAGTAAGGGACATAAGAGGAAGCTAATAAGGTTACACTAGGTAGCAGGGGAAATGTAACAGAGTATCACTCACCCCCAGTTCAAAGAGACTCATAGCATCACTATAAACTGCTTTTAAAATACATTAACAAAACTACAATTAAGTACTTTCATACTTTACAAGACTTCAACAGAATCATGTGCCTAAACTAAACTCTTATTTTAATAACCAAGGTCCACCAATCTTACTTTAAATCCCAGTCATCTGATTGTAATCATCCATCATTTGTATCATATTTAAATTCATAAACCATATCTTAAAAATTAATTCACAATAAATATATAAAGCTTATTTATAAAACTATAAAAACATATTTATAATCTACTCACTTTAATCTTTAACAAACATGCAACAGAAATGCTACCATTAAGGTCAGAAAACCCATCACCCCTAATCTTACTTGCCAAATAAGTTCCTATTTTTCTAAGAGGGATTAACAGGACATGTTGGAGAGACAGATATGTCTCCCAGAGATTGCCACTCCGATTGCCACTCCTCTGGAACAAACTCCCAATTCATGTAAAACAAAGCTCTTCAATGACCCTATTTAAGCATAACTTAGACAACTGGATTGGAGACTGTAAATTTAACCCAGAAGTGTCACCGATGTCCCTCTTGGATAAGGGCAGTCAGTGCTGATCATAGACTCACGCTCATAGACTCGCTCTGCAAATATAGACAATACAACTTGCTCAATAAAGGAACAAGAGTTATAACATGGCTAGGCATATAAAGGCTGGAGGGCCAATAGCCTAATATCCTCCTATGAATCCTATGAACCACAATCCCCCTCTTATACTTTTTTCTTCTAGTCCAAACACATAGATTTAAATTCATTGAAATTTTTACACATCGGGGTGTTGTTGATATCTCTGTTCATAATATAGACATGCTAATAGATCCTTATTTCACAAAGAACACTCCATTTTCCCAGTATAGTAACTGGGACATGACATACATCTGGCTAAGTAAATGACTGCTGCAGTGGGAACATCATTTATGGATGTATTTGCAGATAAGTAAAACAAGGTAGAGAGATAAGTAAATCATGCAGCACCATGTAAGCTAGATGACTGTTGAAATATTAATAAAAAGAACCCTGCATACTCTTTTAATACAATACATGCTTGATTATTACTATAAACATAGACCCTGTGTATAAACTGACAGTAGCAGCATGGTTTGTTGTGCTATGGGCTTTCACATAACACCACAGAATGCTCTATAACAAATCATAGGTTATCAGTGTTGCTGGTACCCTTACTGAATGTAAAACTGCAATGTGTGGGGTGCTACATGGATCCTTGTTAGGCTCTCTCATGTTTGGCTTTTATTGTGAAGTTATCCAAACCAGTATCCCAGAAGTGAGGTTGACCAAGTTTGCTGATGACTGCTAACCAGCTACTGTTATCCATTCATCCACTGATACAAGACATCTCCAGCAAAGGTTGGAATAGGCATATACCTAGTGTAGTGACAATTGTCTACAGTTAAATGCAAAAGGTGCAGCATGGTAGTGTTTGGCAAAAAAAAGTTGTTCCCACCTCATATTTTATAAATGGTACTCCTCTTCAGACAGAGACTGCCGTAAAAGACCTGAACAAGCACTTGTGTGGACACATCTCACTCTCATTCTATCATCATGTATCCATCATAGTCAGAAAAGTGTTCAATCTGGCCCAGTTAATTATTAAGGGGATATCTTCAAGACCCAAAGAAATCATCCCATGCTTGTATTCTTTCCTTATTAGGCATATGACGAAATACGATACTCCCTTGGTATTTACAAATCCAAGCATATTGCTCAACTGGAAAAGCCCCAGTGATTTGTAATGGAGAAAATAAATTCAAGGTCTTAAATCTTTCCGCTATTCTGAAAGATTAGCTGAACTCCCCTTATACTTAGTAGCCTACAGACCACTCTGAGGTGACCTGTGTCTAGCTTTTTGACCTATGAAAAACCCAATCCTATTTGACTTCATATTTCTACACAAAGCCAGTACCTCTACAAATACTCATACTAGCGACCTAAATCTACATCAAAACATAACAAGATTTACAAAAGGGTTATTCTAACACAGAATATTCCCAGACCATGCAATAAGTTGCTACTACAGGTCAAAGTACTACTTTGGCTATCTTTAAGGCTAGTCTGGATGGCTGGATGGGGAGAAACAAATTTACACCACGGTTATCAAGTAAGGCCTACTCAGTTTGGGAGAAAAGCAGAATTAAGTAACAATGGAGACAAGAAATTTTGTCTACTTAATGGCGTATGTGACTATGCATCTTGTGGCCCTCATGACCATTTTTCCAAGATTTATTCCTTTACCTATTTTTTGCTTTTTTGTTTCAATTTTTTCATACATTAACAAACTCTACAAACATTTAAAAGTAAGCAGAATAAAAGTTAAAACTACATTAACACTGCATACTACACACGTAGCACCATTGTCATTCTTGTTTGGTAGTTTGTGAAATTAACATGATACAATCAGACTGTTTTTCCTTATGTGTGGATTTAATAGACTGTGAAGATGAGGATGTTAGATGGCATCTTTTGTATGAATAGCTGAACTATGAGTGATGTCAAAATGTTATACAATGCAAACAGACCAATGCTGAAAGAGAACAAGTAGTTAGGAAAACATCACAGCATTTGGCAGACCAGGTGTGGTTGGATTATGCCCACAAGTTACATTGTTAGACTGTGTCTTGCACTTTCACTTTTATCTTTAATCTGTTCGTCTCCTCCAGATTTGTTTATTTTATTTAATATTTGTTTACTGGGAAAGTCTGACTTGGAACAAAGCCAATTTTCAGCAGAGGCCCAGGAAGAAACACATGTCTTTGTAACGTGGGAAGAAAACGGAACACCCAGAGTAAACAGGGAGGACATGCAGACTCCACACAGAAGGCACCCCAGCCAAGAATCAAACTGGAGAACCTCTTGCTGTGAGGCGACAATGCTACCGCTGCACCACTGCATCGTCCAGTGATGATTCTATGATTTATGGTAACAAATTATAATTTACACTTTCTGGAGACAGACCATATTGCATTAGCAGCAGCAGTTCATCCTACAACTGCTTAAGCTATTCTCTGTTGTGGACATATAGATCACTAAGTTCCCTGACAAAAATAGAGTACTTATAGGGTATATAGCTTCATTTCTCTAGTGAATACAACACTATAGCTGCAGAGTTATTACTCATGAGTCAATTTACACCAAATTTACTGCAGGAAACCTTACTGAAACCTTTTGTTTTTTTTTTTTTTTGTTAATGTCTTGGGCATCTTATTTTGTCTGTTACTTCCTTTTCCTAAGGGATCATTCTAAAATGGAACTGCAACCTTATAATCTGGATTTTAATTTATTTATTTAACATTTGTTTAACAGGATAATCTGCCTACACAACTGGTATCCATTTTCAGCGGAGTCCTAGGGAGAAAAGCTCCAGACATTATAGAAAGTAAAGTAATGGCAATAATTAGTTACAAAGTATAATATAGTAAAAAAAGAAAAATGAAAAAAATGTATACAGTAGTACAATAAGAAACATGAAGTTATACAGCAGACTTAATCAGGATAGATAGGAGATAATGTAACAAGCATTTGTCAGATTGTAATAATATATACAATATGTACAGTAATCATTGGTTGATAAACAAGTTAGTGAAAAACCCAAAGCATAAGGGAGTAACAGCTGGGACTGTTAAAAGGTTCAAGTACGGAGTTGGTGTGAATTCAGGGGGGGTTGATTGCAGTTACATAACTGGTTGCTGTAGAGGTAGGTTTGAAGGAGGTTTTTGAATGCAAAAGTTTGGTTTTGCATTCTGAGGTCAGGGAGCAGGGTGTTCCATATTTTGATGACTTCATTTGTGAAGGAGAATTCCCTGAGCTATTTTTGCAAGGGATAGTAGTGATCAAGGTGTTATTACTGGACCATAGGGATCTGTTTGAGATGTAAACTTTAAGGAGGCCAGCCAGGGCAGGGATTTATCAACAAGTATTACCCAAAACATGTGTTCATGGTTCTTTTCAGTTCTACTTTTCTTATTTTCCCTAATGTTTCTGGCTTCCCTAATAAACTGGTACTTGATCCACTTCAATTTTTCATATTCATGTTCATAACCTGCATGATCCTTTATAATCCAGACTTCAACTTATATTTCTTCATTCTGGTGACATGTTTTTTATTTCTCCTTTACCTTATGTTTCATGAAATTCAACTCCTTAACAAAGTCTAAAAAAAACAACTTTCAAATAACATATCTTTTAAATTTGTAATGTACTACTTACTGTGATTTGCTTGTCATATGATATGGAACACAGGGATCTGCAGAAGTCATTTTCAATATTGACATTATGGAATGAAGGACACAGGTAATGTCTCTGTGTGTTATTTGGTAACTCTCCTGTCACAATACCTCCTTCCAAAGTAGATCTTTGAAAATTTATCATAAGTTTATACCTCAGGAAAAACATTGTAAGTTTGCAAAAAGCCTCACTAAAACGTTATAACTATATGGGCTTATCCTAGCCAGATAATTGCATTTATTGAAATTATAACAGACTGTGTTGACTGTGTGATACATTTGAAGATAATTTGTTTTGAATTTATTTCCTATTTATCCTGGCTAATGAAAGGTAAGGTTCAGTCTGGATCAGTTCATTTACCCAGTTTTCTATTAAATGACTAGACAAATACATAAGCAATGTTAATTTGTGGTCGGTAATAAACTGGTAAAATCCTTCTACATAGCACACCTCATCACAAAAGGGTTCTCATCCAGGAAAAAAGAGGTCATTGTTCCCCTCAGCTCGACACTCATTAGACCCATTATAGAGTACAATGCCCCTTTTGGAATGTACCTCACAAGACATCTGCAGGAGCTGGAAAGACCACAGAAGTACCCCACAAAGAGAATTACTGGCCTCAAACAAATGCCCTACAATGACCATCTCAAAAAACTGCAGCTTTACTCTGTAGCATATCGCCAACTCCGAGGTGATCTCTGCCTAACATATAAAGCTATGTCAAACCCAGAGCTGTTGGACATGCTACACCTAAATAAATCCCAATCCCTCTGAGCTACATGCTCTAGAGACCTAAACCTTGTCACCACAATAAACAGGACTTGCTGGAGGGATAGATTCCTGTCCCAGAGACTTCCCATACACTGGAACAAACTACCCATCTATGTCAAGCAAAGTTCCTCATTAACACTCTTCAAGAAAAATCTTGATGAGTGGATGGGAAATAAGAAATACAACCCAGGGATCACTTCTGTGGCTCTGCTCGACAGTGGCACAGGAAAATAACTTTCTTAGGTGGCGTAAGCCAGGGAACTTTGTTGGCTAGGCTTACTTAGGCCCGTGTGCCGATGGCCTAGTACCTACCTATGAACCTATGAACCTATGAACTGAACGTGTTAATAATCTGACATGAAAACAAAGAAAATTGCCAATGTTATTGCCTAGCATTTAATATGATGAATAATGGCTTGAAACTAAATTTGCAAAACTGTTACTTAGAATATTGAATGATGATTTTTTTCTGCCACTCAGAATATGAACAAAGAGTTTTTTTCTGTCACTCTGAATATGGAATGGAGTTCTTCACACTCCCATAAATACATAAAGGTCTTTTATTAGTTTAACATTAAAATTCATGCTATGCATTCCACATAACAATACTCCATAATCACTTATTTGGAGGCCATTGCCAGAAGTATTTTCACTTCCAATTATAAGACAGCAGCAATAAAACATTGCATGCACATCTATGGGCAAAATACTGCAATCTTATAATGCAACACGTTAAGGTTTATTTTTGTCATATCAGTCCCGCAACTGTGGCAGTTTTTAGTACTCCTAATACCATGTTTAATAAGTGTGGTAGTGGTCATTTTGGAAATCTGCATCAAATTCACTTCTACATCTTAATGGTATGCATTATGTTAACATTTTAACTGTGTATGTTCATACTGTAGCAACGGATAATATCTGCATCAAAGATTTAAACAAAATATTTTAAACTGCAAAAATGTTAAGCCAGTATTCAGTCTACTAAAGACAGTCAGTAAGCTACTGCTCAGTCTGTTCTTCCCAAGTATTGCAATATATGACTTTTCTTTTTCAGAGCACCCCAGTAAGGGAAAACTTTCTTTTTCCATATTAGGTCAAAGTACATGTTAAAAATATAAATTGTGTTATTTTGCATATAAAGTCTGCAACCATTTCACTTAGTGAATTAATGAGACAGCATAATAGAAGATGATATTATTGATTTTTAGGTAAAAGTATTCAAGATTAAGACTTGCTATATGAAATCACATCTCAGGCGAGATGACCCTGAGTGTCCACCTGAACTCTCTTGTTATGTTAACTCATGAAGCACTGTTATAACATGAGTATATCAAGAACATAGTGGGAATACCTTGAAAATAGCCAAAGGCATGCATTTAATTCAGTGACTACATCCTATTAAGTTCACTACATTCTTAGCCTGAAGTTTATTATATAGCTCGTACATCACAGAATTCTATAAATATGACAGCTGTTATTTTACAGATCCAAGGTGATTTTCATTTGGTGTTCAAACTTCCCCTCAAGAACTGAGATCAATGCTTTCTCTAATTTAATTTATGTTGCTGGTTCGTCATAACTGCAGTAAATAGAAATGTGGAACCACATGTATTTGAAACTGACAGAGTTGCAAGCACACATTTATTTTTGGTAACACTGTATCATAATTTAGGAAGTGTCTAAAACAGAACCAAACAGCTGTGTAACCATGCTTTCATAACACCTCACAAGTGTAACATGTTTCAGTTCAAAGACACTACATTACGAAGCAAAGCTTTAGGAATGCATTTCTTCTTCTTTGTTACTGCATATTTTGTTATTTTACTTGCCAAATTTATTAACCTCCATTAATGTACACCATGAGTAATGCCTGACAACATTCAGCAATGAACACTAATCTGGTTCTTCCATCTTTTGGCCTTCTGGTTAAAAAAGTGAAATCATATCTATCAGTAGAAATAAGAAAACATTTTTGCTTTAGAAAGAGTATATTTTATTTTTAATACCCATACATAGTATGTCATGCATTCCAAACATACACTAGTAAAGTACAAGTGATTTTATTTAACAGCTTTCCTTGGGATGCATAACAATCACAAACAATATCCATTGCAAAAACAAATACACTTTATAATAAATCATAATTTATGCACAATAAAGACTGTCAAAAAGATTGCCAAAATCTAAACATTACCATAAGGAAGAACAAAGCAGTAAATAATTGACAATCACCATCCAAAGCCAGGCAGAATCATAAACCCTTCTTTAACAGCATTAGATAAATAATAAATAACACACAACAATGCACTGAATTAACTTACAATGCTGTTACCTATTCAGACCCCAGAAATACTGCTAACATACCTGGAGAAAAAGTAAAGTGCCAACTTCCCTCCAAAAACACTCTTTGAAATTTCACAAATATTCAAGTCCCTATTTCCCCAAGTTTATTATGGAACATGTTCTAATTATAGTCTCTCAAGCTAAAAATATCATCACAGTGGGTCATACCTCTCGGCCTCTTAACGCAATAATTCTGGACAAAGCCAAAATTAATGGGGGAATAAAGGCTCAGAATCAGGGACAGATTTTAAATATGGCTCTTATAAACTTAGAAAGTATCTAGAATAACATATTTTCATTAGCATACATTTTTTGAAGGATATGAAGTCTGAGACCCTGGAAACTACCGCCCCATTAGCCTAACAAGCCTGGTCTGCAAGGCTATGGAACGTATCATCATGGAACTTATAAACAATGACATTGGTAATCTCCAAACTCAGGAACCCACCCAGTTCAGGTATGTAAAAGGCAGATCATGTCTGCTAAACCTGATAGACTTCTTTGAAGCAGTCACCAAAGCCGTAGATGAGGGTAAGGTTGTTCACACAGTCTATCTAGATCTCACCAAGGCTTTTGACACCATCCCCCACTCTGTAATTATAGATAAACTCACTAAACTAGGTATAAATCCCTATGTCACAAGATGGGTTGCCAACTGGCTCACTGACAGAACCCACACTGTGAAAGTAGCAGACTTCAAATCCAACTTCAGACCAGTGACAAGTGGAGTACCACAGGGTTCAGTCCTGGGTCCTCTCCTGTTTGGTATCTACTTCTCTGAAGTACAGGCCAACACAGAAGGTCTTTATTAATGAAGTTCGCAGATGACTGCAAACTAGGAGCCATAATCAAAACTCCAAAAGATGTGGACATCCTACAAGAGGGCCTCGCTGAAACAGATGCCCGGTGTCAAAGCCATGGCCTCAAGCTCAATGCCAAAAAGTGCATTGTCATCCCTTTTGGTAAAAACTCAGTACCCATGAACTACCACATAGGCGATAGTCTACTTAACACTGAAAGTGTGATAAGAGACCTTGGGACACAGGTGGACAGTAGTCTCTCTTTTGATAATCACATCACCACAGTAGTCAGGAAATCCTTCTATGTGGCACACCGCATCACAAAAGGTTTCTCATGCAGGAAAAAAGAGGTCATTGTTCCCCTCTACTCGTCACTCATTAGACCCATTATAGAGTACAATGCTCCTTTTGGTATGTACCTCACAAGACATCTACAACAACTGGAAAGGCCACAGAAATACCTCACAAAGAGGATTACCAGCCTCAAACAGATGCCCTATGCAGACCGTCTCAAAAAACTGCAGCTTTACTCCATTGCATATCACCTACCCAGAGGCGATCACTGCCTAACACACAAAGCTATGTCAAACTCAGAGCTTTTAGACATGCTCCAATTAAAGAAATCCCATTCCCTATGAGCTACATGGTCTAGGGACCTAAACCTTGTCACCACAATAAACGGAACATGCTGCAGGGATAGATTCGTGTCCCAGAGATTTCCCATACTCTGGAACAAACTACCTATCTATATCAAACAAAGCTCCTCATTAGCGCTCTTCAAGAAAAATCTTGATGATTGGATGGGAGATAGGAAATTCACCCTGGGGATCACTTCTGTGGCTCTGCTCGACAGTGGCACAGGAACATAATTTTCTTGGGTGGCAAAAGCCAGGGTACCTTTGGCTAGGCTTATATAGGCCCTAGGGCCAATAGCCTAGTACCTACCTATGAACCAATGAAAGAAATGTCTCTCATTATTTAGTTACTGCAGTCCTAAATAATTTGCCAGAAAACCACACATTTTATGATGAACAGACCAAAAATATGATGAAAAATCTGGGCATGCTGTGAAAGTGAAGTTAGTTGAAAGGTAGCCTGTGGCCGCAACAAAATACCTGTTTGCTTAATCAACTGCACCAAATATGCCTTCTCTGAATCCTTCCTAAAATTGTACAACTTAAGTATATCCATAGGATATGTTCCTGAGTTATGGAAAATGGGTGCCATTGTGCCTATCTCTATAGGAGTTCCCACCTCAGATCCTGGGAACTCCAAACTCATGAGCCTAAAAGGCATAATTTTTAAAGTAATGTAATTGATTATATCTGATTTCATAAGCCCAATATAAAAAGTCTTATTGCTCTTAATTCACAACAACATGGCTTTGTCAAAGGGAAACAGTGACTACTTAATTTAGTAAACATCTTTGAGAACATCGCTGAAGCTGTACATAGTGACTTTGTAGTTCATGCAGCTTATTTGGATCTGGCCAAGGTCTTTGACACTAAACCTTATGCTGGGATTGTAAATGAGCTTAAAGGCCTTAACATAGACCTGTATAATGCAAGATGAATAGCAAACTGGATGACAGTTAGAACCATTTTCAGTGCTGAGTAGTAGGCCTCCTTCTATAATGCACCTACCTCTCAGATCTCCAAACCACTAACACAAACATATGGCTAACTAAATTTGCTAATGTCTGCAATATGGGTATTCATACGTTCATAGGTTCACAGGGTGTATACTAGGCTAATGACCACTAGGACCATTTTAAGCTACTCATGCAACACAAATGTGTCCCACAAATTTAATTTATATAGGGGAGTGATTTATTGACTGCCTCTGTCCATCAGATTCATAGGAGCCAAAACAGGGGTGAATATCTGATTTCCCATCCATCAGTCCAAATTGCACTTAAAAAGGGATAGAGAGGAATTCTGCTACACACAGATGGAGACCCTATTCCAGAGAATGGAAATGCTCTGAGAAATACAGCTGTTTCTCCAAGATGTCCTACTTATGTTGTAAAAAATTTAATTATCTAGTAGTTCTGATAATGTTTGTTTTGCAGATATACAAAAGATTCATCAAAACAGGTCCAGGGATGCCTTGTATTCCAGGCAAATATCACCTGTCAGAAGTCTGTATGATACCGAGGTAAGAGACAGGGCTTTGAGGTAATTAGTGTAGGACATTATGTTATCTCTATATTCTTTCTGCAAGTAACCTTTGTGGACATTGCATTTGCTGCATGTGTCTGGTTGGGTACATACCAAAGGGGACATTATATTTATGATGGGTCTAATGAGGGCAGACTACAGTGATATGATGACCTCTCTGGACCTAGATGCTATTCCCTTGCTTATAAGTTGAGAAACATAGAAGGATTTTCTTACTACCTTGGACAAATGTTGGTTAAAGGCTAGGTTAGTATTTACATGATTTCCCAGATCCCTGATGAGTGATGCAACTTTTAAAGATGTTTTATTGATGACCTAGTTACCCAGGAGTGGCAAACCACCCAAAAGGTACTCAAATGCATTTCTTGGTACTTAGTTTTAAGCCATATCTTTGGCACCAAGTACCTGCCTGTATTAGACCTTCCTGATGGGTATTCTCATCTTGTGGGGATTCATTGACTGCTCCCAATTTGCAATTATCTATGTAGTTTGTTAGACAGAAGTCTTTGACATTGGCTTTGAAAGCCAGGAAGTAGATGCCAAATAAAAGTGGACCTAGCACAGAGCCCTGGGGGACTCCATTGGTGACTGACCTCTTTGTGGAGGTGGCCTCACTGTTTCTAACATCTTGCATCCTATCAATGAGCCAGCTAACTATCCAGCTTACTATAAAGGGATTTATATCTAGTTCCTTAAGTTTGTTGACAATGCCCGAGTAGGGTATTGTTTCAAACTGCTTTACCTAGGTAGACAATAATCATCGTTTTTTCTTCACTAATTGCCTTAGTGACCTTTTCAAAGAAGTCCAGCAGATTCAGTAAGCATGACCTTCCTTTGACAAAGCCAAACTGGGATGGATCCAGTATCTGAAGGTCTCCTATGTCCTTGTCGATAATTTCCATGATAATTCTCTCCATGACTTTGCAAATAAGACTAGTCAGACTAATGGGTCTGTAGTTTCTAGAATTTGTTGAAGGTCCCCTGTTATGATGGGGATGACCGTTGCAGTCCTTCAATCATGTGGTACAAAGCATAGCTAAATAACGACTCCAGGGGTTCTGATAAGTTGTATTTTAGACTATTCAGGAGACATTCTGGGATGTTATCGGGGCCCATTGAAGCTGTGGTCTTGGTTTTACTGAGTACAGCCAGTATATGTTCCCAAGTTATACTTGGAAGTTTTATGTTTGAGGTTTTTTGGGGGTGATGGTTGGGTGTGTATGTGGGGCGGGGGTAAATCTGGAGCTGAATTTGTCACAAACAGGTTTGCTATATCATCAGAATTGGTAAATGTGACAACATTAATCACCAGTTCATCACATTGCTGTGTGCTGCCCTTGATGTTTCTGACATAGCTGTAGAAGGCCTCATGGTTAACTTTTACTTCAGAGGCTATCTTAACCTCAGTGTTAGCTTTGCTTAACCTAATTAGCCTGCAACTTTTCTTGACCTAATTAGCCTGCATAGTTGCATATTTATTTTGATGAGAGAATTTTTATCTTTATGGGAATTACCCTTTCTGTTTTTTTGCCACAATGTTTTTTTTTTCATTGTTTATCCTGTTTAATTTGGGATGCCACTAGGGCAGTTTGTTTCTGGGGCTAGTCCTACGCTTACTTCTGGTAGCTATAGCAGCTCCTGTGCAGCAATGGTTGTACAGAGTTTCTTAGAACAATTCACCATAGGCTGCTGTGTTCTTGGGGTTTCCAGGGGCATTGGATTTTGACAAACCATCACATAATAAAAGGTAATTTGCCTTGTAATAGTTACTAACTGTTACTGGTTTTAATGAGATTATGGAGTTGATTTTGATTTCAAAGGAGAAAGCTTTATAATCAGATTTCACCAGAGAGAATGAGACATGGGGGGTGCAGCTTTCTCCCATATTTGTGAGCACAAAGTCCAGTATGTTGGAGCCTGTAGTGGGCATATTCAGTATTTGATCAATTTATTTATTTTTTATTTATTTATTAAACATCTGTTTACTGGGAAAGTCCAACTTGAAACAAAGCCAATTTTCAGCAGAGGCCCAGGGAGAAACACTCCAGATGCATGTCTTTGAAACATGGGATGAAACTGAAGCACCCAGACGAAACCCACACGAATGTAGGGAGGACATGCAGCTTCCACACAGAAGGCACTCCAGCCAAGAACTGAACCAGAAAACCTCTTGCTCTGAGGCGGCAATGCTACCATTGCACCACTGCACCATCCAAAGGTGTTTTTATTTACAAAGTCCAGGAATCTCTGTGCCTGTAGGTTTTATACCATGTAGGATTCACAATCTATAGAGGGATAATTGAAGTCTGCCATGAGTAGGGTGTTAGGTTGGATGGTAAGTGTCTCCAGTAGGTCCAAGTATGAATTGTGAGCTTCTTATCACATGGAGAGTGACTTATAGACAGCTAGGATATGCTATGGGATTCTATCTGTGGTGATTTGCACATGGAGGAACTCCAGCCTGCTATCCTATTTGACCACCCTAGAGGAATGCTTGTTACTGATGCATATTGAAGCTCCTCCATCTTTAGCTCTTGTCTGTGCTGCTACTGGTCTAAAAGGCTGAAAGGCACTGAAGCTTTACACTGACGGGATACTCTCTGACACTTTAAACCACGTCTCTGTAATCTATATTCTTGAGTGTGAGGAGGGCTTGGAGGGAGTGTAGTTTTTATTTATGCTCCAGGTACTGAGCAGTAATACCATGAGGTTTAGTTTAGTAGATATTGTTATATCAGTAAGTCCCAATCTGGCATTGCCTGAAAAGGCAATCCCATTGTCATTCACACAGCATATAATGTAATGTTATCACAGTAAAGGCTAAACCATACATATCAGTGGTGCACACAGCATATAATGTAATGTTATCACAGTAAAGGCTAAACCATACATATCAGTGGTGCACACATCATATAATGTTATGTTATCACAGTAAAGGCTAAACCATACATATCAGTGGTGCACACAGCATATAATGTAATGTTATCACAGTAAAGGCTAAACCATACATATCAGTGGTGCACACAGCATATAATGTTATGTTATCACAGTAAAGGCTAAACCATGCATATCAGTGGTGCACACAGCATATAATGTTATGTTATCACAGTAAAGGCTAAAGCATACATATCAGTGGTGCACACAGCATATAATGTAATGTTATCACAGTAAAGGCTAAACCATACATATCAGTGGTGCACACAGCATATAATGTTATGTTATCACAGTAAAGGCTAAACCATGCATATCAGTGGTGCACACAGCATATAATGTTATGTTATCACAGTAAAGGCTAAACCATGCATATCAGTGGTGCACACAGCATATAATGTAATGTTATCACAGTAAAGGCTAAACCATACATATCAGTGGTGCACACAGCATATAATGTAATGTTATCACAGTAAAGGCTAAACCATACATATCAGTGGTGCACACAGCATATAATGTAATGTTATCACAGTAAAGGCTAAACCATACATATCAGTGGTGCACACAGCATATAATGTAATGTTATCACAGTAAAGGCTAAACCATACATATCAGTGGTGCACACAGCATATAATGTAATGTTATCACAGTAAAGGCTAAACCATACATATCAGTGGTGCACACAGCATATAATGTAATGTTATCACAGTAAATCTAAGCCATACATATCAGTGGTGCACACAGCATATAATGTAATGTTATCACAGTAAAGGCTAAGCCATACATATCAGTGGTGCACACAGCATATAATGTTATGTTATCACAGTAAAGGCTAAACCATACATATCAGTGGTGCACACAGCATATAATGTTATGTTATCACAGTAAAGGCTAAACCATACATATCAGTGGTGCACACAGCATATAATGTAATGTTATCACAGTAAAGGCTAAACCATACATATCAGTGGTGCACACAGCATATAATGTAATGTTATCACAGTAAAGGCTAAACCATACATATCAGTGGTGCACACAGCATATAATGTAATGTTATCACAGTAAAGGCTAAGCCATACATATCAGTGGTGCACACAGCATATAATGTAATGTTATCACAGTAAAGGCTAAACCATACATATCAGTGGTGCACACAGCATATAATGTTATGTTATCACAGTAAAGGCTAAACCATACATATCAGTGGTGCACACAGCATATAATGTAATGTTATCACAGTAAAGGCTAAACCATACATATCAGTGGTGCACACAGCATATAATGTAATGTTATCACAGTAAAGGCTAAACCATACATATCAGTGGTGCACACAGCATATAATGTTATGTTATCACAGTAAAGGCTAAACCATACATATCAGTGGTGCACACAGCATATAATGTAATGTTATCACAGTAAAGGCTAAACCATACATATCAGTGGTGCACACAGCATATAATGTAATGTTATCACAGTAAAGGCTAAACCATACATATCAGTGGTGCACACAGCATATAATGTAATGTTATCACAGTAAAGGCTAAACCATACATATCAGTGGTGCACACAGCATATAATGTTATGTTATCACAGTAAAGGCTAAACCATACATATCAGTGGTGCACACAGCATATAATGTTATGTTATCACAGTAAAGGCTAAACCATACATATCAGTGGTGCACACAGCATATAATGTAATGTTATCACAGTAAAGGCTAAACCATACATATCAGTGGTGCACACAGCATATAACGTAATGTTATCACAGTAAAGGCTAAACCATACATATCAGTGGTGCACACAGCATATAATGTTATGTTATCACAGTAAAGGCTAAACCATACATATCAGTGGTGCACACAGCATATAATGTAATGTTATCACAGTAAAGGCTAAACCATACATATCAGTGGTGCACACAGCATATAATGTAATGTTATCACAGTAAAGGCTAAACCATACATATCAGTGGTGCACACAGCATATAATGTAATGTTATCACAGTAAAGGCTAAACCATGCATATCAGTGGTGCACACAGCATATAATGTAATGTTATCAAAGTAAAGGCTAAACCCTACATATCAGTGGTGCACACAGCATATAATGTAATGTTATCACAGTAAAGGCTAAACCCTACATATCAGTGGTGCACACAGCATATAATGTAATGTTATCACAGTAAAGGCTAAACCCTACATATCAGTGGTGCACACAGCATATAATGTAATGTTATCACAGTAAAGGCTAAACCATGCATATCAGTGGTGCACACAGCATATAATGTAATGTTATCACAGTAAAGGCTAAACCATACATATCAGTGGTGCACACAGCATATAATGTAATGTTATCACAGTAAAGGCTAAACCATACATATCAGTGGTGCACACAGCATATAATGTAATGTTATCATAGTAAAGGCTAAACCATACATATCAGTGGTGCACACAGCATATAATGTAATGTTATCACAGTAAAGGCTAAACCATACATATCAGTGGTGCACACAGCATATAATGTAATGTTATCACAGTAAAGGCTAAACCATACATATCAGTGGTGCACACAGCATATAATGTTATGTTATCACAGTAAAGGCTAAACCATACATATCAGTGGTGCACACAGCATATAATGTTATGTTATCACAGTAAAGGCTAAACCATACATATTAGTGGTGCACACAGCATATAATGTAATGTTATCACAGTAGTAAACCATACATATCAGTGGTGCACACAGCATATAATGTTATGTTATCACAGTAAAGGCTAAACCATACATATTAGTGGTGCACACAGCATATAATGTTATGTTATCACAGTAAAGGCTAAACCATGCATATCAGTGGTGCACACAGCATATAATGTAATGTTATCACAGTAAAGGCTAAACCATACATATCAGTGGTGCACACAGCATATAATGTTATGTTATCACAGTAAAGGCTAAACCATACATATCAGTGGTGCACACAGCATATAATGTAATGTTATCATAGTAAAGGCTAAACCATACATATCAGTGGTGCACACAGCATATAATGTAATGTTATCACGGTAAAGGCTAAACCATACATATCAGTGGTGCACACAGCATATAATGTTATGTTATCACAGTAAAGGCTAAACTATACATATCAGTGGTGCACACAGCATATAATGTAATGTTATCACAGTAAAGGCTAAACCATACATATCAGTGGTGCACACAGCATATAATGTTAT
Source organism: Protopterus annectens (assembly GCF_019279795.1). Classification (NCBI taxonomy): domain Eukaryota; kingdom Metazoa; phylum Chordata; order Ceratodontiformes; family Protopteridae; genus Protopterus; species Protopterus annectens. The sequence goes on from NC_056726.1 coordinate 569,802,013, forward strand.
GTTATCACAGTAAAGGCTAAACCATACATATCAGTGGTGCACACAGCATATAATGTAATGTTATCACAGTAAAGGCTAAACCATACATATCAGTGGTGCACACAGCATATAATGTTATGTTATCACAGTAAAGGCTAAACTATACATATCAGTGGTGCACACAGCATATAATGTAATGTTATCACAGTAAAGGCTAAACCATACATATCAGTGGTGCACACAGCATATAATGTAATGTTATCACAGTAAAGGCTAAACCATGCATATCAGTGGTGCACACAGCATATAATGTAATGTTATCACAGTAAAGGCTAAGCCATACATATCAGTGGTGCACACAGCATATAATGTTATGTTATCACAGTAAAGGCTAAACCATACATATCAGTGGTGCACACAGCATATAATGTAATGTTATCACAGTAAAGGCTAAACCATACATATCAGTGGTGCACACAGCATATAATGTTATGTTATCACAGTAAAGGCTAAACCATACATATCAGTGGTGCACACAGCATATAATGTTATGTTATCACAGTAAAGGCTAAACCATACATATCAGTGGTGCACACAGCATATAATGTAATGTTATCACAGTAAAGGCTAAACCATACATATTAGTGGTGCACACAGCATATAATGTTATGTTATCACAGTAAAGGCTAAACCATACATATCAGTGGTGCACACAGCATATAATGTAATGTTATCACAGTAAAGGCTAAACCATACATATCAGTGGTGCACACAGCATATAATGTAATGTTATCACAGTAAAGGCTAAACCATACATATCAGTGGTGCACACAGCATATAATGTAATGTTATCATAGTAAAGGCTAAACCATGCATATCAGTGGTGCACACAGCATATAATGTAATGTTATCACAGTAAAGGCTAAACCATGCATATCAGTGGTGCACACAGCATATAATGTAATGTTATCACAGTAAAGGCTAAACCATGCATATCAGTGGTGCACACAGCATATAATGTAATGTTATCACAGTAAAGGCTAAACCATGCATATCAGTGGTGCACACAGCATATAATGTAATGTTATCAAAGTAAAGGCTAAACCCTACATATCAGTGGTGCACACAGCATATAATGTAATGTTATCACAGTAAAGGCTAAACCATACATATCAGTGGTGCACACAGCATATAATGTAATGTTATCACAGTAAAGGCTAAACCATACATATCAGTGGTGCACACAGCATATAATGTAATGTTATCACAGTAAAGGCTAAACTATACATATCAGTGGTGCACACAGCATATAATGTAATGTTATCACAGTAAAGGCTAAGCCATACATATCAGTGGTGCACACAGCATATAATGTAATGTTATCACAGTAAAGGCTAAACCATACATATCAGTGGTGCACACAGCATATAATGTTATGTTATCACAGTAAAGGCTAAACCATACATATCAGTGGTGCACACAGCATAAAATATTATGTTATCACAGTAAAGGCTAAACCATACATATCAGTGGTGCACACAGCATATAATGTAATGTTATCACAGTAAAGGCTAAACCATACATATCAGTGGTGCACACAGCATATAATGTAATGTTATCACAGTAAAGGCTAAACCATACATATCAGTGGTGCACACAGCATATAATGTAATGTTATCACAGTAAAGGCTAAACCATACATATCAGTGGTGCACACAGCATATAATGTAATGTTATCACAGTAAAGGCTAAACCATACATATCAGTGGTGCACACAGCATATAATGTAATGTTATCACAGTAAAGGCTAAACCATACATATCAGTGGTGCACACAGCATATAATGTAATGTTATCACAGTAAAGGCTAAACCATACATATCAGTGGTGCACACAGCATATAATGTAATGTTATCACAGTAAAGGCTAAACCATACATATCAGTGGTGCACACAGCATATAATGTAATGTTATCACAGTAAAGGCTAAACCATACATATCAGTGGTGCACACAGCATATAATGTTATGTTATCACAGTAAAGGCTAAACCATGCATATCAGTGGTGCACACAGCATATAATGTTATGTTATCACAGTAAAGGCTAAACCATACATATCAGTGGTGCACACAGCATATAATGTTATGTTATCACAGTAAAGGCTAAACCATACATATCAGTGGTGCACACAGCATATAATGTAATGTTATCACAGTAAAGGCTAAACCATACATATCAGTGGTGCACACAGCATATAATGTAATGTTATCACAGTAAAGGCTAAACCATGCATATCAGTGGTGCACACAGCATATAATGTAATGTTATCACAGTAAAGGCTAAACCATACATATCAGTGGTGCACACAGCATATAATGTTATGTTATCACAGTAAAGGCTAAACCATACATATCAGTGGTGCACACAGCATATAATGTTATGTTATCACAGTAAAGGCTAAACCATACATATCAGTGGTGCACACAGCATATAATGTAATGTTATCACAGTAAAGGCTAAACCATACATATCAGTGGTGCACACAGCATATAATGTAATGTTATCACAGTAAAGGCTAAACCATGCATATCAGTGGTGCACACAGCATATAATGTAATGTTATCACAGTAAAGGCTAAACCATGCATATCAGTGGTGCACACAGCATATAATGTAATGTTATCACAGTAAAGGCTAAACCATACATATCAGTGGTGCACACAGCATATAATGTAATGTTATCACAGTAAAGGCTAAACCATACATATCAGTGGTGCACACAGCATATAATGTTATGTTATCACAGTAAAGGCTAAACCATACATATCAGTGGTGCACACAGCATAAAATGTTATGTTATCACAGTAAAGGCTAAACCATACATATCAGTGGTGCACACAGCATATAATGTAATGTTATCACAGTAAAGGCTAAACCATACATATCAGTGGTGCACACAGCATATAATGTAATGTTATCACAGTAAAGGCTAAACCATACATATCAGTGGTGCACACAGCATATAATGTAATGTTATCACAGTAAAGGCTAAACCATACATATCAGTGGTGCACACAGCATATAATGTAATGTTATCACAGTAAAGGCTAAACCATACATATCAGTGGTGCACACAGCATATAATGTTATGTTATCACAGTAAAGGCTAAACCATGCATATCAGTGGTGCACACAGCATATAATGTTATGTTATCACAGTAAAGGCTAAACCATACATATCAGTGGTGCACACAGCATATAATGTTATGTTATCACAGTAAAGGCTAAACCATACATATCAGTGGTGCACACAGCATATAATGTAATGTTATCACAGTAAAGGCTAAACCATACATATCAGTGGTGCACACAGCATATAATGTAATGTTATCACAGTAAAGGCTAAACCATGCATATCAGTGGTGCACACAGCATATAATGTAATGTTATCACAGTAAAGGCTAAACCATACATATCAGTGGTGCACACAGCATATAATGTAATGTTATCACAGTAAAGGCTAAACCCTACATATCAGTGGTGCACACAGCATATAATGTAATGTTATCACAGTAAAGGCTAAACCATACATATCAGTGGTGCACACAGCATATAATGTAATGTTATCACAGTAAAGGCTAAACCATACATATCAGTGGTGCACACAGCATATAATGTAATGTTATCACAGTAAAGGCTAAACCATACATATCAGTGGTGTATTAAACTGGACTTATATTAAATGCAAAGAAGTATAGCACTGTTGCATTTAAAAAGCAAATCTTGAAAGCAGCTTACAGTTTAAATAGCATTCACTCCAGATTAATAAAGTCAGCAAAGATCTTGGCACCCTTCTCAATGACTCACTATCTTTTGACAAGCATGTGGGGTTGCTATGATGCTTATGGTCTTCAGCTCACAGACACAAGGTCTTCACCTCACAGACACAAGGTATAGGGTTTGTTTCTAAACTCTGGTCACTGTCACTGGTTATTGACTAGGCTTGTAATAGTATTCAGACTGATTGCCTAGTATTTAGTTATGAACCTACATAGCAACAGCAGTCAGGAAATCAAACCCAATTAATAAAAAAGGTATCTCATCCATGTCAAAAGAAATTATCATTCTTCTGTATTCTGTCCTGATCAGAATAGTTATAGAATACAATGCCCTTTTTGAGTAAGTATTGCTCCAAACACAAAATGCAGCTAGAAAACCCCAGAAGCTCTGAACTAAGAACAAAAAGACATTGGCCAAGACCACATTTTTTTAGAAATATGAAAAGGTGCAAAAATACAAACATAAACTCTGTTGTACATAAAGCTAAATAAAATGATTGATTAAACACTTTCATCCCAATAATATGGGAAATCATCAGAATCAGAAAGTTTACGTTTTGCATTTTTGCACCCCTATTTCTGATAAATTGGGATTTTGGTGTGCTCCTGGCCAACTTCTTTTTGTTAGGGTTTATTACAAGCTCCAAGCTAAAATGATCGCCAGACTAAAGACCATGGATACCAAGATAGGCTTGAAGTTCTATCTCTATGCTATGTATCTTTTACAGTCCTGCAAGATGATTTATGTCTATTCTGTGCTGTTAAAAAACAAACCCTCCCTTACTTCCTCCCACATCTCCAGAGAACAAATAACTGCATAAACACTGAAACTAAAGATGGGAATTTCCATCAAGAAATACGACACTCTGGAGGGACACATTTCTTACTCAGTGCTCCACCAGTATCAGGAATAATTGTCTGTTACATAAAAAAGTGATACCTTCACTTCCTTTAAGGAAAATATTGATGAATGTATGGGTGCTTGTAAATTCATTCTAGACCTGACTTGTTTCGCCCTCTTGGGGGCAGGAGGTGCCTTACATGGGTGATAATGGCCCATGGGCTGAATCTGTGATGCTATGAAAAAAATCAGTGACATGCAGCTTAGCAGGCATTAACATCACACAATAAAGGTTTATAAACAAAAATTGTGTGCTCTGCAAAACAATCATTTAGTCACTAAATTAAATGAAATCATTTATCTTTAAGTTAGTATAGCAAAATATGTCTCTTTCACCAATCGTTGTGCTAGGTCTTGGGGAGAAACTTGTTTGGTTCCTAAACTAATAACAGAAGTAAAATGTTTTGTTTGAGTTTGTCTACACATTATATTGCTAAATAGGATGAACATATATAAATTACCCTATCAACAGTGCTTTAGATATTAGTAAAAGGCATGCAAATAACATTATTCCATGTGGACTATAACAAAAAGGATCCAAAATCAGCATGTTCATTTGCCCAGCATGCATGAAATGTCATGGGCTTGAAATACTTTGTATGTATAATCAATAAAAGCAGAGGTAGCCCTCCCCCCCCAAAAAATACAAAAATAATTAAATTGGAAACAAGCAGTCATATTTAAAGCACAGTCCTCAACTGATTTGCTTTAAAAGACTTCAGGGAAGGTCCAAACAAAATTTGTTAAAGAGCAGATGTACATTCAAAAAACACATACATGTTATTTTATTAGCAAAGTTACATTAGTGCTGTATAAACTCTACTGGGACAGATGTTGAATCAGTTCCTCTGTGATATTTCTTATTCATAAATTGAAGGTTTTAACTCCCCTATGAAGACATATAGCTGTACTGCAAGACTTTACCTTGGTCCAATAAGCATTAATATCTAAGAAACCTGAACTTATATGAACGTACAATGCTTGCATATGTAACAAATAAAGCAGTTAGTTGCTTACTAGTCTCCTTAACAAGCCAAAATCTCAATAATGCTTGCTTAACATTCTGCATTTACTAAACTATCAAGCCACAGGTGTAAATATGGCTTCACTTAGGAGAGTGCCCAGCATTCAACTTTAGGAAATCACAATTCATTGAGTTCAGATCATTACAATCCTTACCGAATGAAAAATGTTAAAGTAGCTATATTGTGCAGGGGCAACCCCCCCCCCCCAAACCCCCATCCCAAAACATATTATCAGTGTGGTTGCTACAACACTAAATAAGAAGTTCCAAAAACAAAAGGAATCACTGCACATACTTAGAAACTGTAACAGCGGTTATTTTTAATGGAAAACACTGATCAGGGAGTTCAATATCAGAGAACTAAACTCAACTGCAAGGAACCTTTTTTATGTTACAGTCCATTAGTTATAGGATAACCTAAGGTCTAGCTAATCCTTTACTCCTAAAGTCAACATGGATATTTTCTAAATCTTAGAAAGAGCTGCCAGCATTTGCACTCGGCAAAAAATAGAAAGAATACAAAACCTCACTCGGTGAAACATGAAGAGTGACCTATAACTTTAGAAAGACTAAAACAAGGACAAGCCACTTCAACAGAAATGTTGGTTATCTGCATCAAAACAACAATCCAGGAAGCATACACGGAGACAAGCATTTGACCTGAAGAGGGCATCAAAGCACCCTTAGCTAGAGTAGTGGACACTTAATTGGCTGAGGACAACAAAGAAAGTCTTGGGCATTTACTCAACAGCAACCTTCGACATCTTTGTCAGAACTCATAAAGCACTACAAGCAATGAATGCATAATGTTTTAAAGGCAAATCTTTGCAAATATTTCTGAAAACAGTCAAGCAGAGATTACTCAGTCAGTGGGGTATTTGTAGAACCTACACAAAAAACTGAAGGAAATTGTTAATCTTAGTGGCACCTTAATCTAGGATAACATTTATTTCATTATTATCACATTATGGCTCCTGACGTCCATCTTGTAATTAAACCAGTCTGTTACAATGTCTGGCATACTAAATGTCAGGCTTGATTTAAATTTGCTATGAAGAAAAGGATAGGAATGTGCTAAATATCTATGAAATCTTGTTTATTTCAGACTATTAGTGTTATGCAAGTAATAACATGTGCTAGGCTGGTATTATTGAACAACAGAAGACGGCTCAGATGCATTCTAAGGCCCCTTGTCATAAAAGTTGGACCTCACCTGACTGCAGCAAGAATACCTGGGATAGAGCAATATCGGCCTATACAGGATAGTATTACAATAAGAATATGTTCTATCTATTATAGTTTATATTTCATTTTTAATTGTTAAATTATTACTAAATTTGCAAAAGATGCGCTTAGTGTTAAATGGTCTCCAACTGCCTTTTGACAATAGAGGCATTATAACTAAGGATAATTTCTATGGTTTTTGATTACATGAAGTGCTAATTTCAAACCACAGCAAATAATATGAATATTTATGTTTCTACAAAGTGCTGCATTGATGATGTTCTGGGTATTCTTTCATGCTGATAGACAAAAAAGCTTATAGGTACAAAATTGTCAGTCCTCTAAAATGTGCTATTATTGTGAAAGGAACCACATGCTTAGCTGGGTCAAAGTTAATGATGCAGATTGATTACAATCTTGAACAGTGAAAATGTGGTAGAGTTATTTTAGTATTGTTTTTCAGAGAGAGAGAGAGAGAGAGAGCATGTGTGTGTGTGTGTGTGTGTGTGTGTGTGTGTGTGTGTGTGTGTGTGTGTGTGTGTGTGTGTAAACTGCCTGCTGCCTTATTTATATATGGCTCCCTATTAAAATGTTGACACTTGAAAACCCAGGAAAACAGTGACTCTCAAAGATCACTCTTCTCCTTTAAAATTTTTTTTTGCTGGGGGTAAGTCCCTCTGCACCACCCATTGTGGGGGGGCAAGGCCTCCACACCGCCTCTGCTTATACCCCTGTGCTTATATATACCAACTCTGAGATCACCATGCCTCAGAGAAAAGTGAATATTCCAAGAAATGGCCATCTCAGACTTAACATATGTAAGTCCATCTTTCAGCCATTCGGTCTCCGTGTTTTGGGACTTTGTCTAGCTGGTCCTAACATTTCATATGGTTCCCTTTATATACACAGAATATTTCAGTTCTGTAGTTCAGACCTCATTGTCATCTTCCTGTACTGTTCGCTGCAAAAACTGCTATTTGATCTTCAGACAGTATTTTATGTAAGTCTGAAGTACAGTTCTTCCAAAATCTGTTTTAGCAAGAGTCTTTCAACATCTTTAATAAATGTCCAGGCCTTGTGCTATTGAAAAAAAACATACTTTGTGCCATTGTAGTCAGGAAAACTTCAAAAAATACACATAAAATGCAAAGCACTGCCATACATATACATATATATATATATATATATGTATGCATACACACACACGCACATACACGTGGATATATATATATATATATATATATATATATATATATATATATATATATATATGTATATATATATATACAGTATCTATCTATCTATCTATATATATATATATATATATAGAGAGAGAGAGAGAGAGAGAGATGATTGTCTCATGAAACATTGAATGCTCAAAAAGCAAATAAAAAGAGAACTTATTTTAGAATGAATCTAAAATGATTGAAAAACCATAAAAAAATCAAAAGTAATTTTTTTTCGGGGAGACCCTGCACCCCCACACCCCTACTAATTATATATACCCACTCCAAGATCGCACAACAGCAAGATAAGGACAAATTTACTGACTCTTTTACAAGACAATATTGCACAAAAAGCAGCTGGCTGAAACACCATTAAATAGAGCATTCACTTTTCTGAGAATTTGCACTTATTTACATCAGCAAAAAGCAGTCACTGTTGCAAGCATGCATTCTTTTGACCTGCAACCATGTATGAGAGAAAAAAAAATATATATATATATATATATATATATATATATATATATATATATATATATATATACATACATACACACACACAGTGCTGCATCAGTAAGACCAAAGCAAACCTTGACCATAAAAAACACAGTAAGAAGGAAATGGCACTGTTGTGATCTGTCTTCAAAATAAAGAGGTAGCTGTTACTGGTAACATGTAGCATTAGTAATCAGCGGTAATGATATAGTTACATTTTATATTTGTTTTTTCATTGTTGGCGGTTCCTTCTTGCAGACTGAAAAATGGTATTCTTTTATTTATTTTTTTCTTTTTGAACAAGGAATTAGTGCCATATGCTGGTTCATAATTACTTTTTAGGCATCAGTCTAGGAGATGCTTTAAGAGTCTTGTCCAAATTCCCAATTACCCTAAATCACTGTCTGGTTAAGTGACTTGCTTAAGGTCACAGTAAACAAATGAAGGTGAAAAGATTCAAACTCTGTACCCTTGGCACAGGAAGCAACCCATTAACATGCCAGATCTTCAGTCATCTGGGCAAACTGCCAGACATAGCCTCTATCATTTTTCAGCAGGTTCAATCCATTTATTAAAACATCCCATTTGTAAGTGCCATTAGAAATTTTTACCTGGGAAACAAAAGTAAGGATAAACAATGATACAGACAATTTAGTATAGCCAGTCAACATGCATGTATTTGGAAGTTGTGAAACTGTTTCTTTGAGCTCAACACTTGTTCAGAACTCGTTGTAAGCACTAAATAAGCTAAAAATTACTACAGCACTCAACTTTCCTCACTTGTGAAGAGGAAAACAGATTTTAGTACTTAATAAATTAAGCACCTATCCGGGCATGCCTAAGGGTCAGCTCCAGGTGTTTTCTCCTGTCTACCTGATGAATCTGGGCATCTTGGGGCAATGCATCAATTGCCTCATATACACCGACAACCCCCTCCTCCTACCACCCAACACTACAACCTGTGAGAGATGCACTTACATAGCCAAACTGGAAGCAAATCTCTCCTCACCCAAGACTGGATAGACAGTCAAGAGGAGAAGGTAAACACTTGCACCACACCACACTCATCACATAGTCCCTCAAAACCAACACCACCAAAACACACACATAGCAACACAAAACACGCACCTACATTCACAGAGACTCTCAATAAAAATCTGCTCTAGCAACAGAGACCTCCAAAGCAGAAACGCATGCAACCTCCACCCCCCGCAGCACAAACCAAATGATACATAGCCCACAAACTCAGTGTGCCACTCAACCACAGACCATAAGGCATAACAACATGCCCAACACTCTAGTCATAGGTGACTCTATAGTCAGGCACACTGATGTTCCACTCACCAGGCTAAACAAGGAGAAAGTTACTGTCAGCTGCCTGTCGGGTGCCAGGATCCACCACATAACGCACGCACTCAGATCACTCCGCAAGTACAAATATGACTCTGTCATTGTCCATGTTGGTGTGAATAACTTAAGATGTACCTCCCTGGACTACATGAAAAGAGACATGGAGGAGCTCTCCAATCTTGTAGCCTAGGCAGGTATGACCCTAGGCCTGAGTAGCATCCTGCCATCACCCAAAATGATTCCACAGTACAATGACAAAATGATTGACTTCAACAATTGGCTAAGCTTCTGATGTCATTCTAAGGGGATCCAGTATCTGTCTGCCTGGGATGACATGATCGACAGACCACGATGCTTTGCCAGAGATGGCCTGGACCTGTCGACCTTGGGATTCTGGATACTGGTTAAGACTCTTGACACCCCTAAAGTGCCTTTTTTAGGCAAGGTTCAAATGACAGATTCACCACCGTAACAGGTACAAGCAAGTAAAATCTGAGGGTAATGCTACTCAATGCTAGAAGTCTAAAGCTCAAAATGCTTTCACTCGAGGCACTCCTTAAAATGGAGAACATCGACATCTCTGCAATGACAGAGACCTGTTTCAAGGTTCTGGAGAGCACCCCTGCATTACCAGGCTGTAATTCATACCACACCTTTCGGCCATCTAACCTGGACTGAAACACTAAAGGTGGAGGCGTGTCCATATTCATTAAGGATAGCCACACCTCCAGGCTAGTTGCTCAGCATAATGCATCTGAGATTATCCAAGTGCAACTAACTCTGGGCAAGACCGCAATCCAAATTGTAGCTTGCTACAGATCCCCCACCATGCCCCAGGATTCCCACTCCTCACTTCTTAATACACTGGAAAATATTAGAGTACACCCATCACCCTAATAATGGGCGATTTCAACTACCCCAACATTAACTGGGAAAACTACTTATGTACCAACTCTTTTGCACAATGTTTTCTGGAATTTATAAATTCCAATGCCTTGGATCAACTTATCCACACCCCCACCAGGGGCAGCAATATCCTAGACCTGGTCACTACCAACATGGGCAATCAGTGTTCCACAGCAGAGGTCAATTCCTCATTGGTTAGATTCGACCACAAGCTAATCAGCCTAGAAATCCACATCCCCCCGCCCCCCATTAGGGAAACCACTGTAAAATTTCTCCAAAGCCAACTTCACGCTTCTTAAGACACAAGTGGAAAACTTCACGACATCCATGCAGATGGACAATAGAAGTATGACTGCTGAATCCTACACAAATGCACTTTATAAGCACTTACATGAGTGCATGGGTCATGCTATCCCTAACAGAACCAAGATGCTATCCTCCAAAAAAAGGAAGCCAATCTGGTGGTCTCCTGCCATAAACAAACTCTACAACAGAAGAAAGAAACTGTTACAAAAAAGAGTAAAATCCCATGACTGAAAGAACTCCCTGGTCAGCCTCAGTAAGAAGCTGAGATCCTTCATAAAATCCTCCAAAGCAAATTATGAAAACAAAATCTCCACTGATTCTAAAGACAAACACTAAGCATTCTATAGCTATGTTAAGAATCTCAATGGCAACACTCATATCTGCTCTGACTTACAGCACAATGGCACTAAATATACAGAACCAATTGATATTGCCAGCATCCTGGCAGATAGGTTCAGTGCTAATGTTACCCCCCCACCCCCTAAAGTTCTCTATACTGGAAGAATGCAAAGTTCCTGTAATCACAGCTCACAGGTAAAAACCACACTCTCCAAAGCCAAGAGCACAGCATCCATGGGACCTGACAACATCCCAGGCTGTGTTCTACATGAACTATAGAATGAACTGGCACTCCACCTAAGCACCATGTCCAATCATAGCCTCACCTCAGGCTTTGTGCCCACTGAATGGTGCACAGCGATGGTTAACCAACTCTACAAAGAGCGAGCCACCACGGACCCCGGGAACTGCTGCCCCATTAGCCTAACAAGCCTGGTCTGCAAAGCCATGGAATGTATCATAATGGAATTTATAAACAAAGACATTGGTAATCTCCAAACTCTGGACCCCACCCAGTTCTGGTTTGTAAAAGGCAGATCATGTTTCCTAAACCTGATTGACTTCTTTGAAGCAGTCACCAAAGCCGTAGATGAGGGTAAGGTGGTTCACACAGCCTATCTAGATCTCGGCAAGGCTTTTGACACCATCCCTCACTCTGGAATTATAGATAAACTCACTAAACTAGGTATAAATCCCTATGTCACAAGATGGTTGCCAAATGGCTCACTGACAGAACCCACACAGTGAAAGTAGCAGACTCCAAATTCAACTTCAGAGCAGTGACAAGTGGAGTACCACAGGGTTCAGTCCTGGGTCCTCTCCTGTTTGGTATCTACTTTTCTGAAGTACAGGCTAACACAGAATGTCTTTGGCAAATGAAGTTCACAGATGACTGCAAACTAGGAGCCATAATTGAAACTCCTAACAATGTAGACATCCTACAAAAGGGTCTCACTGAGACAGATGCCTGTTGTCAAAGCCATGGCCTCAAGCTCAATGCCAAAAAGGGTATTGTCACCCCCTTTGGTAAAAACTCTGTACCCATGAGCTACCACATAGGTGGTAGTCTACTTAACATCAAAAGTGTGATAGAGACATTGGGACACAGGTGGACAGTAGTCTATCCTTTGATAATCACATTACCACAGTAGTCAGAAAACCCTTCTGCGTGGCACACCTCATCACAAAAGGTTTCTCATCCATGAAAAAAAGAGGTAATTCTTCCCCTCTACTCATCACTCATTAGACCCATTATAGAGTAAAACACCCCTTTTGGTATGTACCTCACAAGACATCTACAACAACTGGAAAGGCCACAGAAATACCTCACAAAGAGGATTACTGGCCTCAAGCAGACCATCTCAAAAAACTCCAGCTTTAATCCGTCACATATCACCTACTCAAAGGTGATCTCTGCCTAACATACAAAGCTATGTCAAACCCAGAGCTGTTGGACATGCTCCACTTAAAGATATCCCAATCCCTCTGAGCTACATGCTCTAGGGACCTAAACCTTGTCACCACAATAAACAGAACATGCTGAACGGATAGATTCCTATCCCAGAGACTTCCCATACTCTGGAACAAACTACCTGTCTATATCAAGTAAAGCTCCTCATTAGCACGCTTCAAGAAAAATCTTGATGATTGTATGGGAAGTAGGAAATTCATCCCAGGGATCACCTCTGTGGCTCTGCTCGACAGGGGCACAGGAAAATAATTTTCTTGGGTGGTGAAAGCCAGGGCTTTCTGGCTAGGCTAGTATAGGCCCTAGGGCCGATAGCCTAGTAACTACCTATGAACCTATGAACTATGAACCTGTGGAATATGAAGAGAAAGTCCGTGTAGATAACACTATGCAATTATATTATTTAAAGTACAATATGAGTTTCATCATTTTATGTAGTCAGTATTTTTGCTAAAGCCACTAACATTAAACAAACCTCTAGGATTAAACAAAAGCTGTCATTTGGATGAGACATTAAACTGAAGTCCCATCTGCTTCAGTTGGAAGTAGCTCAGGTGGATAAACACGATCCCATGGCACTTATTGAAACAGTACAGGAAGTTACGTGGTGTCCTGGCCAAATTCCCCTTAGAAGTAAAAATGCCACTTTCTGTCACCCCTGAAAAGAGGCTACTAACCTAATGGGACTAACACAGACAATATAAGATAAAGTAAAAAAAGCATATTTAGGTAATGAGGACAGAAATAAGAATAAGTAGCATGTTTTAACTGTTTCCTGTAATGTGTAGATCACATTTTCCTGAATCTAAAATATACATGTTACTTACAAAATGGACTCGGCAAACACAGGTGAAAAACAGCCACATATTTTATTGCTATAAACAAGAGGTTCATACTTCTTGCAATGTCCTGAATGAATCTCCATTACTTAATCAAAGTAAAAAATCTTATAATGTATACCAGGAAATTCTGTATTCTGAAAATCGAAATGACTAAAAAAAGAGTCCATTTTCTCTGACAAGCCATGATGAAATGACCACACAGTATGAAGGGGGACTTTCCCTTGCAAAAAATATTTTGATGTCATTTTGTTTTTAAGTGACTTACATTTGCTGACATCCTTTACAATGTCCTGAGTTTTGATAATCTATATTATCATACTTTTGTGTTTTCACTGACATGTGACAGGAAGAGCAGCAAACTTGCAAGATCATTTATTAATGGTCACATTGTACATCAGCTATGTTGTCCAATACTAACTGCACCTTTACTCTAGTAGCTACTTAGAAAGCAGGGTATAACAGTATTCTTCCATAAAGTATAAGGTATATATTGATAGTGCAGACACACTTCTGTACTCCCCTGAAGATCTGCCTCTTGAACTAAAATACATTTATTCACAGTGGTAAGGAAATCATTAACCGTGCTTTTAATATTGTTGTGGTTTACATATTAATGTTCATTGAAAAACATTCTATGGTGGTCAAAATGCCTAGTTCTTTTTTTTTTTTTAAAACAAGTTTATTGTTTTAACATATAAGAGAAATATCATAACAATTTTATACAAATAATTAAAAATAGGTATTATTATAATATTCAACAAAACAACTAAAGTATTTACAAAGACATCCACTACAATCAGATCAATTAATTAAACTAAAATACTGTGCTATTGAAATTAGAATTTTTTTAACAAATTTTGTAAATTATCCCATACAATAAAATGTGATGTTTTTCTAGTTGTTCTCATTCTAATTGTGCTTATTTCCATATGACACATTATATTCATAACATTTTTAAATTCATTGAACGAAGGAGGTGTATCTGAAATCCAATTTCTAGTTATTATTTTCCTAGCCACTGCTAGGATAGACCATAACAAGGGAAGCTTAATCTTTTTAACACATTGAGGTACAGGTGTGTTGAATAATATAAGAGACTTAGAAATAATGAAATTATCTGTAAAAAGAGCCTGCAAAATTCATTAATTGACTTCCAGTATTCTTTCAACTTCATACAGTCATAAAACATATGAGCCCAGTCAGCATTAATTTCTACATTACATCTCTTACATAGATTATCTTTATTATTAATTTTATTCATCATCAAAGGTGTATAAAAGATCTATGTAAAAATTTCCATGTATAAAGTCTCCAGACAATGGAAGATGTAGTTCTATAAGCAGATTCCAATATATATTGTTTATCTTGTTGAGTTGGTGGGTCCCCATTAATAGAGGTGAAATAATTCCAGTATGAATCTACATTGTAAAAAGTTTCTTGTCTGATAATTTTATGTATATATGAAAGTTTACCTTTATCAGAAACTTTATGCTGTAAATTTATTATCAAGTAATCAATCAGTTTTGGAATAGATTCTTTAACTGTTATAGACATTAGATCTATTCTATCAATGAGATGTTATCTAAAGATCTGAACCTCTAACCAGCAAGTTTCTCTTAGATCAAATTCTTGTTTTAAGAAATCTAGATTTTTAACTTTATTATCAGATATCAGCTGATACCAGTACTTTAGATTATTATCTATAGCTAAATGAGCTCCTTCAGAAGTAGATGACATAAGCATACCCTGAGTATAAATTATAGGGAATACAATAAAATTCCATTCCTTATACTTAGGGTGCATGAATATAAAGTTACGATAACTAATAATAATATTTAATGGGTAACAGACCATATGTTTAGGTGTAATAGGTGAAGTACAAAATTCCTTTAGCAACCACAACATGGAGTTATTTATAATCATATTTTTATGTGTTAAGGAGATTTTCATGAAGTGCATACTAATTAGCTCCCAATAATCTTTCCATTTTGCGACATATGACCGATCTATTAATAAAGTAATAACTTTTATAATAGAAGAGATAATATATAAATTAAAGTCTGGAAAAGAAATACCCCCTTGAGACCAGCTATTAGTATGTTTCTTTAATGCAATCCTAGGTCTATTAGGTGCCCATAAGAAATGTAACATTAGTGTATTCAGTTTCTTGATAGTTATTTTTGTAGGTGAAAGTATTATTGATTGTATTAAGTATAAAATCTTGGGGAATATTATCATTTTAATAATTGTAAGTCTCTCCTCCATAGTAAAAACATATTATTCCAGGTATTAAAAAGATTTTGTATATTAAGAAAACAGGTATTATAGTTATTATATATAATAGATTTAATATCTTTAGATAGTATTATACCTAAATAAGTTATCTGACCTGAGTTGGGTACATATTTAGTAAAATCACTAATGAGAGTATTTTTTCGTGTATATATAGGTAGTATTTTAGTTTTTCTTCATTGAATATTAAACCAGAAATACTTTTAAAATTCATCATTTTATCAAATAAAGACTGCATAGAAGAATTAGATCCTGCTGATGTAATTAGAACATCATCTGCAAAAGTTGAATTTTTGATGTTGTATTTTCTTCTATTTCAAAACCCTCTATGTCAGTACTGTTTCTAATCAAATTAGCCCAAGGCTCCATTACTAAAGTGAATAATAGTGGAGAAAGTGGACATCCTTGCTTTGTACCTTTAAGAATGGGTATTTTTTGTGAAACATATGTTCCTACCTTAATATAAGCCAGCGTTCCTTTGTATAAATGCTCAATTAAATTTACAAATGCATCAGAGAAATTTGTGCACTTCAGTAAGGTAAACAGATAGTCCCAACTTACTGAATCAAATGCTGAACCTATATCAAGACTAATAAGTGTTAAATCTTTCTTTTTCCTATTTGCAAAATCAATTAATGTTAAAGTTCTTCTTATATTATCAAAAGTATTTCTATTTACAATGAAGCCCGTCTGATCTATGTCTATAATGCCGGGATAATTGTCTTCAATCTATCAGCAAAAATACTCATAAACATTTTATAATCAACATTAAGTAATGAGATGGGTTGATATGAAGAACATCTAGTTGGATCTTTATTAGGTTTTAAAATTGGTGAAATAAATGTATATTGCCAAGATGGGGGTTATTAACTCAGTTTGGGCCAGAATAAAACCTTATGTATTAATGAATATGTAGTTTTAGAAAGGATTTTATATATCTCTGGTATAATACCATCATTACCCGGTGCTTTGTTTGATTTAAGCTTATTTATTTGTGTAATAACTTCTGTATATGAAATACTCTTGTCCAATAGTTTAATCTGTTGTTTATTAAGCTTTTATTCATGTTTGTGGTTATAAACTCCTTTATTTTATCTTTAGGTTCCATGTTAATGTTGTTATGGTTAATCTTGTGAAAGTGATTTCTAAATTCATCCAGTATTTCTGGTATACTAGAAACATTCTTCTTTTCCTTAGAGAAAAGATTTCTTTGATATGGTTTTGTTTATTCAATCTTTTTGTTTTATTTTTAAGTCTATGTAAGTATTTGGGGCTTATTGAATAAGACAAAACTTGTATTTCTCTAAAGTTATTTTAACTTTATGAGTTAAAATTTCTTTGTATTTCTCATTTAGTTTGTTTATTTCTTCAATAACTTTCTTGTCCATAATATTTTCTTTATTATTATGTTTATAAGAGTCTGGTTTACTTTGAATATCTAACAATTCCTTATCCCAAGATTTCCTTTTGTTATTATACCATCTGATACTTTGTCCATATAGATATGATTTTAAGGCATCCCAAACATAGACAATGGAGACTTCAGGAGTATTATTTATGTCTAGAAAATGTTGTACTTCTGAAAGTATATATTCTTTATAGTCTTTTAGCTGAGTTAAGTATGCTGGTATCCTTTTGATCTGAACATTATGAGTATTTTTTATCATGAATTCAAATACAATTGAGTTATGATCAGATATAGGACATGCAATGATTTTGGAATTAATTAAATCTGTTACCATCTGGTTAGAAATAAAGACCCTATCTATTTTTGAATAAGTTTTGTATCTGTTAGAAAAAAAGGTGTATGGTAATGATTTTGACTCTATCTGATGATTAATATCATTCAAATGATAAGAATTAGCAAAATCATTTAAATGTTTTGCATTAGATGTAATTCTTCTTTTCTTTATAGTGGTAGTATCACTTTCATGTAGTATACAATTAAAATCACCAGCTAAAATAATATCCCCTATAGAGAATGATATGATCTTATCAATATGATGTTTCACTGTATTAATACCAATTCCAGGTATCCAGTATACATTAATCAAAGTGTAAGTCTTCCCATTAATTTGTATTGTAACCATACAAAACATTCCTTTGTCATCCTGATAAGACTTAATGGTTTTAGGAATGGGCATACTTTTATTCCATAAAATAGCCACTCCTCTTTGTCTGAGTGTGCTCGGAGCTAACCATTTCTGCATACTTATTAGTGGCTAGTTTATCAATATCTTTTGTCAAGAGATGGGTTTCTTGCAGGAAGACTAGATTGGCCTTGTGTAGATTAATGTATCTTATTAGGCTTGCCCTTTTACACGGATTATTCAATCCATTAATGTTTAAAGAAATTCCTTTTAAAGATGTCATTTGGCATTTTTAAAACTCAAGAATCTTGTGATCGAAATAACAAATAACAAGATAAATAATGTTACATCTCCTCTTTTAGGTGTACCTTTAAATATAGCTGTATTTATTAAATCTCTTATGGGATTTTGTATAGGATTCAATTTTGTTTGTAGTGACAATGAGTGTACAAAATATATTGTGGATGTCAAAACTATATACATATAACAATGAACAAGTGAAAATAATGTAAGGATTAAACCTTGCATCCCGCCTGGAGTTGAAAACTCCAACTTAGAGCAGTATTTACTACTCAAGTTAACCCCTACCCTAAGCAGCAGTACCTCAGCTACCACCTTATCAATTTAATACTAGTTATATTTAACTGAGGTTAACAGTTTTCAATTCAATTATCTATCAAGACAAAACTACACATTTGGTAAAACAGCATCATATAAACTAAAATAAACTTTTTTTTTTTTTTTTTTTTTTAAAACTGTTCATACTATTATATAGATCTATGTAATATATAACACTTGAATTCTAATAGCATTCAAATAATCTTAATGTTAGAAATCAAGAGGAGAGAAAATTATGTTCTAACATTCATTTAAATCAAAAACTTTGGCTAATATGATTCAGACATTACATGCATTAAGATGCATCTATTTTCTGTCATGTGAATTCTATAAACAGCTTCCAAAAATCTTGAATTGTTTGTATATGAGCATTTACTTAAACTCATTATTGTCAATAGAGTAAAATATTGTATTCATAAAAATTATTATAAATCATATTGCATAGTTATGCAGATTCTCAGAAACACCTGCGTTATTACCTAAAAAAAAAAAAAAAAAAAAAAAAGCCATCACACACATAAACACAGACACACACACATACATATACACACACACACACACACACACACACACACACACACACACACACACACACACACACACACACACACATACATATACACATACACATATATACATAGATACACACACACACACATATATATATATATATATATATGATCTCACTGAGTTGTGTGTTAATAGAGCACTATCCTACTTGCTGTCCCTAGAATAAATCTGTCTGCTTTATACAAAATAATGCACAGCAAACACATATTAGTAACCAGATTTTACAATCATGCTAACCTACTGCTTTAAAATATATCACATGACATTTCTTCCAGAATAGAGTTATAAGATTATTTATGCTTGCCAATCAGATGAATTAAATGAGTTATAGTAAAGTATATGTTTGGGACACAAGTTTTAACACAGATTATTATGCTACTGTTAAGTAGATTTTCAAAAACATTTAAATAAATGTTTCATTTTCTATGCCTTCTAAAATAAGATATTTACTTGCTACAAGAAACTACATCATCCAAACTCATCATAACTGACATATTTTATGAATAGAGTATTTTTCCTGAATCTGTGGTGTGTCAGTGTGATAACCTTGTCAATGTTTATACTAACTGCTTTCAGTTTCTCTGTGAAAATTCTGTGAGTGAAGCTTCTGAGGAAACTCATGGACACTATGCATGAGACAGCCCACATCCCAGATTGTCTCCCTTAACATTTTGGCGGGAAACTTATTAAAACTTGTGGCAAACATTCATTTTGTCAATAGAGTAAAATATTGTATTCATAGAAATTATTATAAATCATATTGGATAGTTATGCAGATTCTCAGAAAAAAAGCCATCACACTCACACACACACACACATACATACACACACACACACACACACACACACACACACACACACACATATATATATATATATATGATCTCACTGAGTTGTGTGTTAGTAGAGCACTATCCTACTTGCTGTCCCTAGAATAAATCTGTCTGCTTTATACAAAATAATGCACAGCAAACACATATTGGTAACCAGATTTTACAATCATGCTAACCTACTGCTTTAAAATATATCACATGACATTTCTTCCAGAATAGAGTTATAAGATTATTTATGTTTGTCAATCAGATGAATTAAATGAGTTATAGTAAAGTATATGTTTGGAATACAAATTTTTAACACAGATTATTATGCTGCTGTTAAGTAGATTTTCAAAAACATTTAAATAAATGTTTCATTTTTATGCCTTCTAAAATAAGACATTTACTTACTACAAGAAACTACATCATTTAAACTCATTATAACTGACATATTTTATGAACAGAGTATTTTTCCTGAATCTGTGGTGTGTCAGTGTGATAACCTTGTCAATGTTTATACTAACTGCTTTCAGTTTCTCTGTGAGAATTCTGTGATTTGAAGATTCTGAGGTAATTCAAGGACATTGTGCATAAGACAGCCCACATCCCAGATTGTCTCTCTTAACATTTTGGCGGGAAACTTATTAAAAACTAGTGACAAACATTCATTTAGCAGTGTAAATGCATCTAAACATGACAGAACCTCCACAATGTATTCCACAGATCATCACAGCCACTATGCAAGTGAAATTAAACTCAAAATTACCAACAAGCAATAAAACTCAGCATTCTTCTCCCAACTCAATTTTCATACAAATCCTATTATTCACTGTGCCCACACAGTCTAAAGCATTTCTATATATTAATAAAGAAAAGAAAAAGAGAGTAGAAAATAAAAGGGAGTGAGGCAGAAATAAAAAATGTAAGAGAAAGCTGTAAGAAGTATATACATTGGAATGTTACTTACTGTTTATATTAATAGAGTTAAAAATAAAACATATTGTTTACTCTTATTTAGTTCTGATTATTATTAGTTAAAGCATGACAGATTATTTACAAACAAGCATAAGCAGTATAATCAAAAAAGTATAATTAGAAATAGCATTTGAAGAACTTATAAACTTTTACAAGAAATAAATATGTTATTATTCTATTAATGATATTTTCATTACTGTTCTCTCCCTGCCCTCCCCCACCCTTTACCCACTACATAATCTAAATAGAATGTCATTGTTTAAACAAAGAAAATAATAAAAGAAGAAGGAAAAAAAAAAGGTAAAGATAAAAAAATGCATCAAATTACTAACCTTACTTTTTTCAGAAAGAAAAACAAATCGAGTCACAGCCTGCCATTAAATCCTCAGGCATTTTGACTGGTTATGAAACAAAACATTTCTTTGCACATAGAGAATAACTTTGATTAAATCTTTTCCAAAATATTTGTGGCTTTCTGGAAATGCAGGAACTATATTCAAAAGATTAATAATGAACTAAAATGATGAGAGAGAAAAAACATATAACAAATCATTTGTTTTTTAGTCTCTTCTTCTTCTCTGAAGTCTTCCAGGAAGCTTCAGTTGCCAATCTCTTTAATGAAGAACTAGCCCATTTCATTTCTTCTATTTTATCCAAAATCCTTTTTTCTTTGACAAACAGTAAAGCAGAGTCTAAATCATCAAGACCTTAGGACCATCAGGAAGGAAGATTTTAAGCTTGCCAGGAAACAGAAGGTATGTTTTAAACTGTGCTTTTTATGCTCCCTTATTAGTGGCAGAAAAACTTTTCTTTTAGCAATTACCATGGAAGAATAGTCATTGTCAAAACGCACAGTTGTCTCATTAAACTTAACAGGAGCTTTAGCCCAAGCAGATTTAAGAACCATCTCTTTATCAAAAGATGATAGAAATCTAACTATAACTGATCTAGGATAGTTTTTGTTAGAGTTAGTATTAGCTATAGATCTATGTGCTCTTTCGATACCAAAAGAGAATGCTTCTGGTAAATCTAAAGTTTTAGGGAGCCATGTTGTTAAAAAAGAAGTAATATTGTTACCTTCAATATTTTCTGGCAGTCCAAAAATCCTAATGTTATTGCGCCTAGATCTATTTTCCAGGTCATCCAGCTTTGTTTGTAAATGTGTATTTTGTTTCAGCAGAAACTCAATGTTGATTTTCTGTTCTTGTATTTTATTTTCCATGTCATTCACAGCTTCTTCTATGCCTGTCATCTGGATCTTCTGTTGTTGCAGGTCCATATGTAACAAGTCTATTTGTTTGGTAGTTTTTTCTATGAAAGTGTCTATTTTAGTATCCATTTTATCCATCTTAGCAGTAAGTTGCTGGACTATAATTATCAGAGACTGAAGTTCTTTCTTGATGCTGGAGTCTTGAGAATTTGTCTTACTGGAACTCATTTCAGACTGATAAACTGACAGGAAAATTTCCAAAGTAATTTCTGACAGGAATATTATTAAGATTTCCTTTCTTTTTTAGATATAGTTCAAGAACTATATAAAACAAACATATTTAGAAAGAAAATTACTTCAAGAATTAATTTTTTAAGTAATTAATTCCTGTCAATGTAATGAAATTGGTGGAGCTGAAGAAATCTGCTGCTATCCTGTGTTCATCCTTGGCCACGCCTCCCAAAATGCCTAGTTCTGAGGGCAGTTCCACTGTGAATAGGGAAAAATCCCTGTGATCTAAATGATGTGTAATTGATTAGATATCTAGGAACTGTATGCACCAGTGAGGGTAAGTGGTAGTGAGCATCTGATACTAATTCACCCATCCTAAAGCAAGGGAGGTGGTCCAACCTGCTGCAATACCTGCAGCTACAAGTCAAAGATGTACATGAGAAGCAATTTGTGGGTGGCAATGTTTATACTGGCAATTCCATGCCTTATCCACATGATGGGTTAGGGACAAAAATAGAAAAATAAAAAATGGCTACTGAAATGACAACAAAATCATATCCAACTCCTGCCAAACACAAAGAATGAATAGGCAGATTGCTGTGGTGGCTAGAAGTTGGAAGGAAGGAGAAAAGAAAAAGACATACAAAACTAATATGTCTGTGCTTAAGGACCCATGTATTGCCTTAGAAACTATGAGCGTATGCACCTATGAAAACACTGATTAGAAAAGAACAATGGCTTCTCAAGTCTATGCAAAGTCCACAGGTAGATCATATCTGCCTCTTCTACCTCTCTATTATCGACCTATTCAAGTTTCATTGAACCCAAGTGTAGAAATCAACTCCAGCATCTTATCCACAGTATGCTTTCAGGGCAGCATCACTGTCTTAAAATATTTACCATGAAATCACACTTACCTGCTCTACCTTCAAACTGCCAGTTAAGGTCTTACTCTTCCTCTTTGTGCTTCTGCTTTGTACGTCTCTCTCTCTCTCTCTCTCTCTCTCTCTCTCTCTGTCTTTCTCACTCTTCACAGCCTGATTATATGATAGATTCATACTATACCATGCATTACGTTCTTCACCTAAAAGTGCACATATCAAGTGTCATCAATGTTTCCTTATCTTAAAGTTCTGCCACCCAGTAATCACTTCAGTGGCCCATCTTTACACACTCTTCTCCAAGTTGAAGTCTTTGTAAATTCCTCCAGCATTCAGATGAGGACTACCATTTGCTTAACAAGTAGAAACATTTCATCTGCTTCTCTTAAATGAATCCCACCCTGCTAACAATGTATGTCGGTATCCAACCAGTGTGTACAACATCCCATTTATACTGTTTACTAACAGACTATCAGTGTACACAACATCTTATTTATACTGTTTACTAACAATCAGTGTGCACAATATCCCATTTATACTGTTTACTAACAGAGCTGTGGCAACCCCTTACCTTGAAAAAGCCGAAAGACAAACAACAGCAACAACAACTAACAGAGTACCAGTGTGCACAACATCCCATTTATACTGTTTACTAACAGAGTATCATTGTGTACAACATCCCATTTATACTGTTTACTAACAGAGTATCAGTGTGTACAACATCTCATTTATACTGTTTACTAACAGAATATCGGTATGCATTACATCCTGCACAAAGTGTACTCTCTCACAGTCACTTTAAAATCCCACTAGTGTGAGTGAGTGAGTGTGTGTGTGTGTGTGTGTGTGTGTGTGTGTGTGTGTGTGTGTGTGTGTGTGTGTGTGTGTGTGTGTGACATTCTGCTCATACTGTATCCTAACATGCTTTCACCATGCACCACATCTTCCTAACTGTATCTTAGCATCCTACCATTGTGCACAATATCCCACAGATGCTGTTTCCTAACAGTCTGTCAGTGCATATTACATGTTAGTCTAATATCCTGCTAGTTTGTGCCATGTTCGGCTCACACTGTATCCTAACATCCTAAAAATATGCACTATATTCTGCGCAAACTGTACCCTGACATTCAACAAACATACGCCACATTCTGTTCACAGTACTGCCTACCACCCTATCAGTGTTCACCACATCCCACTCGCAATACTGCGTACCATCCTATCAGTGTTCACCACATCCTGCTTTCATTTAATCTAACCACACCACAACCTGCACATACTGTAACGTAACACCCTATAAACGTACAGCACAACCTGCACATACTGTAACTTAACATCCTACCAATGTGCACCACAACCCGCACTTACTGTAACTTAACATCTTGCCAGTGTACACCACATCCCACTCACCCTGTACCTACAATTCTGCATCACATCTTGTTCACACAGCATCCTAACATCCTAATAATTTGCATCACTTTCTTCTCACAATGAATCTTGACATATTACCTGTGTGCATCACATATTTCTCACACATTGTCCTGGCATCCTACATATGTACCACAACCTGATCATAGTGTATCATAGGAATCTACCATTGTTTACCATATACTGTTGACATTGTTTTGTAACCTCCAACCAGTGAGCATTGAATCCTGCTCACACTTTATCCTACCATCCTACCACTGTGCACTGAATCTTGTTCACACTTTATTCTCACATTCTATGAGGGTTCACTGCATTCTGCTCACATTGTATCCTCATATCCTATCAGTGTGCTCTGCATTCTGCTCACACTTTAATCTCACATTCTATCAGTATGCACTGCATCCTGCTCACACTTTAATCTCACTCTCTACCAAAGTGCACTGCAGATTGCTAAAAGTTTATTCTCACATCCTACCAGCATGCACCACATCCTTCTCACACTTTATTATTTCATCCTACCAGTGTGCACTGCATCTTGCTCACACTTTATTCCCACATCCTACAAGCATGCATCGCATTCTACTCACACTGTATTCTCACATTCTACCAGTATGCATCACATCCTGTTCACACTTTATTTTCACATCCTACCAGTGTGCACAGCATCCTGCTCAAATTTTTTTCACATCCTACCAGCATGCACCGCATTCTGTTCACATGTTATTCTTTCATCCTGCCAGTGTGCACAGCATCCTGCTCACACTTTATTTTCAAAGTCTATCAGTATTCATTGCATCCTGCTCATACTTTATTCTCACATCCTGCCAGCATGCATCACATTCTGCTTACCCTGCACAAATGCAGACAAATGACTCTATTTCAAAACAGCTTATATTTAGGGAATGGTGGTACACCAAAACTGTAATTTACCCAAACCATTGTGATTAAGAATGCATACATTTACTGAATGTAAATAAAAACTGAAGAAGCATCCACAGGTCAGTTGTGCTATACTCATGATTGCAGAAGTCTATGGTAAATTACTTTTGGTTTAACAGCCAGAATTACGATCTGGCAGAACATATCACAAAGTTATATAGTAAAGGAAAGAAAATGTTATCAATCTGAGCACAAGCATGTGCTGATGGCTGAACATCTGGTACCAGATGTATCCAAAGGTCCATTCAGATCACAACCTGGTACCAGCTGCACCCAAAGGTCCATTTATTTTATAAACTGGCACCAGCTGCAACCAAAGATCCACTGAGATCACATCCTGGTACCAGGTGCACTGAGAAATCCATTCTGATTACAACCTGGTACCGGCTGTTCCCAAAGGTCCATTTAGATGTCAAACAGATCAACACCTTACAACATCACATCCAAACCAGCTGTAGATCAGGAGGTCATATAAAAAGTACTGGAGAGACGTGCAGGTCCATCCCATTTAAAAGCACACAGCCTGCAAAACAACTGTGTACCACTGAAACTAAAGCATGCTC
The DNA here is from genome assembly GCF_019279795.1 of Protopterus annectens. Lineage (NCBI taxonomy): Eukaryota > Metazoa > Chordata > Ceratodontiformes > Protopteridae > Protopterus > Protopterus annectens. The sequence goes on from NC_056726.1 coordinate 569,828,519, forward strand.
TCACTAGATAGTCTGACATTTGAGTTATTCCATTGTCATGTGGGTAACAGTTTTAAATTGTCCCTAACCAGAGCCTCCTGTACTGTCAATAAATTCTTAACTAACAAATGAAATGAAGCTGGGAAATACATTGAGTTCCCTTCAACAACACACATTTTGCACAGAGGCATGGAAGGATACTGTGATGCAGTAGGTCATCCCAAGAATACTTCATGTCACTTAATGTGCACAGAGATTGCTGACAAGGTACTCATAAGGAGGATGCAAAAAGTATAGTAATCAGAATGCTGGACAGTTTACATGACATGCAGATTGTATAATTATACACTTGATACACATACACACACACACACACACACACACACACACACACACACACACACACACACACACACACACACACACACACACACACACACACACACACATGCACACACACACACACACACACACACACACACACACACACACACACACACACATGCACACACACATGCACACACATGCACACACATACACACACACACACACACACACACACACACACACACACACACACACACACACACATACACACGTGTGTGTGTGTGTGTGTGTGTGTGTGTGTGTGTGTGTGTGTGTGTGTGTGTGTGTGCACTTAATTTCATGCTTTAGTCACTTGTGTTTGAGGCTATAAATTCTACTACTCATCATGCAGTGGCTTTTATCAGCGCATTGTATAGAAATGGGCATTTGGAAACTACACTTTCCCTATAAACCTTCCTCTTTGACTTTACCCAGTACTCAGCTGTGTAAATAGCAACTTCCTTTGTAGTCCAGCTATAAAAGACCTGACACCATGGCTGGTCACTTTCCAGATTTCTCAGCTGGCAACTTGGTAGATATGGGCATCCTGAAACAATATAAGAATTCTCGCATTTTCACTGACAACCAACTAATCCTTAGAGAAAAGAAAACTGTATGTGACAGATGTAATTCAACAATGTCACTGGAGACTAGACTCTTACACAAAAGCACTCAAAATAACTATCAGGTTGTTAGTCATATAAGCATTACACCTACCACACATAGACCAAAATACACCAAGGCACTTAAATGCAACCTTCCTACATTCAAAAGACCTCCTAGACATTCATTATACAAAAAGAATCCTCAGTAACCCCCAAAGCACTCCATCAAAACAAGATCCAACAGAACACATACAGCCATACCATTTAGAGCCTAGACTATAAAGGCCATAAGGCAAGACAACTCACTACCCAATATTTTAAACATAGGAGAATCCATTGTGAAACATACAGATGTCCTGCTCACCAGGCTGAATAAGGAGAAAATTGGGGTTGGTTGTCTATCAGGGACCAGGATCTGCCAAATCACCCATACACTCAAGTCATGAAACCTCAAGTCCAGAATGACTTTGTCATAGTAGATGTGGGTGTAAATGACCTGAGACATACCTCCCTGGACTATATGAAGACAGAAATTATGGAGCTCTCGGACTATCTGTTCCAGGCTGGTATGCGCACAGCATTGAGTAGCATTCTGCCTTCACCAAGGATGATGCCACAGTATGAACAAAAGATAATTGACTTCAATAATTGGCTTAGTTTCCTTTTTCATTCCAAGGGGGTACAATACTTGTCAGCACTGGAGTATATGGCCAACAATTCACATTGATTTGCCAAGGATGGTCTGCACCTGTCCCCTTTTGGCTTTAGAGTATTGTCTAAAGATTGTCCTCCCCATAGTGCCTTTTTTTAGGAATTCCAAACTGAAATACCTTCTGATAGATCAAAACCAACCCAACAGAATCTAAAGGTGTTACTGCTTAATGCCAGAAGCCAAACAAGAAACTCCACTGCTTGCAGGCTCTCCTGACCCTGGAGAATGTAGATTTCTGTGCAGTTACTGAGACATGCTTTAAAGCCACAAAGAGCAACTTAGCAGTGCAGGGATACAACATTAAACTCAATACCATATTCATGGGTGACTTCAACTACTCCACTATAAACTGGGATACTTAACACAACAGCAATCTTACAAGCCCAGAGGTTCCTGGACTTTGTAAACACAATCACCCTGGACAAATAGTCTATATAACTACTAAGGATATAAACATACTCATCCTAGTCCTCAGAAAAATGCAAGAATGCTGTATGCCACCAACCCCCACCCCTACCTCTAGTGTAGTGCTCTCTTTGGTAAGGTTAGACTGCAAAGCTGTCTCCTTCATAACAAAAATCAATTATGTGATCCTAACTAACCCTGTAAACTTCCTAGTACTAAATGATAACTTGTCAAAATTCTAAGTCCAGCCCCCTAAACCCTGAGAACACAGTTGGCAACTCAGAACTGTTCACAGCAACCCTGTACAATATTGTCAATAAATGCATCAAATAATGCATAGAGAGAGGAGACTTCCAAGATGGCTGCACACTGATCAACAGCTTAATATTAGCTCTCCCAATGTAAAAAAAAATTGATAGATAAGGGCCACCAACTCTGCCAATTTTGGTAAATTCAGTTGCTGGATAGATGCCTGGACACCAGCAAAGAACAAACCTAGACAGCCAAAAGAAAATGAACTGGAAAAAGTGAAGGGAAAACAATTACTGAGAAAGCAGTTCAAGTTCCCACTTTGGTGCATGCAAGGTATTGTCAGACCCCACTTCTGATGGACCTCCTGCATAACAAGCAGCATCAGAATTACCCATACTAAAGACTTAAACCTTGCCTGTGTTACAAATAGGACCAGCTGAAAAGACAGGTACGTATCCCAGAGACTACCCCCTGTCTGGAGGAGGCTCTCCATCCATGTGAAGCAGAGTTCCTCCCTAACCCAATTCAAGTGTAACTTGAACAATTGGATGGGAAACAGGAAATTCATCCCTGGTTTTATACCTATGTCTCTAATGGACACATGCAGCCTCTAAATGGTTCATCACTCCATCCCCTGCTTGTAAATGTTTTACCTCCCAAGCCACTGCTCACACTTATCAAGGGTACAAGAACTTGTCAGAGATTTGGGATGGATAGCTAGGCTTAGAAAGGCCCCTATGGTCATTAGCTTAGTAAACACCTATGACACTATGAACCTATAAGACATAGTTTCCAGTAATCTAGAGGAAATAATAAATCAAATGTGATCAGAGCTGATTAAAATCAGCAAAACATTGAAGGAGTATATCAACTCAAATAAGAAAAGCTTGGAAAAAAATGGAAAAAAGCTTTAAACAGATATTCAGATGAACTGATAAAACTGCAAAAATCAGAGGTTAAAATTAAGAAAAAATTGACCGACTATGAGACTGCTGAGAAGCATTGCTGGTTCAATTAGCATCCTGGGCAAGTACCATGAACCGGTATCACAGCCCTGCAACTCTTCAATTGAAGAGCAAAACAAAAATAAAAGTACTTCCAACTAGCTGACCAGATGTATGACACACACACAAACACATACACACACACACACACACACACACACACACACACGCACACATGCACACACGCACACACACAGACATGCACACACGCCCCTGCCCCAGTCATTCAGCTCCCATTTCTGTGCCCTGCTCTAGCTCTCCTTTAACATAATTTATTAAGGGAAAAAAAGCATTTCTTCTCTTAAACTGTAGCAAACAGTTTGCTGCAGTTTATACTTGTCTGCACAGAGTGCTTCAGCACTCATGTTTTAGTATAGAAAAATATTTTTTTAAACTGTAGAAAACTGCTTGCTACAAATGTAAAAATATTTGTTACACTTTATACCCTGTCTGCAAGGAGAGCTACAACATCAGTAGTTTAGATCGCACACAGAGTGCTACAGTGGTCAGGGTTGACAGCAAATGCAATAACACCTTTTAAAAGCCACTATTACATTAGTGATTGGAATCTGCTGATCACTCCCCCCAACACTTTGCATGTGGAGCAGTTGCCCCTCTTGCCCCTCCCCAGCTACACTACTGAGACTGCTCAAGAAGAGCTGTTTCAAAAATGGTAGAGTTAGAGGACAGAGCACACAGGTGAAAACCTGAGATTTTCTGCTGTACCAAAGAAACTGGATGAAAAGATTGTATTCATTTATGAAAGCACAAATAAGCAACTAGACTGGTATTCCACAGCAGGATTTGTTAATTAAAAGAAGCTTTAAACAGATGTTGGAAGAACAGATAATGGAAGAAGCTTTAAACAGATATTCAGATGAAGTGATAAAACTGCAAAAAAGGCTGACTGAGTATTAGACTGCTCAGTAGCATAGCTGGTTCAATTAGCACCCTGGGCCATTACTGTGAATAAGCACATTACTTACATGCTCCAAACCTGGCCATGAGCAGACAAGACCTGTATTAGTAAGGATGGAATCATACCATAAGAAAGACTTGATCCTGACAGATCTGACCTTCTGTGGCAGAAGATAAAAGTATTTTAAATTGGAGACAATATAATATTTGTGAAAAAAATGATTATTCACTGTATACCAGCCAGAAAAAGAAGCAGATTTATCCGAATTAGCGAATGCTAAGAAGTAGATGTGAGATGCATGCTGCTCTATTCACATGTCCTCAGAATGTTTTTTTTTTCTGGAAGATAGAAGTCTTTTTTAAGCAAACAGGCTGAGAAGGAAATACAAATCTAACAAAAAGTGAGCCATCAGACAAAAGGATAACTACTTCTCAGTCTTCTGATAATAAAGTTCATAGAGGGACTTTGCCAGTGAAACATATTCCAGTGCTACAAAGGAAACTTCTTGAGAGGCAGAAAAAAAAGCTTAGTAGTTGACTAGAAGAATCAATAGTAGTTTGGACTTGAAAAAGAGTCTGGGGTTGGGAGATGGACATGAGCCTACTCAGAGGTGATCTATGCCTGACGTATAAAGCCATGTCCAACCCAGAATTAATGGACATGCTCCACATCAGGAAATCCAAATCCCTTAGAGCTACACGCTCCAGGGACCTAAACCTCAGCACAAAAAAAAAAAATAGGACATGCTGGAGGGACAGATTCATATCCCAGAGGCTGCCCTCGCTCTTGAGCAGAATCCCAATCCATGTTAGGCAGAGCCCCTCACTGACTCTCTTCAAGAGAAATCTTGACGAGTGGATGGGAGATCGTAAGTTCACCTTTGGGATCTCTTCTGTGTCCCTGCTAGACAGGGGCACAGTAAACTTACCTTAAAAGGGCTATCTTCTGTGACCTACTCTACAGAGGCACAGTTAACCAATCTAAAAGGGTGGTGAAAGCCAAATACACTGGCTAGGCTTGTAAATGCCCCAGGGCAGATAGCCTAGTATCAACCTATGAACAGGAAGAAGATCAGCAAAACAGAATTAGTGAATAAATGTGAAATTATAAATCATCAATCACATTTTAAAACCGTGGTTTTACAAGAAAAAGTGGACAGACTGGACTTTTGCTGACTTTGTTAAACTTGTAGGAGGACTGAAAAGCATATACCCCATTTCATGGCATTGATATTTGGAAGAAAACTAAAAGAACAGAGGTAAAGTAACTGTAAGTAACACAATTTTGTTCTTAGCAGTATTTCTATAAAGCATTTCATCATGTAAATTGCATGTTATATAGTAAAGCATTTTCAGTTATTGCTTTATGTGCTAAAGATACTAAAGTAAACAAATACTTTTTTCTTCTTTTTTTAGTTTTAAGAATTGTAGACATTACAATGTAAAAAGGGAATAAAGGCTAGGCAAAAGCATGTTTAAGTTAATATGATGTAATCTTGGGTTGCTGAGGTGGGGAATGGGGTGTAAAAGTGCACAGATTATAATATGTGCAAAGTTGATGTGTTTTGTCTTACTTTTGCATAGGTGAATGTCTAGATTAAGGCCCTTATCTTAATCTAATAATATGTTATTTGTGCAAAAAAGTAAGAAAATAATGAAGTAATGCAATGTTTTCCTTTAGCAAATAAATGTTCAGTGTAAGTTGAGAAGTCTGCAGCTGAGGGCAACTATGCATTTTGTTCTTATGTTTCCATACAGACAAGCTGCCTACAGGTGCAGGCAATAAAAGCCATAACACTTTTTAGGGCTAAAATTTAAACGTTTTCTGAAAACATACAAGTTGTGTTCATACCTGCAATTATAACAACTATAAGCGAGAATAGATAGCAATTTGTGTAAGTAGAAGCACAAGCTATAACATGCACCTTAGCATGGAAGCCTTAATTTTAGGTTAGACAATGCCTGTGGGTGCAACTGTCAATTTGAAACAATTGCTCCTATCAGGAGGGTTAAACTTTATTATTTGAAGATGTACCTTGTGTGTGTGTGTGTGTGTGTGTGTGTGTGTGTGTGTGTGTGTGTGTGTGTGTGTGTGTGTGTGTGTGTGTGTGTGTGTGTTTTAAGTTAGTAGGTTATGGGAGTGATCTTGGGAGGGGCTTTTTTGAGGTTTTTATTAAAATTATGTCTACTAAAGCCATATTTGAGGTAAAGATAGCTTGCCAGAGTCTTTCATTAACTACTCTGAACAACATGCAGCAGTGCATAGAATTGACTGTAAATGAAGTCATCTACATTGACCTGGTAGATATAGCAAATCTTCTGGCTGACAATTCAGCTTTAGTTTTGGTTTTGTCCCCCCTTCCCCAGCTGCCTTCCAGGAAAAAACACCCCCCCCAACTTTCGTTAGAGAGTAGGTCCTTTATGTGTTCTTTAAGGCCCAGATAACATCCCTAGATGCCTCCTAAATAGCCTGACGCATGACTTATTAAGACAACTGGAGTCACTGTTTAACCATAGCCTATAGACAGGCTTTGTGCCATGCAAATGGAGAACTGCAATGGTCGTCCCACTGCACAAGGCAGTCCATCAACACCCATTGGTAACTACAGACCCATTGGTCTGACTAGTCTCATAAGCATAGCCTTGGAAGGAATTATCATGGAAGTGATTAATAAGGATCTAGAAAACCTTCAAATACTGGTTCTAACCCAATTTGATTTCTAAAGTTTGAATATTGGTTATGGGCTAGGTTTGTAGTAGCCTGTAGACTGGTTGCCCATACTACAGGTTTATGAATCTAAAGATCAGGAGATACTGTCAGAATTGATGATATGCATTCTTTTAGGACCGAGGTAACCGTATTAATAATTTTAAGTTTGGGAAAAGAAAAATTATAAAACATCAGCAGGAGGACATTTTACAGGCAGTAAAAACTAATGGAGTATTGTGAAAAACGTTTAATATTTTTCTTAAGAATGATGCATATCTAATAAATTCTGTGGTATTAGTTAACTTAGGATACATTGAAGTTTTTATATATTACTATATATTACAGATTAAGAAACTATTTAGTAGAATATGTTAATATCAAAGAAAAATAATGGAAAAAAACATGTATATAAAGTATTGAACAAGATAGGTGAGAGTGGTATGAGATAATGCAAAATTATTATTATATTAAATTGTGGATGGATATGCATTTGAAGTTACAGAAGGCTATTAATGAACAAATCAGATGGTATAAAATGTGGTGTAAAGATTTTTTGTGGCAACAATTATATAAAGGGGTGAATGATTGTGTAATATACATAAGGTTAAAGAAACTTCAGAATAAACTTTATTGCAGTGTGGAAAAGTCAAAAAGTTGAGAGAAAAATGAAACATATAAAAATAATGGCAGAGGTTCAAGATGCAATGCACATGTGTGTATGTGTTTATATATATATATATATATATATATATATATATATATATATATATATATATATACATAAAATGCACGAACACATGCATATAGATAGGCAGATAGATAGATAGATGATATTGTGTGGATATTGTGAGGATATAATTAAAAGAAGGGGGAACAAATTAATAAAGTTCTTTTTACAAGTATATGGGTTATTTGGGGGGAGTGATATCAGGATTGTTATATAGTAAAATGTGGATTGAGCAAAATGTTTTAAGAACGACAAAAAATGTGGTTGTGGCAAAAAGATGAGGGGGGTTGAATGTGAGACTGGATGGAAAATGTGCTTATTGCAATTCTGTAAATATGTTAAATGTTTGAATCTGTCTACATGTAAATAATATAGGTGTAAGTGTAAATAAAGAACCCCCTGCTCTTTTTTTATAAATGTCACATGACTTTACACATGTATGTGAGCTACCACAACTGAGATAGATGAGACGTTGGTTTTGTGTTTCATCTGAGCAATGGCACCCTCAGGAGGGCAGCACTCCCACATAGCCTGCACTGCAGTGCCAGTCCTGGAAAATGAATTCAAACACCTTGTTTAGGAATATAACACTCACACATATATTTATGATTTTACAGCATCAAAGGAGGGGGTGCCACCTACAGAGCCACTGGCACATGTTAAGCTACTGACATCATCCATTGTTTCACCAAGCCATGGAAATACGACATTGTCCTATATGAGGAAGCTTTGCTTTCCAGTTATAGCTGGTGTCCCAGAGAAAACTATGATTTCATTCTGCAGTTAATTTTCTTAAATTTCGCCCCATAAGAAGCCAAATAGTTGTTGAAATTCTCCAGTTGTTGCAACACCACCTGCAGTTTTTGGCATAAAGCATCAGCATGAAGTACATTCATAAATAGTATCTGCTTTTGTCTAACTCAAGTTACAATGAACTCGTGCTGCATTGTATCATGGTCACTTAACACAGATACGTTTTAGTGTACATTCTGCTGAGATTAGTGCCTGTTGTGTTTTAAAATGATCCTTCAGGGGGAAAAGAAAAATAAAAAAAATCATAAGTACATGAAGGCCTCTGTATACTCAATGTTCACTGTATCTGTTTATCATAATACAATTTTAATTCATGATTTGCTAACTCAGAAAATGCTTGTAAACCATTGTAACCTATTTGGACATCTGGTTTATAGGATCACCTACTAAAATCCTGAAAGTCTACCTCACTGTTTGGTGTAGACAAATAAACCCCTGATTGTGACTTAGGCAATCAGGGTTCAGTTAACTATGTGGCACTGCAGTAGTCAGGCAGGCTGGGGGAGGAGTGTAAGGACATGACCTGTACACCTTTCCCACCAGGTGAGGAAGTTGTTTTTTCTTGGAGGCACACTGGGTGGTGCAAATGCAATGCCTGAGGCCAGGGAAACAACTGCTTTGGTGCCAGAGGCTGCACTACCTAGAGGGAACACCTTATGAAGATGTGAGGGAACATCATCCATGGTCAGCCCATTGCATGTGCCCACTTTAACATTTTTCTAGGTGTGTGAAGGAATTAGAAATTAAAACAAAAAAATTTCAAATCACCCCAATGGCTGTCTACTTGATGGCCCCTCCAAGTTAGTTTTCACCTCAAAGGTGCACTGTAGATTAAATGGTCTGTCTGACCATGAAGATACTAATAATTATTCGACAGTGGGATTAAATGGAACAAAAAATGTATTAATAAATTCCTGCAAACTTGATTAAGCTTATCCATTTATGCCTGTACCCTTTCTTCTTAAAGTAAATCCTTGAGTTAGCCATTCATCATCTTCTTTCAGCTGTTCCCATTAGGGGTTACCACAGTGGATCATCTGTTTCCATTTCTTCCTGTCCTCTGCATCTTGCTCTGTCACACCAATCACCTGCATGTCCTCTCTTACCATATCCATAAACCTTATCTTAGGCCTTCCTCTTTTCCTGTTACCTGGTAGCTTCATCCTTAGCATCTTTTTCCCAACATACTCAGCATCCCTCATCAGCACATGTCCAAACCAACGTAACCTTGCCTCTCTGGCTTTGTTTCCAAACCTTCCAACCTGGGCTGACCCGCTAATTTACTTATTCCTAATCCTGTCCACCCTCGTCACACCCAGTGCAAATCTTAACATCTTTAACTCTGCCACATCCAGCTCTAACTCCTGCCTTTTTGTCAATGCCACTGTCTCCAACCCATATAACATAGCTGGTCTCACTACCCTCTTGCAGACCTTTCCTTTCACTCTTAATGGTACTCATCTGTCACAAATCACTCCTGACACGCTTCTCAACCCACTCCATCCTGCCTGTACTCTCTTCTTTACCTCTCTTCCACACTCACCATTACTCTGAACTATTGATCCCAAGTATTTAAACTCATCTGCTTTCACCACCTCTACTCCTTGCATCCTCACAATTCCTCTATCCTCCCTCTCATTCACACACATATATTCTGTCTTAGTCCTGCTGACCTTCATTCCTCTTCTCTCAAGAGCATATCGACATGTCTCCAGGGTCTCCTCCACCTGTTCCCTACTCTCACTACAGATCACAATGTCATCTGAAAACATCATAGTCCATGGGGACTCCTGTCTGATCTTGTCTGTCAACCTGTCCATCACCATTGCAAATAAGAAAGGGCTCAGAGCTGATCCTTGATGTAATCCCACCTCCACCTTAAACACATCCGTCACTCCCACCGCAGACCTCACCGCTGTCACACTACCCTCGTACATATCCTGTACCACTCTTACATACTTCTCTGACACTCCCGACTTCCTCATACAATACCACAACTCCTCTCTAGGCACCCTGTCATATACTTTCTCTAAGTCTACAAAAACACAATGCATCTCCTTCTGACCTTCTCTGTACTTCTCCATCAACACTCTCAGAGCAAACATCACATCTGTAGTGCTCTTTCCTGGCATGAAACCATACTGCTGATCACTAATCATCACCTCCCTTCTTAACCTAGCTTCCACTACTCTTTCCCATAACTTCATGCTGTGACTGATCAATTTAATCCCTATGTAGTTACTTTTTATGTTTATTTATCCAGAAGATAATTTCAAATACAACGTATTTTTTCTCAAAAATTTCAATAGTTTATTAAAATGAGCAAGTGTCTTTAACTGCAACTTGCAAACAAATTATTTAATCTTCTATAGGAATCTTCAAAGAGGAACCAGCAAAACAAGTATGTTGTACCCTTCATTAACTAAATTATAACCAAAGTTGTTATAGCAACTATAATAACTAGATGATCTTTTATAAGACAACCTCAGTAATATTAATAAAATGAATGAATTCCCAGAGATCTAAAAAAAATATGTTACTCATACTGATACTCTTATTAATGATGTATCAAAGTGTGCTTAAATACATTAGTAATTTATGCCACTGGTTTGATTGTTATAGTCCACTCACTCAGTCCAAGAAGAAAAACTAAAACGCTGAAAACGCAAAAAAAAAACAAGCAAATGAACAATGTGGCTGACCAGTTTGTGCAGCTTTTATTATTATTATTATTATTACTATTATTGCAATGAAGAAGAGAAAAATAATAGAGTTATTTGACAGGGCATCATGTGTAATAAGTCAGAAAGAGATTAAATATGTTAATTGGTTAGAATTAAAAAAAGTCATCAAAAGTCTCTTGGAGTGAATTTTAATTATCTTGCTGTTTTATCATTTTTGTTAATGTTAAGTGTATACCCTTTTTTTCATATATGCTGTGGTTGAGTTTTTGGTACACCATTAGAGACTTTTCAAAACAGATTACAGTGTTTATGTAGCTACAGACGATTTATAGGGCAAGTTCCTTCTTGGACTCTGCTCATAGGATGGCTATTTGGACTCTGTGTTTTGCTTTATGCTATTTGTATTCACTGCTGCAGTGTTTTTTTTTTGGGGGGGGGGTCTGCTTCGTCACAAGTCATATAAGTATGGTTCAACTCTAGTTAAACCAAAAGAACAGAGAAGGTCTTTTTAGAGGAAGTCCACTTAGATAAAAGTAGTCTCTGAGGTGCCACAAGAGTCAGTGGCCAGTACTGAGCTGGTCTTCCTCAATGTCTGTATATATGATATTACTAAAATACAAGAAGGAAAAGAAAATGTTTTTGCTGATATCACAATGATATGCAACATAAATTATATACCATGATATATATATAATAGATGAAAAGACACCTAGCAAGATAGGTGTAATGGTCAAAGACTTACTAACATGAATTTACTGCAAGAAGTGCATAATGAATCAAAGAAATGATAACACGCTAATGAAATACGCATCTGGAGGGAAAGCAGCATCCATAACAAAACCAGAATGGGATTAGGGAATGCTAATGGCATATGATATGAAGATGAACAAGTAGCAGACAAAGACACAAGCAATACACACCAAGTGCCTGTATGCATAGGGGGACATCAAGAAGTTATTACCTCTCTGTATGGGGTCTATATCATATGAGCGAATTGCACAAATTGCGAACGATCATAATATCAAACGTACCAGAACTCGAAGTGCTTTTTCTGAGATCATGGTACAGTGAAGAATGGGATATTTGCCCTTTCCTCACTGTAGTGTGATCTTGGAGTTGGAATATATATTTAGCGGGGGGTGGGAAGTTTGAGTACATTCAATATTATGAGCTTTCACACTTTGTGCGATTCGATCATATGATAGACCCCTCTGTATGGACTAATGGTAGGACCCATTTAGTGTGCAAGATACAGTATTAAGGACACACAAGTTTCATCAGGCTTTCAACAGGGAAGACACAAAGGAGAGTGGAGAAGGACAACACAAATAGTGTGCAGTCTACACAAAAAACTGTAGCAAGACAAACTGATGGATTTTAATGTGTGCAGTCAGATTTAGAATAAGAAATGTAAACACTTTAAGGGAAGCTAGAGTCAAAATAAAAACACATTCAGTCATATGAGACTAACAAAACACAAAACTAAATATACACACTAGAAGGCTCAAGGCAAAGGTCAGAGATTTTTATTACAAAATGTGGAGGATGAATAGAACAAACTCTCAAGATTTTGTAACGTTAAAACATTATTAAGATTCAATAATGCATGATATAGATATAAGGCAATTTGTTAACACTGGAATGAAAGAAAAGAAGTAAGGTTTTGGTTAAAGATTTGCAGCTTATCAGCAAGGTAGAGAAGTTAGAATAGGTGGGACAACATGTCCTTATATGCCATTAAAATTATCTTTTCTGTGACAGTTATGCAAGCTGTGTATGACTCAGTTATTAATATTCCATTTTTGTTGCATCCATTTAAAATTTGACATAAGTCTATGCTGAGGATGTCAGTAAATTAAAAGCCTACAAATGCAAAGTAATTGTTCTGAGTGGTGATACTTCACATCCTACAAACGTCAAGCATAACTAGTCACACAAAGGTGAAATAATTAAACATTTCAAGCAGCAAGCACATCAGTACAGTACATAAAAAATCAGTCATGAACGTAAGAAGGCTTTGCTCTTTATGGCAATGGCAATGTCAAAGTCAATAAACCAAGGCAGAATGAAGCTGGAAATCAAAACCTAGTACATTACCTTTGCTGTACTAAGCAATCAAACTATACAGTACTGGTGTGAGCAGAGTTGTTGTATATGTGGAACCTGTGATAGCCTGCACCCATTCAGTCTGAGCTTCTATTCCTTAGTCCAACTAACTTGTGGGCGAGGCACCAGGCCACCCATGACTTTGATTGAGATATAGTGGGTAATCAAAGAATGAATGAATGGTGGTGATATTTCTGAATGTTTGAAAGGGGGTCTGCTTTTTTATGCACTCCATTTTCACGGAGCAGTGCCCTTAGTTCCTGTTAAGACAGGTATGAGGATTCAACAAACTAGTTATTCTAAAACAGAATAAAAAGTAATGTCTTGAAGCTATTAGTTGCTGCACAATCTAACAGGAGTCCCAGGTGCTAGTGACCACTTTCTTTGGGGGAACTTACTAAAGGTGGATAAAGGCTTAATCAATGGGAGAGTAAAATACTGTCTAAAACTGAAACTATAAAGATATGCATTGCACAAGTGGAAACAAATTAAATTAAACTGAATGAGCTTCCTGTTAATGGCATAAGCATTTCTGCAAAATTGATAGGAAAAATCACCAATACAGGCATCAGATTAAAGGGATAGCGAATAAAGTCACTCTGTAAATATTTGGTTGATGGACACAATCAAAGTAACAAATTAGCAGAACTGCTTTTGATCACTTTGCTATGTTGACAACTGTACCAAGAAGTGAAGTACTTGGCTAGAAAGCACAAGGGGACAGAGCCCTCCTTGTAGCCCAGGTAAAGTCGCGAGTCAAGGAGTTACTCAGACAGCAGGTGAGGGGAGTTAGCAGCCACCAGGACTGAGCCACCAGTGTTATCTTCTTCACCCTAAGAGGAGGGAAGCAGTTCCACTAGCAACATAACTGAGACAGAATGAGTAAACGGAATTGAGCATGGCCACACTGACATGAAGACCATATGTAGCACTGTCAATAGTCTTGATAGAAAACCTGTCAACCACTGTTGGAGGAGGTGTATCAGTGTTCATAAAGGACAAGTACACCACTAGACTGATCCAACAACATGACTCGATTGAGATGCGCCATGCCCAATTAACCATAATTGTGACCCCCTATCATATCAATTCTAGATATAGAACCCCTAGCATGAGTCTAGAAAATCACACCTCCTACCTAAATCTACTGGAATCTCTTAACTTTCAACATTACACCGTACTTATGGGTGACCCTTTCATAAACTGGGTGACTTATATGACTATAATTCACTTGCTCAGATGTTTTTGGACTTCATCAATGCAAACACCCTGGAGCAACTAGTTAGCTCCCCAACTAGAGGTACAAATATCCTACACCTAGTACTCATGAACATGGCAGGATGCTGCTCTCTCCTGTGCATTAACTCTTCCCTGGTAAGATCTGACCACAAAATGAACTCCTTCAGTATTAAAACTAACCTAGCACATCCATCAAACTCCAAACCTGTTAAGAACTTTGATAAGGCCAATACCACAAACTGAGTGACAGTTTATTAAACTTCCAAGCCCCTCTGAACCCAGTTGACACTAAGGCCTAATTTGAGCTGTACACAAATGCACTGTACAACCACATTCATAGCTGCATAGAGGAGGCAGTACTTGTCCGCGTCAAACCTATGATTACTGCCAAAAATAAACCACCTTAGTGGACCCCTACCATAAATAGGCTATTCAACAAAATGAAAAAAATCCTCTCCAAAGCCAGGAATGAACAGACAAAACAATGCAAAAAGACACTCAGCTGTCTAAACAAACAAATTAGATAGCTGGTCAAATCTGCAAAGACAAACTATGAGGCAAAGATAGCTTCCCAGGTGAAAGATAACTATAAGGCATCTTTTTGTTATGTTCATAACCACAGGGTAAATGCTCATTAATGTGCCAAGTTAATCATGAATGGCAACACTTACACCCAGCCTGAAACTATAGCATACCACCTGGCAGACAAATTCACTTCAAATTTCTCCCACCCATCACCTCCTACCACACCCAAAGAAATACCCACAACCATCCCCCTACTGGTCATTACAAGGGAACAGGTCCTTCCTGCACTCACTAAAGCTAAAAATGCATGCATCTGGAGCATTTCTCCCTGGGCCTCAACTGAAAATTGGCTTTGTTCCAAGTCAGACTTTCTTTGTAAACAAATGTTAAATAAATAAATAAAATAAAATAAAAAGACAGCCTCCATGAGTCCCAACAACATTCCACAATCCTTCTTAAATAGGTTTAATCATAAACTATCAGGGTCACTAAAAATCATGTTTAACCACAGCCTCTAGACGGGCTTTGTCTCAGAGGAATGGGGGACTGCAACAGTCATTCCTCTGCACAAGGGTAGCCTATCAACTGTCCTAGGGAACTACAGATCCATTTATTTTTTTTATTTATTTATTTTACATTTGTTGACCGGGAAAGTCCAACTGGACACATGTCCATTTTCAGTGGAAGCCCGGGGAGAAAAGCTCAAGTTAAATATGTGATTGAGTACTTAAAAACAATTGTATTTACATACAAATCAGGCAGAATAACATTAGTAAATATCAGACAGTGCATAGTACAAGCTCATAATAAGATATAACAGTTCAGAGG
Organism: Protopterus annectens; assembly: GCF_019279795.1. Classification (NCBI taxonomy): domain Eukaryota; kingdom Metazoa; phylum Chordata; order Ceratodontiformes; family Protopteridae; genus Protopterus; species Protopterus annectens. The sequence continues at coordinate 569,844,392 of NC_056726.1, forward strand.
CATCACACTTCTTAATACATGCAGTACTTTGTAGACTTATTCATACAATATGTTGTGGTACATGTAGTACTTTGCAGACATATACATTCAATATGTTAGGCCACATTTGAACCAGAGACTGAAGAGGAATTATCCATGGCTATATTATAACAGGGTGAGAAACTAGACTTGGCATATGGCTGTGTTAAGAATTAATGATTGTATGCCCGTCTTTACCCAGGGGTGACACAGGAGCATAGCCAGTTGTTCATGAGGTGGGCTTTTAGGAGATTTATGAATTGTGTAGTGGAGTTATTGGATGTTAGGTGGACAGATAAGGCATTCCAGACTTTAGAAATAGAGGAGCTAAAGAGAGATTTTCCTGCCTCTTTGTTGTGTTTGGTGACTTCTAGGACATTTAGGGTGCTAGATTTCAAGGTTCTTGTTGTGGTGTGAGGAAGTATAAGATTTTGGAGGGCTGGGATTTTGTCTGAGTAGTATAACATGTGTGCTAGTGACAATTGATTGAATTGAAATAGTAGAGGGCGCTCCAACCATTTTAGCTTTTTAAGAGAATCACAGTGATGTGTTCTATATGAAGATTCTGTAGCAAATCTAGCTGTCTTGTTATAACAGGATTCTAGTTTGTGTAGGTCAGTTTTACAAAGGGTAGTTAGAACTGGGGATGTGTAGAGGAGTTTGGATAGCAGATGTGTCATAGCTATTGTGGTTTTAGAGTGCTTTGAGAGAAATTGCTTGTTGTGATAGAGCAGTCCTAGTTTTTTGTGAACTTTCTTGATAGCTTGGACAATGTGCAAGTCGAATCTTAGGAAGTTGTCTATTTCAACGCCTAAAAGTTTCATGTGAGTAGTTGGGGTAAACACAGTTTTGTTATTAGATATGATAGTAAAGTCCATAAGCTTGACCAGTCTTATCTGCAAGGCCACAGAGAGAATTGTCATGGACCTGATCAGTAACAACATAGGAACTCCAAACACTGGACCAGACCCAATTTGGCTTTGTCAAAGGCAGGTCTTGCCTGCTCAGTCTGGAGGACTTCTTCAGGAAAGTCACCAGGGCCATGGATGAGGGTAAAACAGTACACAGCGCTTATGTAGACCTGGCCAAAGCTTTCAACACAATCCCCCACTCAGGGATCATAGGTACACTTACTGAGTTAGGCACAAACTCCTACATCATTAGATGGATAGCAAACTGGCTCAATGACAGGCTACATGTTGTCTGGAGAGGTGAATCCACCTCCGATAAGACTCCTGTTTCTAGCGGTGTCCCACAGAGCTCAGTGTTGGGATCCCTCTTGTTTGGTATGTACTTCTCTGAAGTGAGAGCCAATGTTACAGGTCTCTGGCTCACCAAGTTCACCAACAACTGTAAGCTAGGTTATATCATTGAATCCACAGATGATGCAGACATCCTACAAAGAGACCTAAAAATGACAGACAACTGGTGCCAAAACCATGGTCTGAGACTAAATGCTAAAAATGCATAATCATACCTTTCAGTAAATCAGATAGCCCTGCAAATTATAATATTGACAACACACCACTAAAAGTAGACCAAGTGGTAAGGGACCTAGGAACACAGATGGATAGTAACCTAAATTTTGACCACCAGATAGCTATGATAATGAGGAAGTCCTTCTGTGTAGCTCAACTTATAAGTAAAGGCTTGGCATCAAAATCAAAGGAAGTGATAGTGCCATTATATTCCACTTTCATCAGGCCTATAATTGAGTGCAATGCTCCCTTCCTCGTGTATCTAACCAGGCACTTACATCAATCAGAGAGGCCCCAGAATTTCTCAGTAAAAAATACAATGCGTAAAACATATGTCTTATGCAAACTGACCAAAGGCCCTATCCCTAACACATCGTTTATTTAGGGGTGACTTATGCCTGACCTACAAGTCATTCTGTGATCCAGCTCTGATGAAAATGTTACACATTCACAAAAAATATTATACAAGTGTTACACATTCCATGGACCTTAACTTTATTTGTGACTCTAACAGAACTTGCTGGATAGACAGATTCATATTCCAAAGGCTATCATATCTAATGTGATCATAGGATCATAAGAGATTACTAGGCTAATGGCTCTGTGGCCCTTACAAGCCTAGCCAAGAGTTTATCCCCAGAAAAGAAACCAGAATCAGCACCTGCCGCCCCTGTCAGTGAGGGACACAGGTGGAACCCCTGGGACAAATTTGTGGTTGCCCATCCACTCATCAAGGTTGCGCTTGAAGAGGGTCAGCAATGTACTTTGCTAGATGTGTTTGGGAAGTCTATTCCAGAGACACGGCAATCTCTGGGAGACAAACCTATCTCTCCAGCAGGTTTTGTTAATGTCACATATCAGATTTAAGCCTTTCAATTGGCTACTATGTGAGGAGTTAGACTTATGGATATGGAGCATCTCTAGTTGAACAGGGTCTGAGATTGCCTTGTAGGTGAGACACAAGTCACCTCTGAGCAATCTGTATGATACAGAGTAAAGTGATAGTGATTTGAGCCTGCCACATAGGACAGGTGTTAGAGGCCATGGATTCTCTTTGTGAGGTATTTCTGTGGCCTTTCCAGTTGGTGCAGGTGTTTGGAGAGGTACATACCAAACAGGGCATTGTACTCAATTATTGGCCTAATGAGGGAGTACAGAGAAGTAATAACCTCCTTTTTTTCTGGATGCAATCGCTTTACTTATGAAATGAACCAAGTAAAAGGCTTTTCTGACCACTGCCGCTACATGATGGTCAAATGTAAGATTGTTGTCAACTTGTGTAAACAGGTCTCTCACCACAGGTTGTGTGCTTAGGGGGCTGCCACTAATCTGGTAATTAGTGGGGGCCATGTTTTTGCCAAATGGTATGATAATACATTTTTTTGCATTTAACTTAAGGCCATGACTTTGGCACCAGTCATTTCTTGCTGTGAGACCATCTTAAAGTATGTTAACATCATTTGGGGAGTCAATAACAGCACCCAACTTACAGTTGTCCGCCAACTTGGTCGGCTACAGGCCTTTTGTCTTTGTCTGGACCTCTGAGAAGTAGATGACAAACAATAGGGGTCCCAGGACAGATCCCTGGGGGACACCACTAGTGACAGGTCTGCTATCGGAGGTAGTGCCACCTATTTTGACCTTGTGGGTCCTATCCATGAGCTAGTTGGCCACCCATATGATGAGATAGGGATTTACACCAAGTTCTGTTCACTTTTCAATGATGCCTGAGTGGGGGATTGTGTCAAAGGCTTTGGCCAAGTCATGGCAAGCTGTGTGTACTGACTTTCCCTCATCCACTACCTTGGTGACAGTCTCAAAAAAGTCAACCAGGCTCAACAGGCAAGATCTGCCCTTGACAAATCCAAAATGGGTGGAGGACAAGTGCTTGGAGATTGCCTATGTCCTTGTTTATGAGGTCCATAATAATAATATCCTCCATAGCCTTACAGGTCAGACTTGTCAAGCTAATGAGGTGATAGTTACCAGGGTCAGTAGTGGCACCACCTTTGTGCAAAGGGATGACAATGGTAGTTCTCCACTCTGCTGGAATGAAGCCTGTACTTAGGCTATGGTTGAACAGGGTGCTCAATGGCGAGGCTAGTTCTTGATGGAGATATTGCAGAATACAGCTTGGGATATTACCAGGTCCCATGGAGGTTTTATTCTTTGGCTTGGATAAGGCCTTTAACACTTGATCTACAGAGATGTGAGGTGCGAGGCAAGTATTGGGGATGTCAAATGGGCCTTTAAGGGGGGACAGGAGGATGAAGTTTGCTCTGAACCTATCTGCTAACAGGTTGGCTAAGTCAACAGGATCAGCGTAAGTGGCACTGTTAAGAACTAATTCAAAATAAACTTGGGCTTTGCCATGGAGGTTTCTGATGTAACTGAAAAAGGATTTGTGGTTAGCCTTTGTTTTGGACACTAGTTTTGATTGATAATTGGCTTTGGAGGTCTTCACTAGTGATCTAATTTGCTTGTTGAGACTAAGGAGGGAGTTTTTCCAATTGGGAATTTGTGCCTTTTTACCCTTGGGCAACAG